>NC_135803.1:12704880-13004880 GCF_964213995.1 Mustelus asterias
ACCCCAACAGTAACAAGAGTAACATATGTACAAGTATCCATAGTGGTAACCATCTATGATTCACCACAAAAGGGTATCCCATAAGAAGGTGGCAGATGACCACTACACCCCACCTTCCCTACACCTCCCCCCCCTCCCCCCGCCTCCCCCCCCCCCCCCCCCCCCACCACCCCCCCTTAATGTGGCCACAAATGGAGCCTGAGCAACACAAGTGCAGAAAAGATTTACTCGGATGCTCCTGGGATTTGATGGTTTGAGTTATAAGGAGAGGCTGGATGGACTGGGACTTTTTTCCCTGAGTGTAGGAGGCTTAGGGGGTGATCTTATAGAGGTCTATGAAATAATGAGAGGCGTAGATCAGCTGGATAGTCAATATCTTTTCCCAAAGTTAGGGGAGTCTGAAACTAGAGGGCATAGGTTTAAGGTGAGAGGGGAGAGACACAAAAGGTTCCAGAGGGGTAATTCTTTCACACAGGGGGTGGTGAGTGTCTGGAACGACCTGCCAGAGGCAGTAGTAGAGGCGGGTCCAATTTTGTCCTTTAAAAAGCATTTAGACAGTTAATGAGTAAGACGGGTATAGAGGGATATGGGCCAAAACATGGGCAATTGCATTGACAAGTTGGGCCGAAGGCCTGTTTCCATGCTGTAAACCTCTGTGACTATAACACGAGAACAACCACATGCTGACCCACAATACAAAGGAGCAGGTGATTGGCACCTTGAAGATATGTTTTAGCTTCCTTGACCGTTCTGGAAGAGTTTGACAGTATTCCCCTGCAAGGGTATCTAGAATTGTCGCCGTGCGCGGTGCGCATCACCATATGGTACAGCAGAGGGTCCTCCAGCCAGAGAGGGCAGAATTCGGCCTATAACTACAAGAGCCTGAGGAGGACGCAGTGAGAAAGTCGAGGAGCAGGTCCCTGACCAGGCTCATGGGTCTGGAATGAAGGAGGAGGATGAGGGCAGCAATGGGAGACCAGCTGAGAGGCAGGCCCATTTTATGAGGAGCTGGAGGGCCATCGCCAGAAGCCTGGTTCAGACTCGGCTAGGTGCTTGAAAGCTCACAACTAACACCAGCCATTCACCCGCGAACAGCTGTCGAGCCTAACATGTTGAAATTCCAGGGAAAAATCTCCATGCACTATAATTGATTGCTTCTGTATTTTTAATAAAGAGTAGAAACAGTAAAGTCAAGCACAATGCTTCAGTGGTTAAAAGATGGGCCATTGTTGTTTGGTTTTGATTAGTTACCTATGCCAACTTGGCTTTATGAGCAGTTCTCTGCATCTGAAATGTTTGGATTCAAACTGCACTCTGTCTCCTCTTTGGATATAACATGTAATGTTCCGACTTTGTACATTCCCAGCAGGGAACCCGGCCCACTGGAGGAACATATCAGAAACTTGGACGTCCACAGCACATTCCGGAATTTCTGTCTCGTTTATCCCATCTTGACTGCAAAGATGGAAACCGATTTTATTGTCCATACTGATTGGGCTGTGGTGAGGGAATGCTGCATTGTGGAAAGGTCTTAGTTACTGGAGAACATTGATACCCTGTCTATCTCTTCCAGTGGCTTAGCTCCACAGTATAGAGTCCACGTCAGTGTTATATGAAGAGTAGGACATTCTTGGTGGCCTGGCCAACATTATCCCTGAATCAGCAAGGATCGATTAACTGCTTGTTTCCCCCATTGACTGCTTGGAATCTCCCATTTACATTCTCCACAGAAACATAGAAACTAGAAGCAGGAGTAGGCCATTTGTCCCTTCATTTTGCCATTCATTTTGATCATGGCTGATCATCAAATTCAATATCCTGATCCTGGCTTCCCCCAATTCAATCTATTGCCAGTCATTCCTCACAACTACCTGGGTTTCTGATCAAGATGTCTTCCTGCTTCGCCTTCCTCAGCCTCTGCACTGGGGTGACTCACCATCCTTGGTGATTTCAATCTCCATCTCAGCTGACTTATCCATCATTGTCTGAGTTTGCTGCCACACTTGAACCTTTCCCGTCACATAAACCCTCCTCCACATGCACATAGCCTTGTGGCTTTGG
The DNA here is from genome assembly GCF_964213995.1 of Mustelus asterias. Classification (NCBI taxonomy): domain Eukaryota; kingdom Metazoa; phylum Chordata; class Chondrichthyes; order Carcharhiniformes; family Triakidae; genus Mustelus; species Mustelus asterias. Next base: position 12,706,942 of record NC_135803.1, read on the forward strand.
AGGGAGTACAGAAAAGGTTTATACCAGGGATGTTGCCTGGTATGGAGGGCATTAGCTATGAGGAGAGACTGAATAAACTGGGATTGTTCTTCCTGGAAAGACAGAGGCTGAGGGGCGACCTGATAGAAGTTTCTAAACTTATGAGAGGTATAGATAGGGCGAACAGTTGGAAGCTTTTTCCCAGAGCAGAAATGACAATTACAAGGGGTCACAAGTTCAAGGTCAGGGGAGAAAGGTTCAGTGGAGATGTGCAGGGGAGGTTTTTTTACACAGAGGGTGGTGGGGGCCTGGAATGTACTGCCACGTGAAGTGATTGAGGCAGACACATTAGCGACATTTAAGACTTATCTGGATAGACATGTGAACAGGCGGGGAATAGAGGGATCCAGGCGCTTGGTCGAGATAGGACAATGTGATCAATGCAGGCTTGGTGGGTTGAATTGCCTGTTCCCGGTGCTGTACTGTTCTTTGTCCTTTTCTTTGTCAGCACCCATGGTGTCAAATGCAAACAAGTGCACTTCCCCTCGTCTTTGTATCCATCACTTTGTCTATTTTTAAGCTCACTTCCTTTTGTATCTTATGATTACACATAAATCATACTACTGCAGGTCACATTCCCTTATCCAATTGTCACAATGCATCTGCAACCCTTCCCTCAACGCTCCCAATGGCGCACAGTCAAATCTTTGCTCTCCCTTACCCTGGCCTACTGGTATGAATTTAATCTTTTCTTAAGTCTAAAGCGTGTAATCTGATTTGATGTGCAAATGGTTCAGCTATACATCATCGGATCTAACTGGACCACAAAAGGTTCTGTTGGGTCTCCCGCACCTGAGCAAAATCTATCCATTGTTTGCCCCCTTCTCTTTGTCCACAAAATCTTCCCCTCTACCCCTCCAGCTACCAATCACCTCTCTCTCCCATTAACACCATTGTTCCCACGAAACTCATCGGCAAACACCGTGGCCTGGGCCTCAGCTCCTCCCTCTGCGACTGGATCCTGAACTTCCGAACCCACAGACCACAATCAGTAAGGATAGGCAACAAAACCTCCTCCACGATCTCCCCAACACTGGTGCCCCACAAAGCTGTGTTCTCAGCACCCTACTATACTCCTTATACACCTATGACTGTGTGGCCAAATTCCCCTCCAACTCAATTTTCAAGTTTACTGACGACTCCACTGTAGTGAATTGGATCTCAAACAATGACGAGACAGAGTACAGGAATGAGATAGAGAATCTGGTGAACTGGTGCGGCAACAATAATCTCTCCCTCAATGCCAACAAAACGAAGGAGATTGTCATCGACTTCAGGAAGCGTAAAGGAGAACATGCCCCTGTCTACATCAATGGAGACAAGTAGAAATAGTTGGGAGCTTCAGGTTTTTAGGTGTCCAGATCACCAACAACCTGTCCTAGTCCCCCCATGCCGACACTATGGTTAAGAAAGCCCACCAACGCCTCTACTTTCTCAGAAGACTAAGGAAATTTGGCATGTCAGCTACGGCTCTCACCAACGTTTACAGATGCACCATAGAAAGCATTCTTTCTGGTTGTAGCACAGCTTGGCATGTTTCCTGCTCTGCCCAAGAACGCAAGAAACTACAAAAGGTCGTGAATATAGCCCAATCCATCACGCAAACCAGCCTCCCCTCCATTAACTCTGTGCACACTTCCCATTGCCTCGGCAAAGCAATCAGCATAACTGAGGACTCCACGCACCCCGGAATTCTCTCTTCTATCTTCTTCCGTCGGGTAAATGAGACAAAGGTCTGAGGTCACGTACCAATCGACTCAAGAACAGCTTCTTCCCTGCTGCTGTCAGACTTTTGAATGGACTTACCTCGCATTAAGTTGATCTTTCTCTGCACCCTAGCTATGACTGTAACACTACATTCTGCACTCTCTCGTTTCCTTCTCGATGAACGGTATGCTTTGTCTGTATCGTGCGCAAGAAACAATACTTTTCACTGTATGTTAATACATGTGACAATAATAAATCAAATCACATCCATTTGTGCACTTGTGTCTTGCTCTAGTTTGACTCTGATTGGCTCTCATTCTCTTTGTAAGCACACTTTGTCCACCCACCTGTTCCTTTGTCCCAATTCTCAATAACCCACTGACCACCCAGACAATTCCAGAGCTCAATGCATCATAAACGGTTCCCTTTCCTCAGATGTTATCCCCGTCCCATTCAAAACTGACCCCATCCCATTCAAAACTGACCCCATCCCATTCAAAACTGACCCCATCCCATTCTAAACTGCTGCTATTGTTTTGTCTCATTGACACAGCTTCTGCTCTCTTCCTACATCTAAAGGTATTGCATGTCTGCCATGTCCCAGTGGCCACAGCCTTTGTTCTGCTCCAAGAGGGTGCAGTGTTCAAATTGCACCTCTAAGGTTCAGAGCATACAATCCAGTCTGACACTTCAGTGCACTACTGAGGGAGTGCTGCACTGTTGGAGATGCCAATCTGCCAAAGCTATCCTTTGATTTGATTTGATTTACTTTTGTCACATGCATTGGTAGACAGTGAAAAGTATTGTTTCTTGCGCACTAGACAGACAAAACATACTGTTCATAGAGAAGGAAAGGAGAGAATGCAGAATGTAGTGTTACAGTTATAGCTAGGGTGTAGTGAGAAAGATCAACTTAGTGTGAGGTAGGTCCATTCAGAAGTCTGACGGCAGCAGGGAAGAAGCTGTTCTTGAGTCGGTTGATACGTGACCTCAGACCTTTGTATGTTTTCCCTGCACACATTAGTACATATTAGCAGTTCCAATGTTGTAACAGTGAAAAGGTGTCATATCATAGAATCATAGAATCCCTACAGTGCAGAAGGAGATCATTCGGCCCATCGAGTCTGCACCAACAACAACCCCACCCAGGCACTATCCCATAACCCCATGTATTTAGCCTGCTAATCCCCCTGAAATTAAGGGTCAATTTTGCATGTTCTGTTGGAGGGAATAACGAATGGAGTCTTCCGAGACCATATAGAGCTTCAACAAAAATGGCTTTATTCAACATGCATGAGGAAGAGCAGTACTTGGAACTGTAACTGCAGCTTACTTCCGAGCCAATCTACTACTCATTGGTGCTTACACATTCTTATATGGTTTCGCGTTACAAGGCGCTACATTTCGATTAGGTCATCCTATTGTTACTATAAATTTGTGAAAGTTCTGTTTTGATCACGTAATGCTGATCCATTGTCCTGTGTGTTTTACCTTTAATCGTTTTTCTGAACATTTCCTGTCTACCTGTTTACAATATCAAAGCACTGTAGTTATCAAGCCGATTTCAACGCTATGTTAATTGTCCCAATTTCCCTCATATTTGATTAGTTTTCCAGAGACACAATGGCTCCTCTAGACATTTTAGAGTCTCAATGAGTGGCATCGATTCTCTTATTCTTATTGTAACCTCAGAAACAGTAAGAAGTCTCACAACCACCAGGTTAAAGTCCAACAGGTTTATTTGGAATCACGAGCTTTCGGAGTGCCGCACCTTCCTCACCTCACAAAAACCCATCTGGTTCACTAATATCCTTTAGGGAAGGAAATCTGCCATCCTTACCCAGTCTGGCCTTTATGTGACTCCAGATCTAGAGCAATATGGTTGACTCTTAATCTTCTCAAGAATGGGCAATAAATGTTGGCCAGCCAGTGATGCCCACATCCCATGAATGAATAAAAAAACTAATGTTTCAAATAGTTCCAACATAACCCTCCTGTTAAACGCCATGCCTTGGCTAATATGGCAAGGTCAAACGAAGCCCAGTCCATCACTCAAACCAACCTCCCACCCACTGACTCTGTCTACATTTCCTGCTGCCTCAGAAAAGCGGCCAGCATAATTAAGGACTCCACGCATTCTCTCTTCCACCTTCTTCCGTCAGGAAAAAGATACAAAGTCTGAGGACACGTACCAACTGACTCAAGAACAGCTTCTTCCCTACTACTGTCAGACTTTTGAATGGACCAACCTCGCATTAAGTTGATCTTCCTCCACACCCTAGCTATGACTGTAACACTACATTCTGCACTCTCTCCTTTCCATAGGGGAGCCAATGGCCTCGTGGTATTATCGCTAGACTATTCATCCAAAAACCCAGCTAATATTCTGGGGACCCGGGTTCGAATCCTGCCACGGCAGTTGGTGTAATTTGAATTCAATAAAAAAAAATCTGCAATTAAGAATCTACTGATGACCATGAAACCATTGCTGATTGTTGAAAAAACCCACCTGGTTCAAGAAGGAATTCACGAAGGAAATCTGCCGTCTTTACCTGGTCTAGTCTACATGTGACTGCAGAGCCACAGGAATATGATTGACTCTCAACTGCCCTCGGGCAACTCAGGATGGACACGGATGCCATCATCTCACGTGAGAACACCATCGACCAGATACACGGTACCTACTCTTGCAACTTGGCCAACGTTGTCTACCTGATACGCTGCAGGAAAGGATGTCCCGAGGCTAGGTACATTGGGGAGACCATGCAGACGCTACGACAACGGATGAATGAACACCGCTCGACAATCACCAGGCAAGACTGTTCTCTTCCTGTGGGGGAGCACTTCAGCGGTCACGGGCATTCAGCCTCTGATCTTCAGGTAAGCGTTCTCCAAGGTGGCCTTCACGACACACGACAGCCCAGAGTCACTGAGCAGAAACTGATAGCCAAGTTCTGCACATATGAGGACGGCCTAAACCGGGATGTTGGGTTTATGTCACACTATCAGTAACCCCAACAACTTGCCTCCTGGACTTGCAGAATCTCACTGGCTGTCCTGTCTGGAGACAATACACATCTCTTTAACCTGTGCTTAATGCTCCCTCCACTCACATTATCTGTATCTTTAAGACCTGGTTGGCTGTAGAGATTCGCATTCTAATCAGTATTCTGTAACTTGATTTCTGTGTCTCTGTGCCCTGTTTGAGAGCAGATTTCCACTCCATCTGACGAAGGAGCAGCGCTCCGAAAACTAATGGCATTTGCTACCAAATAAACCTGTTGGACTTTAACCTGGTGTTGTTAAAACTCTTACTGTGTTTACCCCAGTCCAACGCCGGCATCTCAACATCAATAAATGCTGCCCAGCCAGAGATGCCCATGTCCCACGAATGAATAAAAGACTTCTCTATGAATGGTATGCTTTGTCTGTATAGTGCGCAAGAAACAATACTTTTCACTGTGTATCAATACATGTAACAATTATAAATCAAAATCAAAAGTATACCTCACATTTGCTTCACTGTTCTGAAAGTTGTAGCGTGGCATTATCCAAACACCAGACTTCCTTCCTTCATTGCATATGAACAGAATGGGATTGATGGAATATTTATCAGTGAATCACTTGTTCACAGTGCTATTTACAAAACTATATCACTCGCGCATTCTGTTGAGGTAAAGATCCTCAGAATGCACCCCCCCGCCACCCAACTTAATCTTAAAAAGGTGCAGCTGAAAGGAAATGCTACTCTTGTGCAAGGCAGTAATCTTGACCTAAAAGCAAAACATGTGCTGTACTCTGAAACAATCAGTGCTGCCGGAGGTTTCTAATAACGGGCAAAGATTTTCTTAATGCGGAGAACGTTAAAGGTTCAATATTCCAAGATATATTCATCGAGCAAACTGAGAGAGAAAAACTCTTTCCCCTGTCAAGTGGTTTGGGAGCAAAACATCATGGATTAGAAACAATTGGCAAATTAACCAGAGGGGGAGATGAGGTCAATTTTCCTGTGCAGAAAGAGTCTGCACTGACAACGATCCCACCCAAGCCCAATTCCCAGAACCCCACGTATTTACCCTGCTAATCCCCCAGACACTGAGGGTCAATTTTAGCGTGGCCAATCAACCCAACCCACACATTTTTGAACTGTGGGAGGAAACCGGAGCACCCGGAGGAAACCCACGTAGACATAGGGAGAATGTGCAAACTCCGAGGCCGGAATTGAACCCGGATCTAAGCTCTAGAATGTGCAGGTGATAGAATAGAATTTCATTGGGAGCTTCCCAAAAGGACTTGAAGAGAACTCATTTGCATGGTGTTGCAGAGCCACCTGGTGTGGGACTGAACTGGACACCTCCTTCAAAGAGCTGACACAGGCATGATAGGCTGAATGGCCTGTCTCTTTGCTAGAAGACTCTGTGATTATACATTGGAGAAGAGATTGAGCTCACACATAACTCCTACAGTTCATGAACTAATTAATAGGATAGGGAATAATGGATAGGGATTCCAGTACATTGACATCTACCCGACAATGTGGGTAATTGTCCGGGTATATCCTATCCACGAAAAGCAGGACAAATCAACCCCACCCTATTTTCACCCCATCAGTCTACTCTCCATCATCAGCTAAGTGGTGGAAGGTGACATTGCCAGTGCCATCAAGTGGTATTTACATCGATGTAACTTACTCACTGTGTTCAGTTTGCCAGGGCCAATCAGCTCCTAACTTCATTACAACCTTGGTTCAAACATGGTCAGTGGAGCTGAATTCAAGAGGTGAGATGAGAATGACTGCCCTTGACATCAAGGTAACATTTGAGTGTAGTTTCATAGAATCCATATAGTGCAGAATGAGGCCATTTGGCCTATCAAGTCTGCACCGACCACAAACCCACCACACCCTATCCCCTTGACCCCACATATTTACCCTGCTAGCCCCCCTGGTGCTAAGGGACAATTTAGCATGGCCAATTGACCTGACCCGCACATCTTGGGACTGTGGGAAGAAACCGGAGCACCCGGAGGAAACTCACGCAGACACGGTGAGAATGTGCAAACTCCACACAGTCACCCTAGGTTGGAATTGAACCCGGGTCCCTGGCACTATGAGGTAGCAGCGCTAACCACTGTGCCACTGTGCTGCCCATCAAGGAGCCTGAGCAAAACTGGAGTAAATGGAATCATGAGTAAAAAGTTTCACTGGTTGGAGTCATACCTAGCACAAAGGAAGATGGCTGTGCTTGTTGGATGTCAATCATCTCAGTTCCAAGATATCACTGCAAGAGTTCCTCAGGGTAGTGTCCTGGTCCCAACCATCTTCAGCTGCTTCATCAATGACCTTCCTTCCATTATAAGGTCAGAAGTGATGATGTTCGGCATCATTTGTGACTCCTCAGGTACTGAAGCAGTCCATGTCCAAATGCAGCAAGGCCTGGACAATATCCCGGCTTGGGCTGATAAGGGGCAAGTAATGCTCAAACCACAGAAGTGCCAGACAATGACCATCTCCAACAAAAGGGACTTTCACTTTCATCGCTGGTGCACAATGGCAGTAGTGTGCATCATCTGGTAGATGCATGTAAGCTTCTTTTGACAACATCTAGCAAACCTGCAACAAGGATAAGGACTTCAGATGCATGGGAACACCAGCACCTGCAAAGTCCTGCACAAGCCACACATCTTGACTTGGATTGGATTGATATCACTGTTACTTGACTGTTGCTGGGTCAAAATCCTGGAACTTCTTCCCTGACAATACTGTGAGTGTCCAAACACCAGGAACAGAATTCTACCTCTCGATGGGTTCTGAGATGGGGGAGGGCAAAAATTGCACAGATGAAATTCTCTCCTGGCGCCAACTTTGCAACAGTTTTACACTGGGGCGAGCAGACCCTCCAGTGGGAAGTCCACCCTTGCCCCAGTGAGGCCCTCAGGTGACCAATTAATAGGTTGTTTCCCACCCAGCATCAATTTTGAAGCTGGCGGGTTGATGAGTGCTCAAGGGGGGTAAAATCCAGAAAAGAAGAAAGGTAATTCGGGGCGGAAAGTGGTCCCCCCTTCTGGCTGGGGGCATCCTCCCCTTCGGACTCAATGATCTCCAGGCCAAGTCCCCGCCATCTTAAATATTCAGGCCCACATTCAGTGCAGCAAATTTTCAAGGGCTACTAAGAATGGGCAACAAATGATGACCTTGCCAGTGACGTTCATGTCCCAAGAATACATGAAAAAAATCTACTTGAGCTTTCCTTTGCCAACATCATTTAAAGCGTCAGTTGACTGCTGTACATCCCTATTTTACAACAATTGGACATCATTGTCTTCATACGGCTGGCCAAATTTCATATTGTAACAGTACAAAATACTGTGCATCATGTAACGTTGTGCTTTGCTCATGTTTTGATGTATCATCCAATTTACTCGAGTAATGTTACAAGAGATCTGCTACTTGTAAAATAATAGATACACGGGAGTGATTAGAGGGCAGCATTTCATCTCAGTTCATGAATTTAAACATTGTGACCAATAAATCCTATCAGAATTCATAGAATTTTTCATTGCAGAAGAATAGAATCTGGTCCATTTTAGCTCTTTGAGAGGTCAATTATGCTTCATCCCACCTCTGTTTTTTTGTCCATTGTTCTGGAAAGTCCTCATACTCACACACCCTCTTTAAGTAATTCATGGGGTCATAGAATCCCTACAGTGCAGAAGGAGGCCATTTGCTCCATCGAGTCTGCACCGGCCACAATCCCTCCCAGGCCCTATCCTCATAACCCCATGTATTTACCCTGCGAGTCCTCCTGATAATAAGGGGCAATTTAGCATGGCCAATCAACCTAACCTGCACATCTCTGGACTGTGGGAGGAACACAGTAAGAGTTTTAACAACGCCAGGTTAAAGTCCAACAGGTTTATTTGGTAGCAAATGCCATTAGCTTTCGGAGCGCTGCTCCTTCGTCAGATGGAGTGGATATCTGCTCTCAAACAGGGCACAAAGACACAAAAGCAAGTTACAGAATACTGATTAGAATGCGAATCTCTACAGCCAGCCAGGTCTTAAGGATACAGACAATGTGAGTGGAGGGAGCATTAAGCACAGGTTAAAGAGATGTGTATTGTCTCCAAAATGGAGGAGGAAACCAGAGCACCCGGAGGAAACCCACGCAGACACGGAGTGAACGTGCAAACTCCACACAGTCACCCGAGGCCGGAAATGAACCCGGGTCCCTGGCGCTGTGAGGCAGCAGTGCTAACCACTGTGCCACCGTGCCGCCCCAACTTGCACCACCTCTACATAACGTGTTACTGTGAAGATGGTGTTGTAATGAAACTAGTAATTCAGAGGCCCAGGTTAATGCTCTGGAGACATGGATTCAAATCCCACCACAACAGCTGCTGAAATTTAGATATAAAGGAGTCTGAGTAATGGTGGCCATGACAACAGCATTAACTATTGCAATAACCCACCTAGCTCACCAATGCTTTTAAGGGAAGGGAATCTGCCAACCTTCTCTTGTCTGGCCTACACGTGACTCCAGACCCACATGTGGTTGACTCTTAACTGCCCTCTGTAATGGCCTAACAAGCCACTCAGCTCAAGGGCAAGGAGGAATGGGCATCCCTTGGACATCCTCCTCCCACAAAAGAATTAATAAAAACCTTGGAAAATCTGAGTGACAACATTTCTGCTCTTTGACCCTTGCTCACCAGAGGAAATGGTGTTCCTCTATTTTGTCTATCAGAATCCTTCAGAATTTTTTAATTTAACAATCGAGAGAGCGGTGAGAATGTGAAACTCACTACCAGGAAAAGCGCTGAAGAGCATTCAAAGGAAAGATTGATACAATCATGAGAGAGTAAGGGATAGAAGGATAGGCCAGTGATTTGGAATCGGTGTGCTGTGGCTTACTGGTGTGCTGTGAAGAGCCCTCAAGTGTGCCGTGAAAAAAGATTCAAAATGATTCAAATCTCATGTAATTAAACTAAAACTAACCTTCGTTCTCAGTTCTGTGTTTGGCATCTCCAAGACCCGGAAAATCTTAGGCTTCCTGTACCTGCGCTGACTGGGAAGGAGCCGCACACGCCTGGTTTAGAATTTTCACGTGTCCATGTGCATGACCAACGGGACTCGGAGCTGAAGACAAAGGTCCCATGCACCTGCATGATCAGCTAAAACTCAAAAAGGGTGCAAAAGCCTTTGGAGAAGCGAGAGAGACAGGGAGAGGTCCAAAGCAATAGGCGGGAGGACAGGGAGAGGTCAAAAACAAAGGCCGGAACTTTCTAGCTGTTGGCGCCCCACTGCCACTGCCAGCGAGGATGGAGAATTCAGCACTCAGCCAAATCTCCGTTCACTGCAGCGGGACTGGAGAATCCCAGCCGAGGGCGAGTTTGGAGAATCCCGGCCCAAGGTTCTCAGTAAGGGAAGAAGACAGAGAAAATAGGAGATTTGCCTCAAAATTGTGGGGGCGGGGGGTGGGGGCAGGGGGGGGGGGGGGGGGTGTGGGGGTGGGGGGGGGGGGTGTGGGGGCGGGGCGGGGGGTGTGGGGGCAGGGGCATGGTGGCACAGTGGTTAGCACTGCTGCCTCAGAGACCCAGGTTCGATTCCCGGCTTGGGTCACTGTCTTTGCAGAGTCTGCACGTTCTCCCCATGCCTGCGTGGGTTTCCTCTGATTTTCCTCCCACAGTCCGAAAGACTTGCTGGTTACGTGCATCGGCCATTCTAAATAATCCTCAGGGTACCCGAACATGCGCCGGAGTGTGGTGGCGTGGGGATTTTCACAGTAACTTCATTGCAGTGTTAATGTAAGCCTTACTGTGACACGAAGAAATAAACTTGAAAAATGTTATAGTACAGAGGTGTGCCATGACATATAAAAGGTTGGGAACCACTTGGATGTGCTAATAGGGTTGGATGAAGATAAGTGGGAGGACCCTCAGGTGGAGCATAAATATCAAAACCAGCTAGTTGTGATGAAAGGATATTTCTATCCAGCATTATCTAGTAATCTCAAGCTTTACTTTTCGTTTCACAGTTTATTTCTGTGTCTAAAGCCCGGGGACAGTCCAAATTCTCTGGATTGTGTGTTGCACAACACCTTGGCTCTTACCAATGAGTTTCACAACAAGCTCTGACATTCTCTTCAACCAAAATATTCCAGAAAAAACATTTTGACTTTGGACGCTAATGTTAAATGTTGCATCAGTTCCCTACAATTATTCCCTTTGATTTTATTCACTGATATTCATCTCAAAAATAAAGACAGGAAAGTTAAAGGCCCAGGGAGGTGTGGTTGGGGGAGGGGGAATGAATTGGCTGGAATGACGAGAAATGGCATGTCTGCCAGTACATTCCCAGTCACGAGGTTTGCCCACATTACAGGTGTAGACTCCAGGTAAATTCTGGTTGAAATCTTGGCTGGAACTCTTCGTCCGTTTACGCCCTGCCACCACTGCAAGCAAGGACGGAGGACTTGGCGCTCAGCCAACTCTCCGTTTACTGCAGCGGGACCGAAGAATCCCAGCCACGGGAGAGGTCAGAGAATCCGGCCCCTTGTGTGGTCCATTGTGTATGGGTCACTGCACGTTCTCCCTCTGTCTGCGTGTGTTTCCTCTGGGTGCTCCGATTTCCTCCCACAGTCCAAAAGACGTGTTGGTTAGGTGCAATGGCCATGCTAAATTCTCCCTCATACACCCTCTGCCCATAGGAAGGGCCACAAAGCTCTGTGAGTTGGGACATCTGCCCAGATGGGGGCAAAAGCAATGACCTCAGGCAATTACCGTCGACAGTAAAATCGGTCATGGCTTCCTGGGCTGGCAGAGGTGGGTTCGTCCCCAACTTCTCAGATGGTGGCACAGTGGTTAGCACTGCTGTCTCGCAGCACCAGGGACCTGGGTTCGATTCCCAGCTTGGGCCACTGTCTGTGCGGAGTCTGCACATTCTCCCCGTGTCTGCGTGCGTTTCCTCCGGGTGCTCTGGTTTCCTCCCACATTCCAAAAGACGTGCTGGTTAGGGTGCATTGGCCATGCTAAGTTCTCCCTCAGTGTACCCGAACAGGCGCCAGAGTGTGGCGACTAGGGGATTTTTCACAGTAACTTCACTGCAGTGTTAACGTAAGACTACTTGCGACACTAATAAACTTCAAAACTAAACTGTGGGCCACCACCCCCACACAAAATCCAGGCCAAAGTCCTTGGAAAATTCTGGAACATAATCAAGATCGTTGCTCATAATGATCATTTTACTGGAGGAGTGCTCAGGTGTAGAATTATCCAGAACATTGAATAAACACACTCAATCATCAAACAACTCAAGCAGCTGCTCAAAAATCCTCATAACCTCTGAGAATTCCACGGGCTAAATTTGATCTTTTTGTGTTCCCCCGTCTGCACAATGCCACATTTTAAAAAAAATGAAAGCCTAAATTTATTATTTATGTTGTATGTTTTACGACAGCAATAATATGTTTCCATGCTGTACCTCAGACAACTATCACTGCACAGTATGCTATGGATTTTTAAATAGGCTAAGAGTATGGCTTTGCACCACCGTGTGGAAAATTCCAGAATATTTTCCTGACACTTGTTTGCAGAATAAGCCACCTACCTCTATTAAGACAGCTAACTCCAGGTGTTCCTTGACTTTGTAAGAGCAATGCGATCGTGTTCTAAAAAGGCTGTGAATTTCTACAGGCCCGCCTCAATTTCTTACTAAATACTGGACTTCATATTTGAAAAATATGCGTGCCTTGACTTTTACACATGGAGCGGTTAGGACTCGGAATGTGCTTCCTGATAGGATGGTGGAGACAAATGTAAAAGCAGCTTTTGAAAAAGATAAATGCTTGAAGGGGAAAAACAGGGATAGAGGGAATGGAGACAGAAAATGCTTGAAAATCTCAGCAGCTCTGACAACATCGGTGGAGAGAAATTCAAACCACATCTTTCAGACTGTGTGAGGAAAGCAGAGCACCCAGAGGAAACCCACGCAGACACGGGGAGAATGTGCAGACTCCGCACAGACAGTGACCCAACCGGGAATCGAACCCTGGCACTGTGCCACCGTGCCACCCCATTATATTAATCTGACCTTTCCCTTCACCCTATCTGTAACTGCAACACTATATTCTGCACCCTCCCCTTTCCTTCTCCCCTATGTACTCTATGAACAGTATGCTTTGTCTGTATAGCGCACAAGAAACAATACTTTTCATTGTACACTAATATATGTGACAATAATAAATCAAATCAAATCAGATTGATAGAGCCCCAAGTCACTATGGGGTGTTGAAAAGGCCCCTTGTGCTTGCATGTTGGGAAACCACAAATAACCTGCGAATGATTTTTCACTCTGTTAAAACTGAACAGAAAACCGTGTGCAATCTCTCAGCTGTGACACTCCCCCCACCCCGTTCTCTTTGAAAGCATCACCACAGACTTGATGGGCTGAAGAGCCTCCTTCTGCATTATTCTATGATTCAATGGATTCAGTGGAACCTTGTTTGGTGTGGGTCCCTGGCGCAGTGGTTAGCCCTGCTACCTCACAGCGCCAGGGACTTGGGTTCAATTCTAGCCTCGGGTCACTGTCTGTGTGGAGTCTGCACATTCTCCCCGTGTCTGCGTGGGTTTTCTCCGGGTACTCTGGTTTCCTCCCACACTCCAAAATACATGCTGGTTTAGGTGTATTGGCTATGCTAAATTCTCCCTCAGTGTACCTGAACAGGCGCCAGAGTGTGGCGACTCGGAGATTTTCACAGTAACTTCACTGCAGTGTTAATGTAAGCTCACTTGTGACATTAGTAAATAATCTTTAAACTTTAAACCCAAAATAAATCGACAAATTTACCCAGACGACTCTCACAACACTCACCAGTACTACCCTGAATAAACTCTCCAAAAGAACTGAATCCTGGGTGATTTTTCCTTTACATTCTCTCTGTCTAGGGCGGCACGGTAGCACAGTGGTTAGCACTGCTACTTCACAGCTCCAGGGTCCCGGGTTCGATTCCCGACTCGGGTCACTGTCTCTGTGGAGTTTGCACATTCTCCTCGTGTCTGCGTGGGTTTCCTCCGGGTGCTCCGGTTTCCTCCCACAGTCCAAAGATGTGCGGGTTAGGTTGATTGGCCAGGTTAAAAAAAATGCCCCTTAGAGTCCTGGGATGTGTAGGTTAGAGGGATTGGTGGGTACAATATGTGGGGGTAGGGCCTGGGTGGGATTGTGGTCGGTGCAGACTCGATGGGCCGAATGGCCTCCTTCTGCACTGTAGGGTTTCTATGATTTCTATGTCTGTCAGACCTCACATTTGCATGCAACAAACATTTTATAAATCCAGAAAAATTCTATAAATTCTGAGGTCCACATTTGTGTAACAGGGACTGTCTATGTAAACTTGCCACACTGTGATTGCAGCCTCCGACCCGTGGTGGTGCTGTAGCACCTTCATTTGCAATTCCCCGTCTACGCTGCAGAGAAACTCTCATAAAATCATAGAACCCCTACAGTGCAGAAGGAGGCCATTCGGCCCATCGAGTCTGCACCGACCACAATCCCACCCAGGCCCTATTCCCCTAACCCCACATATTTAACCTGCAAATCCCCCTGACACTAGGGTCAATTTAGAATGGCCAATCAACCTAACCTGCACATGTTTGAACCAACTCTACTTTTGTGTTTCCTAAACAGCTATAGGCTTAGACTATTCGATGAATGCAGTATCAGCCGTGCATCAGTTGGTAGCTGAATTAGAAAGTTGAGGTTCATAGTCCCACACACTCCAGAATAAGGTCTCGGCTGCTGCTCCCGTTATGGTGGTGAGGGATTGTTGCATTGTTGGAGATCCCATCACTCTGGTTGAGATATTGAACTCAAAGCCTCTGAAGCACAACGATGCTGTGAGGATCAGGTTGGAAAACTGAGTTCAAATGTTCCACTTTTTAAGTTTTCATTCGAGACTGTTCCACATTGTCCTTTCAAAGAACAAAGACAATACAGCATCAGGGCCTTCTGCCTTTGAAGACCATGCTGATTGTGATGCCTGAACTAAACTTAAAAAAAACTTCTGCCCTTACTTGATCCGTATCCCTCTATTCCCTCCCCATTCATGTACCCATCCAGATGCCTCTTAACTGTTGCTAATGTGCATGGCACAATGGCATAGTGGTTCGCATTGCTGCCTCACAGCACCAGGGACCCAGGTTTAATACCGGCCTCGGGTGACTGTCTGTGCAGAATTTATACATTCTCCCCATGTCTGCATGGGTTTTCTCTGGGTTCTGCGGTTTCCTCCCACACGCCAAAGATGTGCAAGTTAGGTGGATTGTCCATGCTCAATTGTCCCTAAGTGTCAGGGGATTAGCAGGGTAAATACGTGGGATTATAGGGATAGGGCCTGGGTGGGATTGGTGTCGATGCAGACTCGAGAGGCCAAATGGCCTCCTTCTGCACTGTAGGGATTCTCGGATTCTAGAAATGTGCTTGCTTCCACCACCTCCTCTGGCCGCGCTTTCTAAGCACCCACCAATCCCTGTGTGAAAAACATCTCCTGTACATCTCCCTTAAACTTTCCCCCTCCCACCTTGAACCTGTGCCCCCTTGTAATTGACACTTTCACTTTGGGTAAAAACCAATTGGAGTTGAGGTAACAGATCTCAGCTGGGGCAATTGTTTATGTGGTATAAGGGTCTGACATATACAGGGTTAATGTTAGACTGACTACAATACTGCCCACACAGTGACGTAAGGAGGCAGGTGACCCAGGCCTAGGGTCAGTGTGGTGTTGGCCAGAAACGTGTGAAGATCTAGTTCTGGAGATAGCTTTTTGCTGTATATAGTTACCAAATGTTAATGAAGCATTGTTGGGAACATAAAGAAGACCACAAAGGTTTCCTTAATGGACATGTTGTGTAACCAACACCATTATCATAAGATAATTAGCAAGGCGTTCGATAAGATCCTCCATGCAAGGCTTCTCGAAAAAGTGAGAGGGCATGGGATCCAAGGGGCTGCTGCCCTGTGGATCCAGAACTGGCTTGCCCAAAGGAGGCAGAGAGTGGGTATAGATGGGTCTTTTTCTAAATGGAGGTCGGTCACCAGTGGTGTGCCCCAGGGATCTGTTCTGGGACGCTTGCTGTTTGTCATTTTCATAAACGACCTGGTAAGTTTGCCTACGACACGAAGGTTGGTGGGGTTGTGGATAGTCTAGAGGGATATCAGAAGTTACAGAGGGACATAGATAGGATGCAAGACTGGGCGGAGAAGTGGCAGATGGACTTCAACCCAGATAAATGCGTGGTGGTCCATTTTGGCAGGTCAAATGGGATGAAGGAGTACAACATTAAGGGAAAGACTCTGAGTACTGTAGAGGATCAGAAGGACCTTGGGGTCCGGGTCCATAGGACTCTACAATCGGCCCCGCAGGTGGAGGAGGTGGTGAAGAAGGCGTATGGTGTGCTGGCCTTTATCAATCGAGGGATTGAGTTTAGGAGTCCAGGGATAATGATGCAGCTATATAAGACCCTTGTCAGACCCCACTTGGAGTACTGTGCTCAGTTCTGGTCGCCTGATTGATGTGGAAAAGATTGAAAGGGTGCAGAGGAGATTTACAAGGATGTTGCCTGGATTGAGTGGCATGCCTTATGAGGATAGGCTGAGGGAGCTCGGTCTTTTCTCCTTGGAGAGACGTAGGATGAGAGGAGACCTAATAGAGGTATATAAGATGTTGAGAGGCATAGATCGGGTGGACTCTCAGAGGCTTTTTCCCAGGGTGGTAATGGCTGCTACGAGAGGACACAGGTTTAAGGTGCTGGGGGGTAGGTCCAGGGGAGAAGTTAGGGGGAAGTTTTACACACAGAGGGTGGTGGGTGAGTGGAATCGGCTGCCGTCAGTGGTGGTGGAGGCAAACTCAATAGGGTCTTTTAAGAGACTCCTGGATGAGTACATGGGACTTAATAGGATGGAGGGTTATAGGTAGGCCTAAAAGGTAGGGATATGTTCGGCACAACTTGTGGGGCCGAAGGGCCTGTTTTGTGCTGTAGTTTTTCTATGTTTTTATGTTTCTATAAGACCATAAGATATAGGAGCCGAATTAGGCCATTTGGCCCACCGACTCTGCTCCAACATTCAATCATGGCTAATATGTTTCTTAACTCCATTCTCCTGCCTTTTCCCCATAACCTTTGATCCCCTTACCAACCAAGAACCTATCTATCTCTGTCTTAAATATACTCAATGACCCGGTCTCCACAGCCTTCTGTGGCAATGAATTCCACAGATTCCTCCTCATCTCGGTTCTAAAGGGTCTCTCCTACAATGGGAACATCTTCCCCATATCCACTCTATCCAGGCCTGTCATTATTCTGCAAGTTTACAACTGATTAGACGTTACAACTACCTCAGGACGAGGAAATTCAAGTCCGGATTACTGATCTTGATTGGCATGGAGTAATCACAAAATCAGAATGATACAGCACAGGAGGAGGCCATTCAGTCCCTTGTGGTGGTGCTGGTTGTGTGTTAGAGCTGTCTATTCCCCCTGTTTTTTCCCCATAGCCTTAAAAAGGTTTTTGTTTCTAGTATTTATCCAATTCTCTTTTGAATGTCACCATTGAATCTGCTTTCATGCAGTCCATTTCAGATTACAACTTGCTGCCTGAGCAAATGTTTTCCAAATGTTGCCGCCGATTCTTCTGACAATCATTTCATCAAGGAATCATAGAATCCCGACAATGAAGAAGGAGGCAGCTTAGTCCATTGAGTCTGCACAGACCTTCTGACAGAGCATCCTACCTTGGCCCACCCAATGTCCTATCCATGTACCTTCACGTCTTTACCTTGCTAACCCCTCTAAACTACACATCTTGGGACACTAAGGGGCAATTTAGCATGGCCAATCCACCTAACCTTCACACCTCAGAGTGTGGGAGGAAAACCACGCAGACACAGGGAGAACGTGCAAACCTCACACAGACAGCCACTCGAATCCGGAATCAAATCCAGGTTAAAGTAAAGTAAAGTAAAGCTTACTTATTAGTCACAAGTAGTCTTATATTAACACTGCAATGAAGTTACTGTGAAAATCCCCAAGTCGCCACACTCCGGCACCTGTTCGGGTACACTGAGGGAGAATTTAGCATGGCCAATGCACCTAACTAGCATGTCTTTCGGACTGTGGGAGGAAACTGGAGCACCCGGAGGAAACCCACGCAGACACTGGGAGAATGTGCAAACTCTGCACAGACAGTGACCCAAGGCTGGGAATTGAACCCGGGTCCCTGGCGCTGTGAGGCAGCAATGCTGACCACTGTGCCACCGTGCCGCCCCTGTGTCCTCTGGTTACTGACCATTCTGCCACTGGAAGCAATTTCTCCCAATGTTCTCTTCCCTTGCTGGGATGTTCACTTGCATTAGGTGTTGAGTGAGGCAAGAATGGCTCATGCCATTCCCTGACAGTTGAATAATCCGTACAAACGCAAAAGAGGCTGGGAATTTTGAAATGTTTTTTAAAAATTGCTGGAAATGCCTGGCAGGTCAGGCAGCGTTTGTGGAGAGAGAAACAAAAAGGGAGGATGACCTTTCAATATGATGATGTGCTTCAGTTACTCAAGTGCCAAAAGCTCCTGTAAGTACAAACATTGACTTGGCCATTCATTGTCTCTTTACATTAAGTAGATTTTAAATCAGTAAGGGAACCAACAGTTATGGGGATAAGGTGGGAAAGTGGAGTTGAGGATTATTGCATCAGATGAGTCATGATCTCACTGAATGGCAGGGCAAACTCGATGGGCTGAATGGCCTACTTCTGCTTCTACATCTTAAGTTTATTTATTAGTTACAAGTGGGCTTACATTAACACTGCAATGAAGTTACTGTGAAAATCCCCTAGTCACCACACTCTGGTGCCTGTTCGGGTACACTGAGGGAGAATTTAGCATGGCCAATGCACCTAACCAGCACATTTTTCGGACTGTGGGAGGAAACTGGAGCACCCGGAGAAAACCCACGCAGACATGGAGCGAACGTGCAGACTCCGCATAGACAGTGACGCAAGCTGGGAATTGAACCCATGCCCCTGGCGCTGTGAGGCAGCAGTGCTAACCACTGTGCCACCGTGCTGCCTTATTAAAGGTGATTAGAAAGTACTTTGACAAGCAGATTTTAAAAATCAACTTGCTCTTTTTACATTGATGCCCCTACCTCCCCTACTAGGTTGGTAAGTAAGGGCACTGCCAAGTTTATTATGAGGGCAGACCTATCAGAGGTTCCGAGCAACATTGTTAGGTTCTCCGGTCTTGTATGTCCTGCTATCGCTGGCAGCGAGAATGGAGAACTTGGCATTCAGCCAAATCTCCATTCACTGCAGCGGGACCAGAGAATGCCAGCCGCAGGTGAGATCGGAGATCTCTTGGCGGAGTTGGCCAATCTCGGTTGGGTAGCCCTAGGGGTGGTCACCGTTGTCCATTTACCTCGGAACGAAGGAGCAGAAAAATCAACCCAGGTTTCCATTCCTGATCACTTGGGGACAACTCTTTCAGGAAAGGATTTTGGACGTTACGCGGGTTCAAGACGGATCAAAGGCTCTTGTGGTCGATTAGCCAGCTGGCCTGGCTCAGACACAAAGAAATGTCAGGTGAAGGAATGGCCGGGGGCAGACCAGCACCTATGGAATTGTTCCCTAACAGTAAGTCCAAACCTTAATTGAGAGGAAATGCAGAGGGGGAGAAAATTGGCAGAAAAATGAATGAGGAAAACAACAAATCTTTTTCCCTTCATTGGGAGATACTTCTCTTTGCAAGTACCACTGACAACACAAGTGAGAAGAGGATCTCAGGAACTACAGGCCGAAACTATGGGTCTACATCTTCCTTGATGATAAGGCGATGGCCTAGTGGTATTATCGCTGGACTTTTAATCCAGAAACTCAGCTAGTGTTCTGAGGAGCCGGGTTCGAAACCCGCCACGGCAGATGGTGGAGTTTGAACTCAATAAGAAATATCTGGGATTAAGAATCTACGGATGACCATGAAACCATTGTCGATTGTCAGAAAGACCCAACTGGTTCATTCATGTCCTTTAGGGAAGGAAATCTGCCGCCCTTACCTGGTCTGGCCTAAAATGTGACTCCAGAGCCACAGCAATGTGGTTGGCTCTCAACTGCCCTCGGGAAATGAGGGATGGGCAATAAATGCTGGTCCAGCCAGCGACGCCCATGTGCCATAAATGAATGAATAAAGAAAAGGCAGATTGAAGGCCCGTTCTTCCACATCAAATAAAAAAAGAAACTTCTGGAAACACTCGACAACTCAGGCAGTATTTTGTTTTTATTGCAGTCTTTCACACCACCGTACCATTTATTTTTATTGACAGTAATGCTATACAGATGCTTGTGGGAATGGCTGTGATCGGCGGTTGTTGGGGTGAGATACAGATTGTGGATCACGTGGATAGGGCCTGCACACAGGCCACTGACATCACAATTGAAGGCACAGATCGTCCATTTTATGGCCTCCCCATTGAAAAAAAAACAATCCAAGGCACCAGAAGTTCAGTACGTTTTAAATGCACACGCAGCACCTTTGATAACCATCGAATCCGACTGCTTGTAAAAGCCACACTGAGAGAGGATCGGCCTGATAAATCAACCACTATTTTTAAATGAAATCTCATTTGTCAGTAACTATGTTTGTGTCATGCAGGAAACTTCCTATCAGATGTGTATCTGGTTTAGAGACAGAGAGAAGCATTGAAAGATTAGAACGGTTGTGATGTGGATAAAGAGGCGGAATCGACATCACAAACAATTAATTTCAAATTGGCTGGGAATTTCAATCATTTTGTTCCAAACATTTCACTGGAACAAGCTCACACATGGAAACATTTAGGGCTGGCTACTGGAGATGAAGTGGAGATGCCGGCGTTGGGCTGGGGTAAACACAGTAACAAGTTTAACAACACCACGTTAAAGGCGTTGGACTTTAACCTGGTGTTGTTAAACTTCTTACTGGAGATGAAGACAGTTGATTTGGGTCTGATTCTCAAGATAGTAAGTCTCCCTCATCCGTAAGATGCGTGTGAAACCCACAGCTGTTGCAAATTTAGCCTGTCAGAGCAACAAGTGAGACACAAGAGGGGGAGGGGGGAAATTTGGGGGTGAATTTTCCCATTCCGCCTGCCACGAGAATGGTAGCGGGCAAGGGGCGGACCATGGAAAGGGATATGCCGCTTTCGGAGAGAGAGCGGGGCCGGAAAGTCCCATCCTTTGGACTTTGTGCAATAGTTTAAAATAATATGGAAATGAAATGGAAGTAAAGCAGGCCAGTAATATGTTAGCACTCATTTAACATTACCACACAGGGCCAAAATGATTCTCCAAGCGACCTCTTTCCATTAGTGAATTACGGACGTATTTGCAATCAGTTCAACCAATTTGAATGTCAATTGTTTGAAAGTTACATCATGTATCTCCAAATGGAATGCATGAAGAGGACTATCAAGTGGCCCTGACAACAAAACAGTTCTCTTTTAAGTTCACAGTCCTCTGGAATTCTGGTTTGAATTAGCCAGCGTCTGGGTTTACTTATCAAGTGGCCTCTCTGCTCCCCACACTGTTAAGTCTCTCATGCTCTGACAGAAACACTAACCCAATGTATTGTGCTATAGAATAGCAGGCGCTTGCATTGGTGGAGTTTCGTCTCTGCAGCTTCAGACTGCTCTCCTTCATGGAATCATAGAATCCCTACAGTGCAGAAAGAGGCCATTCGGCCCATCAAGCCTGCACCAGCAACAACCCAAGCGATATTCCCATAATTCCACATATTTACCCTGCTTGCCTCCCTGACACTGAGGCAATTGATACATACAATTGGACATGAAAAATCAACCGGACCTGCTTAACGTTTGGACACTAAGGGGCAATTAAGCATGGCCAATCATCCTAACCCGCACATCTTTGAAGTGTGGGAGGACACCGGAGCACCCAGAGGAAGCCCACACAGACACGAGCAGAACGTGTAAACTCCACATAGACAGTGACCCGAGGCCGGAATCGAACCCAGGTCCCTGGTGCTATGAGACAACAGTGCTAACCACCGTGTCACTTTCACAGGACCCCAGCCAGGAAGTCTGCCTAACTGATAGACTGAGATTTCAGTTCGGTGGAGAGGAATCTAGAGCAAGCACAGCTTCCAGAAGGGACCTAATGCTACTGGGAGTATGGCAGTGGGCCCAATTCTCCACCATAGGACATTGAGGTCTGATCCTGGAATGTGGGTGTTTGGGTGACTGGGGGGGAGGGGGCGGAGGGGAGGAGGGGGGTGGGTGGGGAGTGGGTGGGGGGAGGTGAGGGGGATGGAGGGGGGTGTGCTTGATCCATGGTCCCAAGTGGAGTGCACTTTGGTTTGGGAGGTTCTGTTCGAGTACATGATACCAGGGAATTGACGAAGCTTGTGAGGACAGAGGGGAACCATTGTTGCTGCTCTTGACCCACAAGCAGTGCTGTAAAAGCAGTTACCTGCTACCTTCAGCTGTCCAGTTTCCGGAGGCCTGAGAAACTCAGCCAGCCAGGGTTAAACATGCAAAGTTGCTTAAATGGAGAGCTGCCAGCCCTATGAAAATATTGAAGTTGCCAGTCCCTCTCCTGGGCGCAGGTCTGCGGTCTGTGCCATGTCCTGCTTGTCCAACCCAGATGTGGGTGGGCTGGAGGAAAGCTGGAATCACTTTTGAGATCTGGTAAAAGTTTCAAGGTCGCCACCAACTTACCTATCTTTGGGGATGGGGGTTGAGATTCACCCCAGGATGTCACTGACACTTTTGCCCTGATTTTAACTGCCCCATCCTAGCAGGAGCTGTGTAAGGAGGAGGTAGTTGTTAATTGAAGTCAGCCATTTACCTCCTTCGATTTCTGTTCTTGCCCAGCCACATCCCCATTTTAACCTGGTCTTTCAAACAGGCTGGAGTGACACCTATAGGTTGGCAGCAGAGGCAGTCTATAAGTCTGTAGCATGGGTCTGATGACATTGGAATCCGGTGAGTAGCTAAAACCAAAGGCCTGGGCGGGGAGGAGAATTAGCAGATTCTAATTCAGGCCAGGGGGTGAGTGGGAACCACATTACCCCCTCCCCCAACTGTGCCCAGAGACCTCCTATCTCCCACCTCCTGTCAATTATGTCTGGACTCTTTCCCTTCTTAGAATAATACAATTCAGTTTATAACTTCTACTTTGATTGACTAAGTACAGGCAAATAGAGTCTACGTCAGTTGCAAAGATAAGCGCCGGAATTTTACTCCCCGACCACCACGGGAATCGGAGCGGATGAGGGACGGCCAATAGGATGGTCTGTTGACCTCGGTTTCGGGGTGAGCAAGGCCCTAAAATTCCGCCCAAGATGTATGTAACTAGTTCCCCTGAGATAGAGTTCCCAGGTTCACTGTTGTCATCAGAATGGGGTTCATCCATACTGTATAGCTGATTAGGGAGATTCTAATTTTGGTTCAATTGGACTCCGTCTAATTCCTTTGACATTCTCTCTGGGACATTCAGCAGATAACTGTCCACTATGTTCCAGAAAGTCCAGGTGAAATCTCGTCCTCACTCTTTCTCTCACCGTTTATTCTATGAATTCAACAGTAAAACAACAACAAATTTCATTGGGGCTATCTGCCTGTGGTACCTACATTCTGTAGCAATTTAGTGATTGTCCCTCTGTGAGGTCTGACTTCCACAAAGGTTTATTGATGATAATGGAATATGCTGTGCTGTTTCTCTGGCTATGTATTCACTATGTCTAACCTGGGAGTCCAGCAGGTATTTGTCAGTCAGATGTTCTATTTTCCTGATAATCTAGGTGTCTGACTTTTTCCCCCCAATTGCTTTAGCAGTGCTGTGATTGTTTGTCCATTGTTTCCATTCCTCCATTGGTTTGGTGACCATCTGCCGATGCTAAACTTGTCTTTGCAGCTATAATTGAATTGTCTTCAATTACTCTGCCAACTCTATAGAGGGAAATACTTGACTGTACAGGACCTTGGTGAGACCACATTTGGAATATTGTGTGCAGTTCTGGTCACCTCACTATAAGAAGGATGTGGAAGCACTGGAAAGAGTGCAGAGGAGATTTACCAGGATGCTGCCTGGTTTGGAGGGTAGGTCTTATGAGGAAAGGTTGAGGGAGCTAGGGCTGTTCTCTCTGGAGCGGAGGAGGCTGAGGGGAGACTTAATAGAGGTTTATAAAATGATGAAGGGGATAGATAGAGTGAACGTTCAAAGATTATTTCCTCGGGTGAATGGAGCTATTACAAGGGGGCATAACTAAAGGGTTCATGGTGGGAGATATAGGAAGGATATCAGAGGTAGGTTCTTTACGCAGAGAGTGGTTGGGGTGTGGAATGGACTGCCTGCAGTGATAGTGGAGTCAGACACTTTAGGAACATTTAAGCGGTTATTGGATAGGCACATGGAGCACACCGAGATGATAGGAAGTGGGATAGCTTGATCTTGGTTTCAGATAAAGCTCGGCACAACATCGTGGGCCGAAGGGCCTGTTCTGTGCTGTACTGTTCTATGTTCTATGTTCTATCAGCTGATTTAGCGTTTGGTCTATCGAATTAAAGTAGTAGTTTATTTATTAGCCACAAGTAGGCTTACATTAACACTGCAATGAAGTTACTGTGAAAATCCCCGAATCACCACACTCCAGCACCTGTTCGGGTACACTAAGGGAGAATTTAGCACGGCCAATGAACCTAACCAGCGCACCTTTGGCGTGTGGGAGGAAATTGGAGCACCCGGAGGAAACCCACGCAGACACGGGGAGAACGTGCAAACTCCACACAGACGGTGACCCAAGCCGGGAATCGAACCCGGGTTCCTGGTGCTGTGAGGCAGCACTGTTAACCGTAAAGAATTATTCAATTTTTGTATTTTTGTTTGGATAGATGGAATCTAATTTCTTAGCCAGTATTAATATCATGATACAAATGAAATAAGATGAGTTTATGTCATCACCAAACCTCTGTGAGTGAAGGAGCATTGACACAGACATATTAGAATTTCAGTCCACTTTGGCACAAAGAGGTAAGAGATTGGTTTGTGTCTGTGATATTCTCTGAATATTGAATTGATTTTCTCTGACGTGCCATTTTGAAAAGGATCAAATGGGGCCGAGGTGCTTCCCTCTCAAAGGCAGAGCGACACAGACTTAACCTAGTTTGTCCTCACTTTGCTACCCATCAGGGCGGCACGGTGGCACAATGGTTAGCACTGCTACCTTACAGCTCCAGGGACTTGGGTTCGATTCCCGGCTTGGGTCACTGTCTGTGTAGAGTCTACACATTCTCCTCGTGTCTGCGTGGGTTTCCTTCGGGTGCTCCGATTTCCTCCCACATACAAAGAAGTGCAGGTTAGGTGGATTGGCCATGATAAATTGCCCCTCAGGGGGACTAGCTAGGGTGAAATGCATGAAGTTATAGGAATGGGGCCTGGGTGGGATTGTGGTACAAAGAACAAAGAGCAGTACAGCACAGGAAACAGGCCCTTCAGCCCTCCAAGCCTGTGCCACTCCTTGGTCCAACTAGACCAATCGTTTGTATCCCTCCATTCCCAGGCTGCTCATGTGACTATCCAGGTAAGTCTTAAACGATGTCAGCGTGCCTGCCTCCACCATCCTACTTGGCAGCGCATTCCAGGCCCCCACCACCCTCTGTGTAAAAAACGTCCCTCTGATGTCTGAGTTATACTTCGCCCCTCTCAGCTTGAGCCCGTGACCCCTCGTGATCGTCACCTCCGACCTGGGAAAAAGCTTCCCACTGTTCACCCTATCTATACCCTTCATAATCTTGTATACCTCTATTAGATCTCCCCTCATTCTCCGTCTTTCCAAGGAGAACAACCCCAGTCTACCCAATCTCTCCTCATAGCTAAGACCCTCCATACCAGGCAACATCCTGGTAAACCTTCTCTGCACTCTCTCCAATGCCTCCACGTCCTTCTGGTAGTGCGGCGACCAGAACTGGACGCAGTACTCCAAATGTGGCCTAACCAGCGTTCTATACAGCTGCATCATCAGACTCCAGCTAATACTTGATGGGCCGAATGGCCTCCTTCTGCACTGTAGAATTCTACGATTCAATGAATTTTAATGTTTCAATTAGATCCCACTCATTCTTCTAAATTCCAGTGAATACAGGCCTAGTCAACACAATCTGGCCTCATTCGACAATTCTGCCAGCCCAGGAATCAGTTTGTTGAACATTCGTGCATTCCCTCTGAGGCAAGTATATCCTTCCTTGGGTAAGGAGATCAAAACTGCTCACAATGCTCCAGGTGCGATCTCACCAAGGCCCTGTACAGCGACACAGCAGCAGAAAGACACCACTAACCTGTGTGTACTGGGAAATCATGTTTGGGGAGGGTTTGGGGAGGGTTGGGGGGACGGGATGGAAGGGGTGTCACAGCTGGGAGATTGCACACGCTTTTCTGTTCAGTTTTAACAGAGTGGAAAATCATTCGCAGGTTATTTGTGGTTTCCCAACATGCAAGCACAAGGGGCCTTTTCAACACCCCATAGAGCCTTGGCCGTGACTTGATCTAATCTGATTTGATTCTGCACTGTAGGGATTCTATGATTCTATATGATAGGAACATTCAAAGGTCTGATGGCAACTGGGAAAAAGCTGTTCTTGAGTTGGTGAGGTGAGATGAAGTCCTATGACAGGAAGGTGGTTGCCCCACCAGTTTGACTCCGCCGCCACCTTGAAAAGAACAGTGGGCGGGATTCTCCAATCTTGTTCTGCTGCCAGCGAGAACGGAGAATTTGACACTCAGCCTGAACTCCATTCACTGCAGCGGAACCGGAGAATCCCAGCTGCGGGCAGCATTGGAGAATACGCAGGCATACACAGGAAGTCTCTTTGAGGCACTTGTAAAGCACAAACGCATCATAATATTTTATCTCATCTGGTCGATGAGATGAATCAGGCAGAAAGATTAATGGAATCAAGCCAACACCGAGCGAATTAAATTTCATGCACGTCACGTTGTGCTGGTAATAATTAACAATATGTGTCCTGAAATGTGCCATTGTTTACTGAAGGCAGAGGAAATAACAGTTGCTGTTCTCTTGCAGTCAACTCCAGTTCTGAGTGTTCTCATTTCCTAGTGAGCAAATGTAGGCTTCCAGAATATTCAGATTCACAGAATGAATGAGATCATAGAATCCTTCCAGTGCAGAAGGAGGCCATTCAGCCCATTGAGCCCCCACCATCAGCAATCCCACCCAGGCCCTCTCCCTGTCATCCCATGTATTTGTCCTCTTAATCTCCCGACACTAAGGGGCAATATAGCATCCCAATCAACATAACTCTTTGGACTGTGGGAGGAATCCGGAGCACCCAGAGGAAACCGACGCCGACATGGGGATAACATGCAAATTCCACACAGACAGTCACCCGAGGCCAGAATTGAACCTGGGACCTTGGTGCTGTGAGGCAGCACTGCGCCACCCCTGCAATGGGAATTTTCCTTGTGGCAGCATTAAAAAGATTTATATGAGTATGTGAGGCATATGATAGAAAGACAAAAATAATTTGCATTTGGAAAGAAAAGCCTCATACTTTCAGGATGTGCCAAAGTGGTCTACAGACAATCCAGTACATTTGACGTGTACTAGTGTTATGTAGAGAAATGCAGCAGTCAAATTGTGCACAGCGAACTCCCACTGACAGCAATGGAATAAATTATGAGATAATCTCTTTTAGTGACATTGGTTGAGGGATAATGAATAGACAGAACACTGAGGAAACCTCTCCTGTTCTACTGCAAAATAGAATCGTCGAATCCCTATAGTGCAGAAGAGACCATTCGGCCCATCGAGTCTCCACTGGCTCTCTGACAGAGTATCATATACAGGCCAACTCCCATGCCCTATTCCTGTAACCCCAAACATTCACCATGGCTTTTCCATCTAACCAACACATTTTTGGACAGTGGGAGGAAACCCGAGCACCCAGAGGAAACCCACGCAGACACGGGGAGAACGTGTAGGCTCCACACCGGCAGTCATCCAAGTCAGGAATCGAACCCGGGTTCCTGGCTAACCACTGTGCCACCGTGCCACCCCAAATAGAGCTATGGCATCCTTCGTAACTATCTAAGAGGGGGAAACAGGCCTTGATTTAACACTTCATCTGAAGGATGGGACCTTCAACAATGCAGTACTCCCTCGGCCCGGCACTGCATTGTCAGCCTGGATTGTGTGCTCGAACCTCTCGAATAGGGATTGACCCCACAACCACCCGACCCAGAAGTGAGATTGAACTAAGGCTGAAACCTTCTGTTTTATTCATTCATGAGGATGTGGGCTTCACTGGCTCGGCCAGCATTTAGTGTTCATCCCTAATTGCCCCTGAGAAGATGGTGGTGAGCTGCCTTCTTGAACTGCAGTACAAGCGCAATGCTGTTAGGGAGGAAGTTCCAGGATTTTGACAGCGACAGTGAAGGAACGGCGATATATTTCCAAGTCAGGATGGTGAGTGGCTTGGAGGGGAACTTACAGCTGGTGGCATTCCGAGGTATCCTCTCCCTTTGACCTTCTCGATGGTAGTGGTTGTGGGTTTGGAAGGTGCTGCCTAATTCTGTAAGTGTGTTCATTACTGGACTGTCCCCCCATAGATAATATGAAGTTTAATTCATTCAACAAAGAAATAAGGTGCTGTTTGGAGACTGTAATTACCAGGATTTCCAATTGTTGTTATACAAAAAAGTCATCTTGTTTATCTTTGCAGAATTTCCTCAAATAAAAACAACAGTAAGCTTTTTGGAGCAATGTTCTGCCTATTACACAGGATAGTTCAAAAAGAGAGAGTGAGAGAATTGTGTGGAAGGACAAGATACTTTCTCCAAATGAAATTTCAGAGTAAGTTTACTCCCACTTTTCCTCATCAAATGTGGCTGAATTTTTGGTTTTAAATGTAATACCAGTATTATATTATAAGGGGAGGCGATGGCCTAGTGGTATTATCGCTAGACAATTAATCCAGAAACTCAGCTAATGTTCTGGGGACTCGGGTTCGAATCTCGCCACGGCAGATGGTGGAATTTGAATTCAATAAAAAATATCCGGAATTAAGAACCTACTGATGCCCATGAAACCATTGTCGATTGTCGGAAAAACCCATCTGGTTCACTAATGTCCTTGAGGGAAGGAAATCTGCCGTCCTTACCTGGCCTGGCCTACATGTGACTCCAGAGCCACAGCAATGTGGTTGACTCTCAACTGCCCTCCAAGGTCAATAAATAAATAAATACTGGCCAGCCAGCGACATCCATGTCCATGAATTAATTTAAAAAAAACATTGAGACCTTTCAAAGGAACTTAGGTGCAGTTTTCCTCCTGTGAGCTGTGAGTCGGGAACTTTGACTGCCAAGAACATGTAAAGGTGGGCACTCAGCTGCCCAGACATTCTCATGTCCAAATTTTCAATGTTTTCTTCTGGTGGGCAACACCAGTGGTTAGCACTGCTGCTTCATGGTACCCTGGACCCGGGTTCGATTCCTGGCTGGGGGACTGTCTGTGCAGGATCTGCACATTCTCCCCGAGTCTGCGTGATTTTCCTCCGGGTGCTCCGGTTTCCTCCCGCAGTCCAACGATGTGCTGGTCCTGATGCACATCAATTTAGACACGAGGCTCGAAGCTCAGTAAATGAAGGCTTTTATTTACTATTAATGAAGCTATCAGAACTTATGTACACTATCCCAGACTGAAGGGGTCCCGGCCAGAGCAGGGACTCTTATACCTCTCCCAGGAGGCGGAGCCCGACTGGGATGTGCCACAACAGTAACATACACAGGTGTAACAACCCCACCCTAACCCCAACAGCAACAATAGCACAATCCAACAGTAACATATGTACATCCTTGTAGTCCTGGCCAGCCCCTGGCTCAGCACTATCCAGTGGGAACCAACGATGGTTCACCACAGGTCCAAAGATTGGCCATGCTAAATTGACCATTAGTGTCGGGAGGTATTAACAGCGTAAACACGTGGGGTTACGGGGAGAGGGCCTGGGTGGGATTGTTGTCAGGGCAGGCTCGATGGGCCGAATGGCCTCCTTGTGCACGATAGGAATTCTATGAAGGATGAGAAGCCAGGAAATACTCCGGCTTTATAATTACTTTTAAAATCCAGTTGATGCTTCCGACAATGTTAATCTTGCAGTTTAAAGTCAGTTGCAATAATTTGCTGTGTATCACTGACACAGGTCAAGGTAATCTGGGCTTCTGGCTATATCGTAGGAGGCTCGAAATAAAATCCGAGTTCTAAACCATCTCATTGTTCACAAATGAAAGTAACATTACTTTGTATAGAAGACAAGCAACATCCTTCAACATATTATGCGCACAGTAGCTTACATAATGTAACTCTAAAAAAGCCTTGATCAAATGAATCACTGTCAAATCGAACTTCTATTCCTACACTGTATTTAGTTATCCTGCTGTGGTTCAGGGCACTCAATCAGATTAAGGCATACTGTGACGTTCTCCGTCTATGTTTTGTCAACAGTTTATTCTTTGATGGGTGTGGGTGTCAATGGCAAGGCCAGAATTTGTTGACCATCCCCAATTCCCTTGAACTCAGTCATTGACTAAGCCATTTTGGCGGACAGTTAAGAGTCAACCACATTGTGAATCTGGATTACACGTACACCAAACCAGGGAAGGATGGCGGACTTCCTCAGGGGCACTGGTGAACCGCATTGCTTTTTACTACAGCTATTGAGAGTAACATGCCCGCCATGCTGTTGATTGGGAGAGGCTGTTTGAGGGTAAATCCACATCTGGCATGTGGGAGTCTATTAAGGAGCAGTTGATCAGCGTGCAGGACAGGCATGTGCCTGTTACTGTAATTATCCAGCATCACTGTCACCTTTTATTTATTCATGGAATGTGGGCGTCGCTGGATGGGCCAGCATTTATTGCCCATCCCTGAGGGCATTTAAGGGTCAACCACATTGCTGTGGGTCTGGAATCACATGGAGACCCGACCAGGTAAGATTTCCTTCCCTAAAGGACATTAGTGAACCAGGTGGGTTTTTATGACAATCGACAATGGTTTCATGACCATGAGTCGACTTTTATTTCCAGATTTTTATTGAATTCAAATTTCACCATCTGCCGTGGTGGGATTTGAACCCAGGTGGTCAGAGCATTACCCTGGGTCCCTGGATTATTAGTCCAGTGAGGACACTACTACGCCACTGCCACCCCTAAAATCTTTCGCAAAGGAATTCATTGCGTAGAGAATCAGGAGCCATTTTGATCATGTAACTGGCAGCCTCTGTTATATCTTTCTTGTGGTGCCGTGTTCAGGATCTCAATACTGTAGAAGGATCCTTGGCACAACATTGAAGAAGAGAAGGAACGTTTCCCCAGTGTCCTGGCTAATATTTAAAATAGAGTCAACAGAATTAAAAAATGGATTCTCTGCTCATTATCATTTATTTGTGGATGGCACCGTGACACAGTGGTTAGCACTGCTGCTTCAAAGCGCCAGCAACGCAGGTTCAATTCCGGCCTTGGGCGTGCAGACCCACAGTTCCCTAAAAGTGGCAACACAAATGGCCAAGGTGATTAAGAAGGCATATGGCATGCTTGCCTTCTTCAGCCAGGGCATTGAGTACAAGAGTTGGAAA
The DNA here is from genome assembly GCF_964213995.1 of Mustelus asterias. Taxonomy (NCBI): domain Eukaryota; kingdom Metazoa; phylum Chordata; class Chondrichthyes; order Carcharhiniformes; family Triakidae; genus Mustelus; species Mustelus asterias. The sequence goes on from NC_135803.1 coordinate 12,738,368, forward strand.
TAATGTTGCAGCTATATTAAACCTTGGTTAGGCCACATTTGGAGTATTGCGTGCAGTTCTGGTCACCACACTATCAGAAGGACGTGGAAGTTTTGGAGAGAGTGCAAAGAAGGTTCACCAGGATGTTGCCTGGTCTCGAGGGTGTTGACTATGAGGAGAGGTTGGATAAACTAGGATTGTTTTCACTGGAAAGACAAAGGCTGAGGGGAGACCTGACAGAGCTCTACAAAATTATGAGAGGCGTAGACAGGGTGGATAGTCAGAGGTTTTTTCCTCAGGGTGGAAGTGTCAGTTACAAGGGGGCACAGGTTTAAGGTGAGAGGGGGAAAGTTTAAGGGAGATGTGCAGGGAAAAATTTTCACGCAGAGAGTGGTGGGTGCTTGGAATGCGCTGCCAGAGGAGGTGGTGGAAGCAGACACATTAGCAACATTTTAGAGGCATTTGGATGGGTCCATGAATAGGGAGGAAATAGAGAGTTACGGTCCGAGTAAGGGCAGAAGGTTTTTTATTAGTTAGGGCATCATGATTGGCACAGGCTTGGAGGGCCGCAAGGCCTGTTCCTGTGCTGTACTTTTCTCTGTTTTTTGTTGGGTCACTGTCTGTGTGGAGTTTGCATGTTCTCCCCGCGTCTGCATTGGTTTCCTCCGGGTGCTCCATTTTTCTCCCACTATCCAAATCTGTGCGGGTTTAGATGGATTGGCCATGCTAAATTGCCCTTTTGTGTCAGGGGGACTAGACTGCGTGGGGTTACAGGGATAGGGTCTGGGTGGGATTGGTGTTGGTGCAGGCTCAATGGGCTGAATGGCCTCTTTCTGCACTGCAGGGATTCTGGGATTCTATGATCACAGTGTGGGAGTTTGTTGTACGCAGACAGACGATTGTGCTGAAAACACTACGTCGGGTTTTCCCAAAATCGTTTGAGTCACGGAATCCCTAATGACCTCCCGAGGGCATCGGAGATCCCCAAACATTCTCATTTGTCGACACACCTTTCTTGTCACAAAACAGGTGCAAACACAGAAATCAAAAGTAAAGAAGTCTTTTCTAACGATATCTATGCATTGAGGTCCACAGTCACAGATACATTCTCCAGCTGCATGGCCTCTCATACCAACCTCTGGATAGTTTGCACGTTAGGAGTGGGTGCTCTGATAAAAATTAAAAAGTTCTCTCACTAAATAAATGTTTAAGTCTTACCTTTTGTCATTTTTAATGGGAGGAGTGATGATGGAAAGTTGATTCTCATTGTGGACACATGCACCTCTCTCTCCCTCACACATACACACACACTCACCTCTTCTCCTCACTCACTCACATCTCTCTCTGACACTCACACACACAGACACACACACACACACCGGCGGCACGGTGGCACAATGGTTAGCACTGCTGTTTCACAGCACCAGGGACCCGGATTTGATTCCCGGCTTGGTCACTGTCTGTGTGGAGCTTGCACGTTCTCCCCGTGTCTGCGTGGGTGTCCTCCCACAGTCTGAAAGACGTGCTGGTTAGGAGCATTGGCCATGCTAAATTCTCCCTCAGTGTACCTGAACAGGCGCCAGAGTGTGGCGACTAGGGGATTTTTGCGGTAACTTCATTGCAATGTTAATGTAAGCCTTATTTGTGACACTAATAAATAATCATATAAACTCATATGTGCTCCCACGTCTCTCTCTCACACACACACTTCCCTGTCTCACGCATACCACTCTCTCTCTCCCTCTCACACACACATACCACTCCCCCTTTCACACATACATATCACTCTTTTTCTCACACCCACTCATCCCTCTCTCGCAGACACTCTTTCTCTCTCTGACAAACATTCATCCTCATCTCACACTCACCTCTCTGTCTCAGTTCCACAGAATCATCTCTCACTCACACACCCATTCTCACTAACAGACACTTACCCCTCTTTCACACACAGACACATACTCATCCATCTCTTCAAACTGCTTCTGCGGATAGAGCTGCCAGATATCCCTGCAGATATCCCTGTTTTCAGATTCAGAATCCCTACAGTGCAGAACAGGCTATTCGGCCCATTGAGTCTGCACCGACTCTGACAGAGCATCTTACCCAGGCCATCTCCTCCATCCTATCCCCATACATTTACCATGTCTAATTATTCTAACCTATTCAGCTTGGACACTGAGGGGCAATTTAGAATGGCCAATCCAGCTAACCAGCACGTCTTTCGGACTGTGAGAGGAAACCGGAGCACTCGGAGGAAACCCATGCAGGCGCAAGGAGAACGTGCAGGCTCCACACAGACAGTGACCCAAGCCGGGATTCGAACCTGTGGGCCCCTGGCGCTGTGAGGCAGCAGTGCTAACCACTGTGCCACCGTGCCGATTCAATCTGAATTCTTTACCGCTAAGTATTTCTAATTTATTATAAAGGGTGTGAATTATTTACTTCCCTTCCCGCTTTAAAGCGGGCAAGATTTATTTGTGCTTTCTTTTCAATTTCATATACTGTATTTGCAGTCCACGCATTGGGCGGGATTTTACGGCCTTGCTCAAGCGAGACCAGAAATTCCTGCCCGAGGTCAACGGAGATTTCCATAGTCAGACCCTCGCCCGCTCCGATTCCATGGCAGGCGAGGTGGTAGAGTTCCGGCCAATGGCTCCAATTGTCAAGGAGAGTCCACGGAATAAACTTGAAGGAGGGTTTAAGGAATTCCATGGAGTCATTGATAGAATTCCTGCTTGGCTCTGTGACTAAGTGCATGCTATGTATTAAAAAAATTAGTTGGACACAGTGTGGTCTCCTCTACAATGAGGATATATACAAACATATGAACAAGGAGCAAGATAAGGGGAGGCAATGACCTAGTGGCATTATCGCTAAACTATTAATCCAGAAACTCAGTTAATGTTCTGGGAACCCGGGTTCGAATCCCACCACGCCAGGTGGTGGAATTTGAATTCAGTAAAAATATATCTGGAATTAAGAATCTACTGATGACCATGAAACCATTGTTGATTGTCGTAAAAACCCATCTGGTTCAGTAATGTCCTTTAGGGAAGGACATCTGCCATTCTGGTTTTGCCTACATGTGACTCCAGAGCCACAGCAATGTGGTTGACTCTCAACTGCCCTCCAAGGGCAACTAGGGATGGGCAATAAATGCTGGCCAGCCAGTGACACCCATAAAGAACAAAGAACAGTACAGCACAGGAAACAGGCCCTTCGGCCCTCCAAGCCTGTGCCGCTCCTTGGTCCAACTAGACCAATCGTTTGTATCCCTCCATTCCCAGGCTGCTCATGTGACTATCCAAGTAAGTCTTAAACGATGTCAGCGTGCCTGCCACCACCATCCTACTTGGCAGCGCATTCCAGGCCCCCACCACCCTCTGTGTAAAAAACGTCCCTCTGATATCCGAGTTATACTTCGCCCCTCTCAGCTTGAGCCCGTGACCCCTCGTGATCGTCACCTCCAACCTGGGAAAAAGCTTCCCACTGTTCACCCTATCTATACCCTTCATAATCTTGTACACCTCTATTAGATCTCTCCTCATTCTCCGTCTTTCCAAGGAGAACAACCCCAGTCTACCCAATCTCTCCTCATAGCTAAGACCCTCCATACCAGGCAACATCCTGGTAAACCTTCTCTGCACTCTCTCAAATGCCTCCATGTCCTTCTGGTAGTGCAGCGACCAGAACTGGACGCAGTACTCCAAATGTGGCCTAACCAGCGTTCTATACAGCTGCATCATCAGACTCCAGCTTTTATACTCTATACCCCGTCCTATAAAGGCAAGCATACCATATGCCTTCTTCACCACCTTCTCCACCTGTGTTGCCAACTTCAAGGATTTGTGGACTTGCACACCTAGACATTGTATTCAAAATAAAGCTTCTTCACACAGATTGTGGTGAGCAGTCGACACTGTGAAGGAGATGAAAATAAGTGGCCCTCACCCAAGTTTTTGGACAATGGATCGAAGGTTTGGAAGGTCTGTGTTTCTATACTCCTGATGACTCTGCCATTTATTGTATAACTCCTCCCTACATTATTTCTTCCAAAATGCATCACTTCGCATTTATCCGGATTAAATTCCATCTGCCACCTCTCCGCCCAATTTTCCAGCCTATCTATATCCTGCTGTATTGCCCGACAATGCTCTTCGCTATCCGCAAGTCCAGCCATCTTCGTGTCATCTGCAAACTTGCTGATTACACCAGTTACACCTTCTTCCAAATCATTTATATATATCACAAATAGCAGAGGTCCCTGTACAGAGCCCTGCGGAACACCACTGGTCACAGACCTCCAGCCGGAAAAAGACCCTTCGACCACTACCCTCTGTCTCCTATTCATGTCCCATGAATGAATACAAAAAAAAGGCCATTCAGCTGTATAAAATGCCCGTTAGGACACAGCTAGAGAGTAGTGTGCAGTCCTGATTACTGCACTATCGGAAGGACGTGATTGCATGAGAAAGGATGCAGGGAAGATTCACCAGGATGTTCCCTGGGCTGGAGTGTTTCAGCTATTGAAGAGAGGCTGGTTAGGCTGGGGTGATTTTCCTTAGAGCAGAGAAGACTGAGGGGAGGACTTGATGGACGTGTACAAAATCATGAGGGACGTAGATAGGAACCTTTCCACTTAGCAGAGGGGTCAATAACCAGGGAGCATAGATTTAAGGTGAGGGGCAGGAGATTTAGAGGGGATTTGAGGGGAAAATATTTCACTCAGAGGGTGATGGGAATCTGGAACTCACTGTCTGAAAGGGAGGTCGAGGTGGGAACCCTCACAACATTTAAGAAGCATTTAAATGAGCATTGAAACACCACAGCATACTAAGCTGTAGATCAAGTGCTGGAAAATGGGTGATAGATAATGGATAAGTGCTTGATAACTGGCACAGACATAATGGGCCATGGGGCCTCTTTCTATGCTATAAAACTCGATTACTAAAGGTCTGGAAAGAGAGAGAGTGCAACAATCAGCTGTATGCATTTCTGGAGGTAGAAATCTGAGGGATGTGGTGGGAAGGGATAGGCCTGTTGAGACTAATGGCCTTTTATATCTGAAAGTGACTTATGTTCTTTAGCAGCTAATGTCTAAAATGTTATTTCCAAACCTTCGATCCATTGTCCAAAAACTTGGGTGAGGGCCACTTATTTTCATCTCCTTCACAGTGTCGACTGCTCACCACAATCTGTGTGAAGAAGCTTTACTTTTGAATACAATTATACATGGCTGATGGACTGAGCATGCACTTCAACTATTCTATAGGCGTGGCACGGTGGTACAATGGTTAGCACGACTGCCTCACAGCGCCAGAGACCTGGGTTCGATTCCCGGCTTGGGTCACAGTCTGTGTGGAGTCTGCATGTTCTCCCTGTGTCTGCTTGGGTTTCCCCCAGGTGCTCCGGTTTCCTCCCACAGTCCAAAGGTGTGCGGGTTAGGTGCATTGGCCATGCTAAATTGCCCCTTAGTGTCCTGTGATGCGTAGGTTAGCGGGATTAACAGGGTAAATATGTGGGGTTACGAGGATAGGGGCTGGGTAGGATTGTGGTCGGTGCAGACTCGATGGGCCGAATGACCTCCTTCTGCACTGTAGGGATTGTATAAGAGATCCCAAAAGGAATGCTCTGCCCAAATTATATGTGTGGCACAGTTGAACAACGGCTTGCTACTTTAGGGTGATCTTTGTGTGACCAGACTAGCAAACCTGAGATGCAGGAAACTGACTGGAAATTTGTGAGAGATTTTCTCACCCTACGATGGACTCGGAGATTTTTAGGCAGGCCATGTGTGTTAGGTTAATACTGATCCACATATTGTATATACTGAAAGAATCTGCACTCAGGGAACAAGAACATCTTCAATCTCACCTCATTTGCTTTGTTTTTAGGCATTTAAAAAAAAATCATTCATGGGACATGGGCGTCGCTGGCTGGCCAGCATTTATTGCCCATCCCTAGTTGTCTGAGGGTAATTGAGAGTCCACCACATTGCTGTGGCTCTGGAGTTACATGTAGGCCAGACCAGGTAAGGATGGCAGATTTCCTTCCCTTAAAGGACATTCGTGAACCAGATGGGTTTTTACCACAATTAACAATGGTTTCATGGTCATCAGTAGATTCTTAATTCCAGATATGTTTTATTAAATTCAAACTACACCATCTGCCACAGCAGGATTTGAACCCGGGTCCCCAGAACATTAGCTGAGTTTCTGTATCATCATAGAAACCCTACAGTGCAGAAGGAGGCCATTCGGCCCATCGAGTCTGCACCGACCACAATCCCACCCAGGCCCTACCCCCACATATTTTACCCACTAATCCCTCTAACCTACGCATCCCAGGGCTCTAAGGAGCAATTTTTTTTAACCTAGCCAATCAACCTAACCCGCACATCTTTGGACTGTGGGAGGAAACCGGAGCACCCGGAGGAAATCCACGCAGACACGAGGAGAATGTGCAAACTCCACACAGACAGTGACCCGAGCCGGGAATCGAACCCGGGACCCTGGAGCTGTGAAGCAGCAGTGCTAACCACTGTGCTACCGTGCGATAATCTAGCGATAATACCACTAGGCCATCGCATTTATACAGTGTTCCACACAAGTTCAGGGCATTCCAAAGCACTTTATTATCAATTTTTGGAGCATGGTCACTGTTTTAATGCAGGAAATGTGGCAGCCAACCTGTGCACAGCCAACTCCCACAAACAGCAATGTGATAAGCACAAGTTTCAGTGATGTTGATTGAAATATAAATACTGGCCTGTGCACTACGAAGAGCTCCTTGGCCTATCCTCGAATAGTATCGTGGGATTCTTTTTAAAAAATTCATTCATGGGACATGGGTGTCGCTGGCTGGCCAGTATTTATTGCCCATCTCATAGAACATAGAACATAGAACATAGAAAGCCACAGCACAAACAGGCCCTTCGGCCCACAAGTTGCGCCGATCACATCCCCACCTCTAGGCCTATCTATAGCCCTCAATCCCATTAAATCCCATGTACTCATCCAGAAGTCTCTTAAAAGACCCCAACGAGTTTGCCTCCACCACCACCGACGTCAGCCGATTCCACTCACCCACCACCCTCTGAGTGAAAAACTTACCCCTGACATCTCCTCTGTACCTACCCCCCAGCACCTTAAACCTGTGTCCTCTCGTAGCAACCATTTCAGCCCTTGGAAATAGCCTCTGAGAGTCTACCCTATCCAGACCTCTCAACATCTTGTAAACCTCTATCAGGTCACCTCTCATCCTTCGTCTCTCCAGGGAGAAGAGACCAAGCTCCCTCAACCTATCCTCATAAGGCATGCCCCCCAATCCAGGCAACATCCTTGTAAATCTCCTCTGCACCCTTTCAATGGCTTCAACATCTTTCCTGTAATGAGGTGACCAGAACTGCGCGCAGTACTCCAAGTGGGGTCTAATCAGGGTCCTATAAAGCTGCAGCATTATCTCCCGACTCCTAAACTCAATCCCTCGATTAATGAAGGCCAGTACGCCGTACGCCTTCTTGACCGCATCCTCCACCTGCGAGGCCGATTTAAGAGTCCTATGGACCCGGACCCCAAGGTCCTTCTGATCCTCTACACTGCTAAGAATGGTACCCTTCATATTATACTGCTGCTTCATCCCATTGGATCTGCCAAAATGGATCACCACACACTTATCCGGGTTGAAGTCCATCTGCCACTTCTCCGCCCAGTCTTGCATTCTATCTATGTCTCGCTGCAACTTCTGACATCCCTCCAAACTATCCACAACACCACCTACCTTGGTGTCGTCAGCTAGTTGCCTGAGGGTAATTGAGAGTCAACCACATTGCTGTGGCTCTGGAGTCACATGTAGGCCAGACCAGGTAAGGATGGCAGACACATGACTGTCTCTGTCAATCAATCTAATCAAAATCCTATTCTAAAACACCAGGGAAAAATCAAATTAAACAAAAAAGCATTCACTCAGATTAAAACAAACACATCCCCAGCTAAAATCAATCATTAGGCTGCAATCATAGCATGTGAGCTACCCGGTGCAGACAAATCGGCACCATATAAAAGAGAGCTGAATTTTAAACATACCCCACACAAGAAACATGATATAAATACATTTCTTTAAGGCACAGTTTCATTACAAGAAAATAAAATCCAGGAAGAAATTGCACTTTCACAACATCTTTTGCCAACGAAAGACATCCCAGATTGTTTCGTAGCCAATGAATTGTTTTTGAGGTGTCATCACTGTTGTAGTGTGGAGAAAATGAATGGTCAATGTGTGCACAGCAAGGTCCCACAATTGCAACAAATGAGCAGCTAATCTATTTCAGATAATGAATCGGTTAGGAAAAATCCTCTGCTCTTCTTCAAACAGTGCCCTGGGATCTTCCACGTCCACCCCGAGGACAAATGGACCCTTTGCTTGACATCTCAACTCCAAGATGGCACCTCCCGCAGTAACACATTGAAATGTCAGCATAAATCTCCAGAGAGGATCATGATGCCTTTGATTCCGATACGAGAGTGATACCATTGAGTCAAGACTATCAAGTGAACATAATGCTGCTTGGATTTTACTAAGAGGATATGAGATGGGGATTGGATTACTTAGAGGTTTTAAAGTTTAAGTTTAAAGTTTATTTAGTGGCGTCACAAGTAGGCTTACATTAACATCCGGGGCGGCACGGTAGCGCAGTGGTTAGCACTGCTGCTTCACAGCTCCAGGGTCCCGGGTTCGATTCCCGGCTCGGGTCACTGTCTGTGTGGAGTTTGCACATTCTCCTCGTGTCTGCGTGGGTTTCCTCCGGGTGCTCCGGTTTCCTCCCATAGTCCAAAGATGTGCGGGTTAGGTTGATTGGCCAGGTTAAAAATTGCCCCTTAGAATCCTAAAATGTGTAGGTTAGAGGGATTAGTGGGTAAATATATGGGGGTAGGGCCTGGGTGGGATTGTGGTCGGTGCAGACTCGATGGGCCGAATGGCCTCCTTCTGCACTGTAGGGTTTCTATGATTTCTAACATTGCAATGAAGTTAACCATCTCAAAGTATTTCATATGGTTGTTAATAAACAAACATACCTTATCATTACCCCAAAAAATTAAAGTTTAAGGTTTATTCATCAGTGTCACAAGTTGGCTTACATTAACACTGCAATGAAGTCACTGTGAAATTCCTCTAGTCACTATATTTCGGCGCCTGTTCGGGTACACTGAGGGAGAATTTAGCATTACCAATGCACCTAACCAACACACCTTTTGGACTGTGGGAGGAAACCGGAACACCCGGAGGAAATCCACGCAGACACGGGGAGAATGTGCAAACTCCACACAGACAGTGACCCAAGCCAGGAGTCGAATCCGGGCCCCCGGAGCTGTGAGGCAGCAGCACTAACCACTGTGCCACTGTGCTGCCCACAGTTGCACCTTCTTGGATGATCCCCTAACTATCCACAACATCAAGAGAAGACCCATGGGAACCCTGGGTGGGGGTGGCACGGTGGCACAGTGGTTAGCGCTGCTGTCACACAGTGCCAGGGACCCAGGTTTAATTCCAGCCTCGGGTCACTGCCTGTGTGGAGATTGTACATTCTCCCCGTGTCTGCATGGGTTTCCTCCGGGTGCTCCGGTTTTCTCCCACAGTGTGCGGGTTAGGTGGATTGACCATGCTAGATTGTCCCTTAGTGTCAGGGGGACGAGGAGGGTAAATGCATGGGGTGGCGGGATAGGGCCTGGGGTGGGATTGTCATCAGTGCAGGCTCGATGGGCTGAATGGCCTCTTTCTGCACTGTAGGGATTCTAACCCCAGTAAAACTGCCAATGCTGAGGGTGCTTCGCTCAGGTGGAGATGCTGCTCTTCAGATGGAGGAACACATTTGAAGTTGTGACTGCCTCTGCATATGGAGTCGTGCTACATCATTCTCGTATCATTCTGGCAATGCACCAACTCCTCCACCGAATGGGTCACTTGGTCACCCATCTCGTCCACACCACTGCTCTGACAGGCCAGGAGGCGGGCTGGCTGGGTGGTGAACTCTCATATCCACCTCCCTCCCTCCGAGGCTCAGCCACCCTGCTAACTTGAACAGATCACATCAAAGCTACGCAGCTGGGAACTGTATGGTGCGATTAACATGCAGTGCTGGCCAAGGCAAACCCAGGCAGGCACGCCTCGGAGATAATCTCACAGCTTCACACCAGCTTCAAGTGGGAAGAAACAAAGCTCAAAAAATGGTTTTGTCGACCACCTGGGAACTCTTTGCACCTCTTTCGTAATCAGTGTTTTTTTTACCACCTGCCAGATCTCATTAAACCTGATATAGAAGTTCTGATGTGGAGATGCCGACGTTGGACTGGGGTAAGCACAGTAAGAAGTCTCACAACACCAGGTTAAAGTCCAACAGGTTTATTTGGTAGCTAATACCATAAGCTTTCGGAGCACTGCCCCTTCGTCAGATGGAGTGGATATCTGTTCTCCAACAGTGCACAGAGACACAGAAATCAAATTACAGAATACTGATTAGAATGCGAATCTCTACAGCCAGCCAGGTCTTAAAGGTACAGATAATGTGGGTGGAGGGAACATTAAACACAGGTTAAAGAGATGTGTATTGTCTCCAGACAGAACAGCCAGTGAGATTCTGCAAGATCAGGGGGAAAGCTGTGGGAGTTACTGATAATGTGACATAAATCCAACATCCCGGTTTAGGCCGTCCTCATGTGTGCGGAACTTGGCTATCAGTTTCTGCTCAGCGACTCTGCGCTGTCGTGTGTCGTGAAGGCCGCCTTGGAGAACGCTTACCTGAAGATCCAAGGCTGAATGCCCATGACTGCTGAAGTGCTCCCCAACAGGAAGAGAACAGTCTTGCCTGGTGATTGTCGAGCGGTGTTCATTCATCCGTTGTCGTAGCGTCTGCATGGTTTCCCCAATGTACCATGCCTCGGGACATCCTTTCCTGCAGCGTATCAGGTAGACAACGTTGGCCGAGTTGCAAGAGTAGGTACCGTGTACCTGGTAGATGGTGTTCTCACGTGAGATGATGGCATCCGTGTCGATGATCCGGCAGGTCAACAAAGTTCAACAAAGATTCGGATGTCAATGAACATATTTCTTCACCTAATAAAAGAGCTCTGGATCCATGGTCAGGGATTAACACAGAGCGAGTGGCATAGTTCAGATCTGTTAGGCCCTCACTGTTTAACAAAGTGTGACAAACTCGGCAGAGGTTAGGACCCTTTCAAAAGCAATTCAAACTCCGGACAGAATCACCCCACAAGATTTCATGTTTTAAACAAAACAGTTTTCTATCCACTCTGATGAAGGTTCATCCAGACTCAAAACGTTGGCTCTATTCTCTCTCCACAGAGGCTGTCAGATCTGCTAAGTTTCCCCAGCATTTTCTGTTTTTGTTTCAGATTCCAGCATCCGCAGTATTTTGCTTTTATCTTCGTGTTTAACTCACTGCCGCTTCTCGTCCAGGAATGCCTTCCCTGAAGATGCACTGCCCTTCTTTCCGACAGCTCTGACCAAGAGACATCCAGACTCAAAATGTTGGCTCTATTCTCTCTCCACGGAGGCCGTCAGACCTGCAGAGATTTTCCAGCATTTTCTGTTTTTGTTTCAGATTCCAGCATCCGCCGTATTTTGCTTTTATCTTAGTGTTTTTTATCCAGGTTTTAAGCAAAGCAAGTGCTACTTAACACCATGTTCTATAAACACTTAAACATTAAACCCAAAAATCTCAACAACATACTTTGTTTACCAGCCAAGAGTTCCCGTATACTTCATAGAACCTTGAGGGTCCCTTCAGTTCTCCTGGGAACAAAGCAAAGTGTGCCACATCTCTCAGGAATTCACTTTGATTATCTGCAGTGTCCCTGCTCTTCTCCTGGATATGAGCTTTCTTGAGGTCATTCCACCAGCATCCAGCTAGGAGAACTCTTCAATCTTCTTGAGCATCTTATGATTGTGGATTTCCTAGATGAAACATCACCCTCACTGTATTTTTGCTTCATGATTCCAAATCAAAAATACCCCTGGTTTCTAAAAGCACCCTGCTCTTGGTTCCAGCTGCTTTACAGCCCCTGGAAGATTCTCTCTCTGGCTGATCCAAACTTCAACTGACTCTTTCTATGAGAAATCACTCAGATAAAACCTTCCCTTAATATATCCCAATAGCAAGATTGGGATCTTCCAGATTGAGTTGTAAATGAATTATCTGAGCAGTAAGTTGGCAGATGACACCAAAGTAGGTGGTTTGGTAGACAGTGAGGAAGGTTATCGAAAAATTGCAGCAGGATCTTGATCAGCTGGGGTAATGGGCCGAGAAATGGCAAATGGAGTCCAATACAGATGAGTGTGTGGTGTTGCATTTTGGTAAGTCAAATCAAGATAGAACTTTCATGGTGAATGGTAGAGCCTTGGGGAGTATCGTGGAACAGAGGGACCTTGGAGTTCAGGTGATGTCTTGAGGAGTGTACATGTTACAGAGAAGGAGCTGCTGGAAATCTTAAAGTGCATCAAGATAGATAAATCCCCAGGACATGATGAAATGTATTCCAGGACACGATGGGAGGCTAGGGAGGAAATTGCAGGTCCCATAGCAGAGATATTTGAATCATCAATAGTCATAGGTGAGGTGCCTGAAAATTGGAGGGTGGCAAATGTTGTGACTTTGTTTAAGAAGGGCTGTAGGGAAAAGCCTGGGAATTACAGGACAGTGAGCTTCACATCTGTAGTGGGTAAATTATTGGGAGGTAATTTGAGAGACAGGATCTACAGGCATTTAGAGACACAAGGACTGATTAGGGACAGTCAGCATGGCTTTGTGAATGGAAAACCATGTCTCACAAATTTGATTGAGTTTTTTGAAGGGGAATCAAGAAGGTAGATGAGGGCAGTGCAGTTGATGTTGTCTACAAGGACTTAGCAAGGCCTTTGACAAGGTACCACATGGTAGTTTGTTACATAAGGTTAATTCTCATGGGGTCCAGGGTGAGGTAGCCAAATGGATGCAAAATTGGCTTGATGACAGAAGACAGAGGGTAGTTGTAGAGGGTTGTTTTTCAAACTACAGACCTGTGACCAGTGGTGAGCCTTAGGGATCGGTGCTGGGTCCAATGTTATTTGTCATTTATATTAATGATTTGGATGAGAAATTAGTAGGCATTGTTAGTAAATTTGCAGGTGACACCAAGATTGGTGGCATAGTGGACAGTGAAGAACGTTATCTAGGATTGCAATGGGATCTTGATCAATTGGGCCAGTGGGCTGATGAATGGCAGATGGAGTTTAATTTAGATAAATACGAGGTGATGCATTTTGGTCGATCGAACCAGGGCAGGACTTACTCAGTTAATGGTAGGGCATTGGGGAGAGTTGCAGAACAAAGAGATCTAGTACAGGTTCATAGCTCATTGAAAGTGGAGTCACAGGTGGACAGGGTGGAGAAGAAGGCATTCAGCATGCTTGGTTTCATTGGTCAGAACATTGAATACAGGAGTTGGGACGTCTTGTTGAAGTTGTACAAGACATTGGTAAGGCCACACTTGGAATACTGTGTACAGTTCTGGTCACCCTATTATAGAAAGGATATTATTAAGAAAGAGTGCAGAAAAGGTTTACCAGGATGCTACCGGGACTTGATGATTTGAGTTATAAAGAAAGGCTGGATAGACTGAAACTTTTTTCTCTGGAGCGTAGGAGGCTGAGGGGTGACCTTATAGAGGTCTATAAAATAATGAGGGGCATAGATCAGCTAGCTGGTCAATATCTTTTCCCAAAGGTAGGGGAGACTAAAACTAGAGGGCATAGGTTTGAGGTGAGAGGGGAGAGATATAAAAGGGTCCAAAGGGTCATTTCTTTCACACAGAGGGTGGTGAATGTCAGGAACAAGCTGCCAGAGGTAGTAGTAGAGGTGGGTACAATTTTGTCTTTTAAAAAGCGTTTAGACAGTTACATAGGTAAGATGGGTATAGAGGGATATGGGCCAAACGCGGGCAATTGGGAATAGCTTAGGGGCTAAAAAAAGGGCGGCATAGACAAGTTGGGCCAAAGGGATAGTTTCCATACTGTAAACCTGTATAACTCTATGATTCTATGGCATTTGAACGGACATATGATAGGAAAGGTTTTGAGGGATACAGGCCAAATGCAAGCAAATGGGGTTAGCTTCGATCGGCATTTTGGTCAGCATGGATCAGTTTGGGCCGAAGGGCCTGACTCCGCGCTGCAGATTCTATGATTCTCCAATTCCCAAATCTTCCCTTGGTTCTGGGAAACAAAATCAATAATGTAAACACCTTATTGAGAGAGTGGTGAATGTCTCCTCTCCTTCAAGAAGTTCTAAAAATGAAAAAAAATGTAGCCCATTGTTTAGTGTCCAATATTTTCTCCTATGACCTTATTAAATTAATATCGGTCACCGTATGACCTTAAATCACTTCAGGTCTGTTTACCAGCTTAGGACACATTGGGTTTATATCCACTAGGGTTTAGAAGAGTAAGAGGCAATTTGATTGAAACTTTTAAGACCCTAAGAGGTAGTGACAGAGTGCACGTGGAGAAAATGTTTCCTCTTTTCTAAGAATCTAGAAGTAGGGATCACTGTTTAAAAATAAGGGGTCGCCCATTTAAGACAAAAATTGGGAGAGATATTTTTTCTCTCAGAGGTTGGTGAGTCTCGAGAATTCTCTTCCTCGAAAGGCAGTGGAAGCAGAGTCTTTGAATATTTTTTAAGGCGGAGGTAGTTAGATTCTTGATTAACAAGGGGGTGAAAAGTGGATAGGCAGGAATGTGGAGTTGAGGTCACAATCGGATCAGCCATGATCGTATTGAATGGCAGCCTCGATGGGCCGAGTGGCCTACTCCTGTGCCTAATTCACATGTTTGCACATATGTCTGTTCGTATGTTCTCAAACTAGGGGAGGGATTTTCTGGCCGCCCTCACCCCAATGCTGGAAAATCCCACTGAGGTCAACGGACCTTAGCATGGTCTGTGTCCCGCCCGCTCCAATTCGCGTGGTGGGCGGGACAGGAAAATTCCACCCTATGTGTCTTTATTTCTCTCACATTTAAAAATTTCAATTCCCAAACCAGAAGATGTAGAACAAAGAAGAACAAAGAAAATTACAGCTCAGGAACAGGTCCTTCAGCCCTCTAAGCCTGCACCGACCATGTCTGAACTAAAGCTCCCTCCCCTTCCTGGGACTATATCCCTCTTTTCCCATCGTATTCATATATAAAGAACAAAGAAAATTACAGCACAGGAATAGGTCCTTCGGCCTCTACTCCAACACATATGAGTCATAAAATTAGGTATTAGTAACAATCGTTATCTGACATCTTTCTTAATGACATAAACATAATTTTACTACAATCACTGTCGATTAAACCAAAGTTATGGAAGACGTAGACTACTGCTACATAGAAAGACTGAAATGCATGAGAAAAATAAGTATTATTTCAGCTTAGCTCAATTGATATCCCTCCTGGCATCGAAGGTTGTGAGTTCAAACCACGCTGCAAGACTTAAAGGCATAAGTTGTGTTCTCCAGTGCATTGGTGAAGGAAAGCTACGGGAAGGAAGAACTTTGACCCCGCTTTGCTGGTTCAAGTCAATATCAAGGATGCTACCGGGACTTGATGGTTAGAGTTATAAGGAGAGGCTGGATAGACTGGGACTTTTTTTCCTGGAACGTAGGAGGTTTGGGGTGATCTTATAGAGGTCTATAAAATAATGAAGGGCATAGATAAGATAGACAGTCAACATCTTTTCCCAAAGGTAGGGGAGCCTAAAACTAGAGGGCATAGGTTTAAGGTGAGAGAGGAGAGATACAAAGGGGCCCAGAGGGGCAATTTTTTCACACAGATGGTGGTGAGTGTCTGCAATGAGCTGCCAGAGGCAGTAGTAGAGGTGGGTACAATTTTGTCTTTTAAAAAGCATTTAGACAGTTGCACCTATATATGTATAGGTAAGATATAGACAGTTACCTATAAGATGGGTAGAGAGGGATATGGTCCAAATGTGGGCCATTGGGACTAGCTTAGTCGTAAAAACTGGGTAGCATGGAAATATTGGGCCGAAGGGCCTGTTTCCATGCTGTAAACCTCTCTGACTCTATGACCCCATTGTACTATTGTAATTGAAGCAAGGAGTTCTCCCAGACAACATTCTTCCCTTAAATAAAACCAAATGTCAACTAATTGATCCTTTCTCCCACACCTGTTTGTGGAATTTTGCTGTGGAAAAATTGTCAGGTTAGTTTAACTGGATAATAGAAATCAGTGTAGGTCAAACTGAGGCACTTCGAGATATTTCTCTGACAACAAAAACGTGCAGGAGATTCAAACTTTGTGATTAAAAATGGAAAAGTGGACCAGTTGCTCTTTAAACCAGTTCCTTCGATGGACAGCTTGACCAACACAATCACATGGTACTCATTGAATTCAGGAAGCTTACTGCAGGGCATGTCCCTGTCTCCATCAATGGGGATGAAGTGGAAATGGTCGAGAGCTTCAAGTTTCTAGGTTTTCAGGACACCAACAACCTATCCCAGCCCTTCCACATCAATGCTATAGTTAAGAAAGCCAACCCACACGTCTACTTTCTCAGAAGGCTAAGGAAATGCAGCCTGTCAGCTACGACTCTCACCAATTTTGACAGATGCAGCATAGGAAGCATCCTTTCCGGATGTATCACAACTTGATATGGCTCCTGCTCTGACCAAGACCACAAGAAACTACAAAGGGTTGTGAACATAGCCCAGTCCATCACGCAAACTATCCTCCCATCCATTGACTCTGTCTACACTTCCGGCTTCCACGGGAAGGTAGCCAGCATAATTAAGGACCCCACGCACCCCAGACATTCTCTCTTCAACCTTCTTCTGTCAGGAAAAAGATACAAAAGTCCGAGATTACGTACCAACCAAGTCAAGAACAGCTTCTTCCCTGCTGCCATCAAGGCTTTTGAATGGACCAATCTTACATTAAGTTGATCTTTCTCTCCACCCTTGCTATGACTGTAACACTACATTCTGCATCATTTTCTTTCCTACTCCCCTGTGTACTCTATGTATGGTATGCTTTGTATAGCGTGCAAGAAACAATACTTTTCATTGTTTCCCAATACGCGTAATGATAATAAATCAAATCAAATCAAAAGCAAATCCTCTTGATGTTCAACGGCTGAACACTTGACCAAATCATTGACCAAAAATTTTGCAGAATTGTATGTGCCAGATATCACCATTCCGTCATTAATGGCGTATTAGAAACTTGGAACTCCCTGCCTAACAGTACTCATGGTGCACCCAGAGCAAATGGACTGGAGCGGTTCAAGATGGCTGCAGGAGCCTCTCAAGGGGAATCAGGGTTGGACAACAAATGCTGGCCTCAACTGTGACACCCACATGCTGTGAATAAATTTTTAAAAATGCATTAATTAGATGTTCTGCTTTAAAACAAATCAAATCAATTCTGCAAGTTGAAACACAGTTTCCCACTCCTACAGTGACTGGGACCAGCGCCACATCTTCAGTCAGTTCAAACCACAATTTTGGCTGAGGCTCAGATTTCCTTCAAATAATTCGGCTCCCTTTTAAAGGACGTTACGGTGTTCCCTGGTGCATTTGAGGTGGATCCTGGTACACAGTCCTAAATGAGGGGTGCTGGGGTGGGCTGGAGTGAGGGGGGTGGTGGGTGGGGGGTGTAGGGGGATTGGCAGGGTAGTTCTGCTTCAAAGACAACCACTGCTGGAGAAATGACTCACCCAAAACTGACCCACCCTCCAGCACAGCACTCACTTCCGAAAAAAAGAAATGAGACATGTGAGCAGAAACATGTGGTCCCTGTGCGCAGAAGCATGATGTTTATTTCCGAGGCAGCCATCTCATGGGGTGTTGCAATCAGGAACAGAGACAGCGGGGAAATTTGGCGTCAAAAGGTTAATCCTGTGATTCTCTCGATCAATCTGTTCCATTCTGAACGACTTTGGTCTATTTTCTTACTGAGTGATGTTATTCGGTTCCACACCTTTGATGCCAAAATATTGACATGAAAAGTACCCATAGAGCCCCAAATATTGTGGTTGTTTTGTGCACTCAGTTAAGTTAAGACATGTTTGTAACACCTCCAAAGTAGCATATCTCTTTGTGAGAAATTGGACACTGGAAATTTCCAAGGCTACAGCTGAATTTCCGGAGGACTGGAGGATAGCCAATGTTGTTCCATTGTTGAAGAAGAGCAACAGGGATAAATAATCCAGGAAATTATAGGCCGGTGAGCCTTACGTCAGTGGTAGGGAAGTTATTGGAAAAGATTCTTAGGGACAGGATTTACTCACATTTGGAAACAAAGGACTTATTAGTGATAGACAGCATGATTTTGTGAAGGGGAGGTTGTGCCTCACTAACTTGATCGAGTTTTTCGAGGAAGTGACGAAGATGATAGATGATGGAAAGGCAGTGGATGTTGTATTCACTTCAATAAAGCCTTTGACAAGGTACCTCATGGTAGACTGGTACGAAAGGTGAAGTCACACAGGATCAGAGGAGAGCTGGCAAGGTGGATTCAGAGCTGGCTTGGCCATAGAAGACAAAGGGTAGCAGCAGAGGGATGTTTTTCTGAATAGAAGACTGTGACTAGCAGTGTTGACTAGCAGTGTTCCACAGGGATCAGTTCTGGGAACTTTGTTGTTTGTGGGATATATAAATGATTTGGAGGAAAATGTAGCTGGCCTGGTTAGTAAGTTCGCAGACGACACAAAAATTGATGGAGTTGCAGATAGTGAAGAGGATTGTCAGAGGATATAGTACGATATATACTGGTTGGAGACTTGGGCAGAAAAATGGCAGATGGAGTTTAATCCGGACAAGTTTGAGAGAATGCATTTTGGAAGGTCCAATGCATGTAGGAACTATACAGTGAATGGGAGAACCCTTAGGTGCATTGACAGGGAGAGAGATCTGGGTGTACATATCCACCAATCACTGAAAGTGGCAACGCAGGTGGATAAGGTAGTCAAAAAGGCATGTGGCATGTTTGCTTTCACAGGTCATGCTGCAGCTGTACAAAACCTTAGTTAGGCCTCATTTAGAATATTCTGTACAATTCTAGTCGCCACACTCCCACAAGGATGTGAATGCTTTGGAGAGGGTAGAGAAGAGGTTTACCAGGATGTTTCCTGGTCTGGAGGGTATTAGCTATGAGGAGAGGTTGGACAAACTCGGTTTGTTCTCACTGGAACGACGGAGGTTGAGGGGTGTCCTGATAGAGGTTTACAAGATTGTGAGGGGCATGGACAGAGTGGATAGTCAGATGCTCTTTCCTAGGTAGAAAATTCAAGTTCTAGGGAACATAGGTTTAAGGTGTGCTGGGAAAAGTTTAGAGGAGATGTGCGAGGCAATTTTTTTACACAGAGGGTGGTGAATGTCTGGAACGCGCTGCCCGGGGAGGTGGTGGGAGCAGGTACGATAGCGGCATTTAAGGGGCAACTAGACAAATACATGAATAGGATGGGAATGGAAGGATACAGGTTCTGTAAGTGCATACGGTTTTAGTTTAGGCGGGCATCATGATCAGCGCAGGCTTGGAGAGCCGAAGGGCTGTCCCTGTGCTGCAGTGTTCTTTGTTCTTTTCTTTTGTTCTTCGGTATAAGAAGTCTGAAAGATATTTTGTTGTAATGCTCATAGTAACAGTTTGGATGGTGTTCCTGATAAGGTAGTTTTACCACATATTTCTGTGAAACTTTGGCAAAGTACTCACTTTTAGATTAATTATTGTGGTTGTTTTGTGCACTCAGTTAAGTTAAGACATGTTTGTTTATAAGTTTAACACCTCCAAAGTAGCATATCCTTTGTGAGATGATAACAGGACATGTCAGAGATCATTAGACAGAGATCACTGGGTGCCTCTTTGTCCAGCTACTTTTCATCACATTGAAAATCACTTCTACTTCTTGAGTGGATTTCAATTGTTTTGAAGCACAATGTCTAATTTGTGCTTTGTTAAAAAGTCATTGACGGGGCATGTGTGATATCAGGACCAGTGGCATTGTTCATCCCTAATTAGACTTGAAAAGGTGTTAATGAGGCATGTTCTTGAATTACTGTGTGTTGACGTTTCCCTCAGAGCAGCAGGATGAAACTTAGTCATCAAAAGCAAGGAAATTCACAGCAAGGATATTTGCAACAAAGATATTCACAACATGGATATCTGCAGCAAGGATATCCACAGCAAGGAACTCCAGAGCAAGGAAATTCACAGCATAAATATCTGCAACAAAGATATTCACAACATGCATATCTGCAGCAAGGATATCCACAGCAAGGATATTCAAAGCATGGATATCTGCAGCATGGATATCCACAGCAAGGATATTCACAACATGGATATCTGCAACATAGATATCTGCAGCAAGGATATCCGCAGCAAGGATATCCACAGCAAGGATATCCGCAACAAGGAAATCCACAGCAAGGATATGTGTGAATATAGGGAGTTAGGCAGAAGGCTAAAGTGCAGGACCTCGAAGGTAGTAATTTCTGGACTACTACCGGTGCCACGTGCTAGTGAGAGTCGGAATAGGAAGATTAGGCAGATGAATGCATGGCTTGAGAGTTGGTGCAGGGAGTGGCAATTTAAATTTTTGGATCATTGGGATCTCTTCTGGGGAAGGGGTGACCTGTTCAAGAGGGACAGGTTACACCTGAACTTGAAGGGGGACTAATATCCTGGCAGGGAGATTTTCTAGAGCCACTTGGGAGGGTTTAAAATAGTTTGGTAGTGGGGGGGGGGGACCCAAAGCAGTAGGAAGACAGAAGAGAAGATTGAGGACAGCACAGAAGTTAAAGAGAGCTCATTAAGTAGTAAAGGCAATATCAGTAATCCGAGTAGCAGACAGATCAGGCAAAAGCAGAGCAGAGAGCAAGAGAAGTCCAGATTAAACTGCATTTATTTCAATGCAAGAGGGCTGACAGGCAAGGCAGATGAACTCAGGGCATGGATGGGTACGTGGGACTGGGATACTATAGCAATTACTGAAACCTGGCTACGGGAGGGACAGGACTGGCAGCTCAATGTTCCAGGGTACAGATGCTATAGGAAAGATAGAATAGGAGGTAAGAGAGGTGGGGGAGTTGCACTTTTGATTAGGGAAAACATCACGGCCGTACTGAGAGGGGATATATCTGAGAGTTCAGCCACTATATGGGTAGAACTGAGAAATAAGAAGGGGGAAATCACTTTGATAGGGTTGTATTATAAGCCCCCAAATAGTCAGCGGGACATTGAGGAGCAAACATGTAAGGAGATTACAAATAGCTCCAAGAAAAATAGGGTGGTAATAGTCGGGGATTTTAACTTTCCCAACATTGACTGGGATAGCCATAGTATTAGAGGGTTGGATGGAGAAAAATTTGTTGAGTGTATTCAGGAGGAATTTCTCGTTCAGTACGTGGATGGCCTGACTAGAGAGGGGGCAAAACTTGACCTTCTCTTGGGAAATAAGGAAGGGCAGGTGACAGGAGTGTTAGTGAGAGATCACTTTGGGACCAGTGACCATAATTCCATTGGTTTTAAGATAGCTTTGGAGACTGATAGGTCTGGCCCAAAAGTTAAAATTTTAAATTGGGGCAAGGCCAATTTTGATGGTATCAGGCAGGAACTTTCAAAAATGAATTGGGGTAGTCTGTGGGAAGACAAAGGGATGTCTGGTAAGTGGGAGGCTTTCAAAAGTGTGTTAACCAGGCTTCAGGGTAAGCACATTCCTCTTAGAGTGAAGGACAAGGATGGTAAAAGTCAGGAACCCCGGATGACTCAGGATATTGAGGCCCTGGTCAAGAAGGAGAAGGAGGCACATGATATGCATAGGCAGCTGGGATCAAGTGAATCCCTTGAAGAGTATAGGAGTAGAGTTAAGAGAGAAATCAGGAGGGCAAAAAGGGGCACGAGATTGTTTTGGCAGATAAGGCAAAGGAGAATCCAAAGAGCTTCTACAAATACATAAAGGCCAAAAGAGTAACTAGGGAGAGAGTAGGGCCTCTTAAGGATCAACAAGGTCATCCATAAGAAATGGGTGAGATCCGAAATGAATATTTCTCATCAGTATTTACTGTTGAGAAAAGCATGGATGTTAGGGAACTTGGGGAAATAAATAGTGATGTCTTGAGGAGTGTACATATTGCAGAGATGGAGGTGCTGGAAGTCTTAAAGCGCATCAAGGTAGATAAATCCTCGGGACCTGATTAAGTGTATCCCAGGACATTGTGGGAGGCTAGGGAGGAAATTGCAGGTCCTCGAGCAGAGACATTTGAATCATTGATAGTCACAGATGAGGTGCCTGAAGATTGGAGGGTGGCAAATGTTGTGCCTTTGTTTAAAAAGGGCTGCAGGGAAAAGCCTGGGAACTACAGGCCAGTGAGCCTCATATCTGTGGTGGGTAAGTTGTTGGAAGGTATTTTGAGAGATAGGACCTACAGCCATTTGGAGATGCAGGGGCTGATTAGGGACAGTCAGCATGGCTTTGTGAGTGGAAAATCATGTCTCACAAATTTGATTGAGTTTTTTGAAGGGGTAACCAAGAAGGTAGATAAGGGAAGTGCAGTTGATGTTGTCCACATGGACTTTAGCAAGGCCTTTGACAAGTTGTCCCGTGGTAGGTTGTTGTATAAGGTTAAATCTCACAGCATCCAGGGTGGGTAGCTAAATGGACACAAAATTGGCTTGATGACCGAAGCCAGAGGGTGATTGTAGAGGGTTGTTTTTCAAACTGGAGACCTATGATTCCTCAGGGATCAGTGCTGGGTCCACTGTTATTTGTCATTTATATTAATGATTTGGATGAGAATATAGGGGCATGGTTAGTAAGTTTGCAGATGAACCAAGATTGCTGGCATAGTGGACAGTGAAGAAGGTTATCTCTGATTGCAACAGGATCTTGATCAACTGGGCCAGTGGGCTGATGAATGGCAGATGGAGTTTAATTTAGATAAATGCGAGGTGATGCATTTTGGTAGATTGAACCAGGGCAGGACTTACTCAGTTAATGGTAGGGCATTGGGGAGAGTTATAGAACAAAGAGATCTAGGGGTACATGTTCATAGCTCCTTGAAAATGGAGTCACAGGTGGACAGAGTGGTGAAAAAGGCTTTCTGCATGCTTGGTTTCATTGGTCAGAACATTGAATACAGGAGTTGGGACGTCTTGTTGAAGTTGTACAAGACATTGGTAAGGCCACACTTGGAATACTGTGTACAGTTCTGGTCACCATATTATAGAAAGGATATTATTAAACTAGAAAAAGTGCAGAAGAGATTTACTAGGACTGCTCGGACTTGATGGTTTGAGTTATAAGGAGAGGCTGGATAGACTGGGACTTTTTTCTCTGGAGCATAGAAGGCTGAGGGATGATCTTATAGAGGTCTATAAAATAATGAGGGGCATAGATCAGCTAGATAGTCAATATCTTTTCCCAAAGGTAGGGGAGTCTAAAACTAGAGGGCATGGGTTAAGGTGAGAGGAGAGATACAAAAGGTCCAAAGGGGCAACTTTTTCACACAGAGGATGGTGTGTGTCTGGAACAAGCTGCCAGAGGTCATAGTAGAGGCTGGTACAAGTTTGTCTTTTAAAAAGCATTTAGACAGTTACATGGATAAGATGGGTATAGAGGGATATGGGCCAAATGCGGGCAATTGGGACTAGCTTAGGGATTTTTAAAAAAAAGGGCGGCATGGACAAGTTGGGCCGAAGAGCCTGTTTCCATGCTGTAAACCTCTATGACTCCTTGACTCTATGGCTCTATATCCACAATAAGGATATCCACAACAAGGATATCTGCAGCAAGAATATGATATCTGCAACAAGGAAATCCACAACAAAGATATCCACAACAGGGATATCCACAGCAAGGATATCCACAGCAAGGGCATTCACAGCAAGGATATTAGCAGACAGGATATCCGCAGAAAGGATAACCGCAGCCAAGATATCCACAGACAGGGTATCCACAGACAAGATTTCTGCAGCCAGAATATCCACAGCAAGGAAATTCATAGCATGGATATCCGCAGCAAGGAAATCCGCAGACAGGTTATCCACACAAACGATATCCACAGACAGGATATCCGCAGCAAGATATCCACAGCAAGGAGATCCGCAGCCAGGATATTTGCAGCAAAGACTTCCACAGCAAGGATATCTGCAGCAAGGATATCCACAACAAAGATATCCACAGCAAGGAAATCCACAGAAATGATATCCACAGCAAGGATATCCGCAGACAGGATATCCACAGACAGAATATCCGCAGACAGAATATCTGCAGAAAAGATATCTGCAGCAAGGATATCCAAAGATAGGATATCCACAGACAGGATATCCGCAGCCAGGATATTCACAGCAAGGATATCTAAAAAATTGATATCTACTGCAAAGAAATTTACAATCAGGATATCTACAATTATGTCTGCAGCAAGGCTATCCACATCAAGGATATCCACAAAAGGTTTTCATTACCTCCTTTGAGGTCTTCAGTTGCTTATGGACCCTCTTTTAGAGTTGCCCATTATCTGGAGTGTTCTCTGATTTTTCTGTCCCTTGTCCTTTCATCCTTCCTGTGGTTATTGCATTAAATGTTGCAAAGTTTTAAATGCATTACCTCTTTAAATGCATCACTGCTTTAAGGCTGTCAACTTTTTTTAAACTGCCACAGCTGCTGTTGCTCTTTGTGCTTTTCCCACGCTTTGGGGGTTTTGGCGGGAAACTACACGTCCTCCTTTGAGACCCAATTTTAGACTGTTAACTTTTCTTTTTCGTTGGTGAAAGACCTTTACGATGATTTCTGCAGCTTGTTTTATGTTTTCTGGCTGGCTAGAGAGTCCACTTTAAAAAAAAGTGCCAGTCTTTTTTGAATTTCACTCAGAGAGATTGGAGCTGTCCATTTCAGGACCATGATTTCCTTTGAACTTTTTAACTTATTTTCTTTACAAATGTCTAACTTGTGGGTATAATGATGATCTAGAATGTGGGTTAAGTAAATCGATTTTGAAGATTGTATCATAAACTTAAAGGGGGAGGGATGTTGTGTATGTGGTTCCTGTCTCTTTAAGATAGTATGGCAGAAGTGAGTCACCTGACTTGAGGAACCAGAGGGAACTGAGCGTGAGTGATCACACCAGAGGGTGGAGGCCTCTCTCAGGCAGAATCTTCTCACAGCCATGTAGTAAGCATGTAAAGACTGGGCCTCTGCTTCAGGGCAGCCATGGTGTTGTAAAACCTGCCTCTGCCATAGTTTCTGTTATCAATAAATATCTTCCTTGTTCTTAACAAAGTCCGTCTTAATATTTCCAGAAGCTGGCTACACAAAAATAGATAACATATTGAGGTGGTGGTGGTATACTGGTAATGTCATTGGACCAGTAACCTAGAGGTTCAGGCTCTGAGAACATGCGTTCAAATCCCACCCAGGCAGCTGGGGTGGCACAATGGCTAGCACTGCTGCCTCACAGCACCAGGGACCCGGGTTCAATTCCGGCCTTGAGTGACTGTCTGTGTGGATTCCCCGTCCTCCCCGTGTCTGCGTGGGTTTCCTTCGAGTGCTTCAGTTTCCTCCCACAGTCCAACGATGCGCAGGTTAGGTTGATTGGCCACGCTGAATTGACTCTTGGTGTCAGGGGAACTAGCAGGGTAAATTCGTGGGGTTACGTGGATAGGGCCTGGGTGAAATTGTGGTTTGGGCAGAAGCGATGGGCCAAGTAGCCTCCTTCTGCATTATAGGAATTCTATGATTCTATGATATCTACAACAAGGATATCTATAGCAATGATATTTACAACATGAATATTCACAATAAGATAACTACAACAAAGATATCTACAACAAGGATATCCATGGTGGCACAGTGGTTAGCACTGCTGCCTCACAGGGCCAGGGACACAGGTTCAATTCTAGCCTTGAGTGACTGTCTGTGTTGGGTTGCACGTTCTCCCCGTGTCTGCGTGGGTTTCCTCCGGGTGCTCCGGTTTCCTTCCACAGTCCGAAAGACATGCTGGTTAGGTGGATTGGCCTTGCTAAATTGTGCCTTAGTGTTCAAGATGTATAGGTTAGAGTAAGTTGACATGGTAAATGGATGGGGATAGGATGGGGGAGATGGCCTGGGTAAGGTGCTCTTTCAGAGTCGGTGCAGATTCTATGGGCCAAATAGCCTCTTCTGCACTGTAGGGATTCTGAATTCTGAATCTGAAAACAGGGATATCTGCAGGGATATCTGGCAACTCTATCCGCAGAAGCAGTTTGAAGAGATGGATGAGTATGTGTCTGTGTGTGAAAGAGGGGTAAGTGTCTGTTAGTGAGAATGGGTGTGTGAGTGAGAGATGATTCTGTGGAACTGAGACAGAGAGGTGAGTGTGAGATGAGGATGAATGTTTGTCAGAGAGAGGAAGAGTGTCTGTGAGAGAGGGATGAGTGGGTGTGAAAGAGAGAGAGAGTGGTGTGTGTGTGCGAGAGAGAGAGGTATGCGTGCGTGAGAGGGAGAGTGGTACATGTGTGTGAGAGGGACAGAGAGAGTGGTATGTATGAGACAGAGGTGAGTGTGTGTGAGAGAGAGAAGTGAGAGCATGTATGAGCGTAT
This sequence comes from Mustelus asterias, assembly GCF_964213995.1. Taxonomy (NCBI): domain Eukaryota; kingdom Metazoa; phylum Chordata; class Chondrichthyes; order Carcharhiniformes; family Triakidae; genus Mustelus; species Mustelus asterias. Next base: position 12,764,967 of record NC_135803.1, read on the forward strand.
TTGATTATTTATTTATTATTAGTGTCACAAGTAGGCTTACATTAACACTGCAATGAAGTTACTGTGAAAATCCCCGAGTCCCCACACTCTGGTGCCTGTTTGGGTACATTCAGGGAGAATTTAGCATGGCGAATCCACCTAATCAGCACAACTTTCCAACTGTTGGAGGAAACCGGAGCACCCAGAGGAAACCCATACATACACGGGGAGAACGTGCAAACTTCCTACAGGCAGTGATCCAAGCCAGGAATCGAACCCAAGTCCCTGGCACTGTGAAGCAGCAGTGCTAACCACTGTGCCACTGTGATGCTGGTGTGTGAGTGTGTGTATGTATGAATGTCAGAGAGAGATATGAGTGGGTGCGTGAGGAGAAGAGGTGAGTGTGTGTGTATGTGTGAGGGAGAGAGAGATGCATGTGTCCACGATGAGAATCAGCACTCCTCTCACTAAAAATGACAAAAGGTAAGACTTAAATATTTATTTAGGAAGAGAACTTTGTAATTATTATTATCAGAGCACCTACTCCTAACGTCCAGAGGTTAATATGAGAGGCCATGCAGCTGGAGAATGTATCTGTGACTGTGCGCCTCTGTGCATAGAGATCGTTAGAAAAGACTTCTTTACGTTTGATTTCTGTGTTCGCACCTATTTTGTGGCAAAAAGGTGTGTTGACAAATGAGAATGTTTGGGGATCTCCGATGCCCTCGGGAGGTCATTAGGGAATCCATGACGAAAACGATTTTGGGAAAACCCGACCTACAGTGTTTCACACACGATAGTCTGTCTGCGTACAACAAACTCCCACACTGTGATCATAGAATCATTGAATCCCTACAGTGCAGAAAGAGGCCATTCAGCCCATTGAGCCTGCACCAACACCAATCCCACCCAGACCCTATCCCTGTAGCCCCATGTATTTACCCTGCTAGTCCCCCTGACATTAAAGGGCAATTCAGCATGGCCGTTACGCCTAAACCCGCACAGATTTGGACACTGGGAGGAAACTGAAGCACCCGGAGGAAACCCACGCAGACACGGGGAGAATGTACAAACTCCACACAGACAGTGACCCAAAAAAGAACAAAGAAAAGTACAGCACAGTAACCGACCCTTCGGCCCTCCAAATCTGTGCCAATCATGATGCCCTAACTAATGAAAATCCTTCTGCCCTTACTCGGACCATGTCTCTCTATTTCCTCCCTATTCACGTACCCATCCAGATGCCTCTTAAATGCTGCTAATATGCCTGCTTCCACCACATCTTCTGGCAGTGCGTTCCAGGCACCCACCACTCTCTGCGTGAAAACCTCCTCCGCACATCTCCCTTAAACTTTCCCCCTCTCACCTTGAACTTGTGCCCCCTTGTAATTGACACTTCCACCCTGAGGAGAAAGCCTCTGACTATGCACCCTGTCTACGCCTCTCATAATTTTGTAGATCTTTATCAGGTCTCCCCTCAGCCTCCGTTTTTCCAGTGAAAACAATCCTAGTTTATCCAACCTCTCCTCATAGCCAAAGCCCTCGAGACCAGGCAACATCCTGGTGAACATTCTTTGCACTCTCTCCAAAGCTTCCATGTCCTTCTGATAGTGTGGTGACCAGAACTGCACACAATACTCCAAATGCAGTCTAACCAAGGTTTAATATAGCTGCAACATGATTTCCCAACTCCTGCTCTCAATGCTTCGGCTGATGAAGGCAAGCATGCCATATGCCTTCTTAATGACCTTGGCCACTTGTGTTGCCGCTTTTAGGGAACTGTGGATCTGCACGCCCAAGGCCAGAATTGAACCTGCGTCACTGGCGCTGTGAAGCAGCAGTGCTAACCACTGTGTCACCATGCCATCCACAAATAAATGATAATGAGCAGAGAATCCATTTTTAATTCTGTTGACTTTCTTTTAAATATTAGGCAGGACACTGGGGAAACCTTTCTGCTCTTCTTCAATGTTGTGCCAAGGATCCTTCTACAGTATTGAGACCCTGAACACGGCACCGCAAGAAAGATATAACAGAGGCTGCCAGTTACATGATCAAAATGGCTCCTGGTTCTCCACACAATTTTGGGGGTGGCAGTGGCGTAGAGGTGTCCTCGCTGGACTAATAATCCAGGGACCCAGGGTAATGCTGTGACCACCCGGGTTTGATTTCAATAAAAATCTGGAATTAAGGCCGGAATTTTACCAGCACACCTGCCCCTATTCCAGGGGTGGGCAAGGCTCGGAGAACGGCATTCTCCGTTAGCCTCGGGCAGGATCGTACGAACCTCGGGTGGATGTGCTGTGAAATTCCACCCTACAAGCCTACTGATGACCATGAAACCATTGTCGATTGTCATAAAAACCAATCTGGTCCACTGATGTCCTTTAGGGAAGGAAATCTTACCTGGTCTGGCCTACATGTGATTCCAGCAATGTGGTTGACCCTTAAATGCCCTCAGGGATGGGCAATAAATGTTGGCCCAGCCAACGACGCCCACATCCCATGAACAAATAAAATAAAAAGGTGACAGTGATTCTGGATAATTACAGTAACATGACACGAAATATTACATCAGTAACCCTATTACTCCATTTGTAATTCCATGGAATTAAACAGGCAGATGATTGTGGATTGAGTCGCAGTTCCTGGAGACAAAATGCTGTCGATTGAACAATTCAAATGCAGGAATCTGGACTCTTTATTCAATAAACTCAGTTTGTGTCCAGCCCCAATTGATTGCTATTGATGGATGATGTGTTGAGGTATATTCTTTTTGGAGGTGGGAATGTGCTACTCTCTGCACTTTCTCCCCGTGAATTACTAATGCTTGTTGGCAGAACTGCCGGCTCAGGGCGGAGAAACACCCATTGCCCGAGTTCTCTAACGCTTACCACAGGTAGGTGAGTAGAAAAGATAAAATCACCAAAGAATTAGGAGAAATAGAAGATCTTCAGCTTCTCAAATCTCCCATTTTCTCAAAGTAATGGTGAGTTGATTTGATGACATTTATTGGAGGTAAAAATGAAGAGCGGAATTCGTCTGCTATGGCCCCTTCAAGATGACCGACTTGACTTCCTGTGTAGCTGTGGAACAGAATCTGTTGCACGTCATGGCTGGGATTTGTACATCCTCCGCATTGTAGGCCTTTCCTCAAGTGTGACTGGCCTCCACTCCGGTTTGACAGTTTCTGAGATGCTGATAAGTCCAAAGTGTGAAAATGTTTAGGAAATCAGAAACACAAAGGGACTTGGGAGTCATTGTTCAAGATTCTCTTAAAGTCAACATTTAACAAGCAGGTTCAGTCGGCAGTTCCGAAGACAAATGCAATGTTAGCATTTCATGTCGAGAGGGCTAGAATACAAGAGCAGGGTTGTACTTCTGAGGCTGTATAAGGCTCTGGTCAGACCCCATTTGGAGTATTGTGAGCAGTTTTGGACCCTATATCTAAGGAAGGATGTGCTGGCCTTGGAAAGGGTCCAGAGGAGGTTCACAAGAATGATCCCGGGAATGAAGAGCTTGTCATATGAGGAGCGGTTGAGGACTCTGGGTCTGTACTCATTGGAGTTTAGAAGGATGAGGGGGGATCTTATTGAAACTTACAGGATACTGTGAGGCCTGGATAGAGTGGACGTGGAGAGGATGTTTCCATTAGTAGGAAAATCTAGAACCAGAGGGCACAACCTCAAGCTAAAGGGACGATGCTTTAAAACAGAGATGAGGGGGAATTTCTTCAGTCAGAGAGTGGTGAATCTGTGGAACTCTTAGCCACAGAAGGCTGTGGAGGCCAGGTCATTGAATGTCTTTAAGACAGAGATAGATAGGTTCTTGATTGATAAGGCGATCAGGGGTTATGGGGAAAAGGCAGGGGAATGGGGATGAGAAAAATATCCGCCTTGATTGAATGGCGGAGCAGACCCGATGGGCCGAGTGGCCTAATTCTGCTCCTATGTCTTATGGTCTTATGGTGTTATGATCAGCAGACTCTTCCAACAGGTGGTGCTTGAAGGCTCGGATCGATGTGTTGTTTGGAATTTTGTGCACTCCCTCCGATGCCTCCACTCTGCCTCTGCACATTCCCGGTGAAGCCTCTCGCCGTCTCCTGAACGAACCGTGTCCATTTTAGTCGGTCACCAGCCAGGGTCTCCCGCGAACCGATGGGGGTGCTGGTCCTCTTCAGAGACCCTTGGAGGACATCCAGAAAGTGCTTCCACATTCCTCCTGGCAGTCTCCTGCTCCAAGAACAGAATGGAAGAAGGACAGAGGCAAACTCACGAAGATGATGAATTCATTGCAATGTTACTGGATAAAGAAAGCAAGAAGATAAGAGTTGCTTTCGGTTAGTGTCAGGATGTAACCATAGCACAAGCTGCTTGTAAACATCAGAAGATAAGAAAGTGGAATGAATGAAAGGCTTGATTAAGGTACCTGAGGCTGTAAACAGGAGTGTGCATTTTAATTAACGTTCGCACTGTGGATATGTGTTGGCTCAGTGGAGGATATTCAGCTCCCTGCTAAGTTTTTACATCTCCAATAAGAAAAATAGAGTTCTGTCACATCCAACATGCATTACGAAGCTGAGGAGGTCAAAATTGACTGGGTTCAAAATTTTCCCCCTAATATTCACCATGTTTTATTTTCATTTGGATTGGCACTTGATTAGCCTTGGTGTTTAATGGGCAGCCAATCTGTTACCCGGCCAGAGCTGATTTCCAGCCCCTGAGACATTACTGTTCCAAGAACAAAGAACAAAGAAAATTACAGCACAGGAACAGGCCCTTCGGCCCTTCAAGCCTGCACTGACTATGCTGCCCAACTGAACTAAAGCCTCCCCCTACCCTTCTGGGGACGGTATCCCTCCATTCCCATCCTATTCCTGTATTTGTCAAGACGTCCCTTAAAAGTATCTACTTCCACTACCTCCCCCAGCAGCGAGTTCCAGGCACCTACCATCCTCAGTGTAAAAAACGTGCCTTGTACATCTCCTTTAAACCTTGCCCCTCGCACCTTAAACCTACGCCCCCGAGTGCTCCCTTCTTTTCGTGTCTCCATGTCATTGATCATTCAAGGTCTGGGAGACTCTGGGGAAAATGGTTGAAGAATTAAAGCCCAATTCCAGGAACTGAGTGCATTATCTCGGCCAATACCCCAGTACAGCATTGAGGAAATATTAAACTGTCAGAAGGACTGACTTTAGTGGGTCGGATCTCAAACAATGATGAGACGGGGTGAAGGAAACAGATAGAGAATCTGGTGAAATGGTGTGATGACAATAATCTCTCCCTCAGTGTCATTAAAAGTGGCAACACAGGGGGCCAAGATGATTAAGAAGGCGTATGGCATGCTTGCCTTCATCAGACGGCACATTGAGTACAAGAGTTAGGAAATCATGTTGCAGCTATATAAAACCTTGGCTAGGTGTCCAGATCACCTGTCCTGGTCCCCCCATGCCGACGTAGAGTTAAGAAAGCCCACCAATGCCTCAACTTTCTCAGGAGGCTAAGGAAATTCAGTATGTCAGCTATGAGTCTCACCAACTTTTACAGATACACCATAGAAAGCATTCTTTCTGGTCGTATTACAGCTTGGTATGGCTCCTGCTCTGACCAAGACCACAAGAAACTACAAAGTATCATGAACGAAGCCCAGCCCATTACTCAAACCAGCCTCCCAACCATTGACACAGTCTACATTTCTCGCTGCCTCTGAAAAGCAGCCAGCATAATGAAAGATCCCATGCACCTGGGACATTCTCTCTTCTACTTTCTTCTGTCAGAAAAATGATACAAGAGTCTGAGAACATGTGCCAACCGACTCAAGAACACCTTCTTCCCTGCTGCCATCAGACTTTTCAATGGACCTACCTCACACTAAGTTGATCTTTCTCTACACCCTAGCTATGACTGTAACACTACATTCTGCACTCTCTCCTTTCCTTCTCTATGTATGGTATGTTTTGTCTGTATAGCATTCCAGATACAGTACTTTTTACTGTGTACTCATACATGTGACAATAAAAAATCAAATCAAATCAAATGTGCCATCGTGCCACCCCAATTCAATGGTATCTATCTAAAGGAAATTGGGTAAATACTTGAAATGGGAAGAACTGCAAAACTGTAGGGAAAGAATGGGAGGGGTTAGTTCTCATTGGAAAGCTCTTTCACACAGCTGGGACAAATACAATGGGTCAAATTGCCTCCTTCTCATTAAACCAGTAGTCACTTGGCAGTACAGGACTTGAGTCTTTCTGAGAAAACAGACACTTCTCATAGCATCTTAAAATCCCGACAGTGCAGACAGAGGCTATTCGGCCCATTGAACCTGTACCGACATTTCTGTTAAAGCTTTTCATCTTGACTCATCCGGACTGACACAAGACTGCCAAATTTCAAAGGGAAGGGGCATATGGAAATGATGCTGGTGGTTTGGCAAGTTGACTGCTCTGCAATAAGGAAGAACATTCCCAGGCATTGTGCCTTTTCTGAATTCAACACATGCATGGGGTCAATAGCTCCCTGGTGCATTCTCCATGGCACGGTTTCCCAAACTTTTCCAGCCATGGAACGCCTTTGAACTCCCAAGAGGTCTCACACAGACACACACACACACACGCGCACACGCACACGCGCACATGCACACGCACACACACGCACTCTGACTGGACGAGTTGGAAACAGCACCAAACTTAAACTGTATAGATCTGCTTGGCTTCCTATGGAACCCTTGGGAGGCTCTCGTGGAATCCCGGGATTCCACAGAACCAAGTTTGAGAATCAATGCTCCATGGCAGTACCTCAACCATTCACACTTTACTTGCCAACCAATCAGCACCCTGTTTTCCTAAAGTATAAATTGTTGCTCCCTTTGAAATTTGGCATTCTTGTGTCTATCCTGATGAGTGCAAGACAAAAAGCTTTGACAGAATGTCTGTTTTCTCAGCAATACTCAATTTTAAATCTATAACAGTTAGTTTTTTCTTTATCCAGCCTATCAAAAACCCTCATCATGGTGAAAATCTCCATCAGGCCACCTGGTAACCTTTTCTGTTCCAAATAAAACAGTCCTAGCTTTTCCAGCCTTTCCTCATAATTGAAATCCCTCCTCCCTGGTAAGATCTGATAAACATCCACTGTACCTGTTCTGAGTTCTTGACATCTTTTACGCTGTAAGATTCAACACTTCCACAACATGACTTCAGGAAAAACAGAGTTGACCAACATTCCTCCCTCGACTGACACCACCAAAATAGCTTAACTCGTTGTCTCTCTCAGTAAGGAGATGGTGGAGACCATCTCTATAGTAATGGTTGCTGCACGACAAGGCCGCAATTCTTCCGAGTGAATTCTAAGTGCTGCCATCAGCTGGAAAATCGGTGCATTTCCCACTGGGCGCGCTAACGAGGTGAGATTTGATCACTTTAAAACTCCATAAAATGGCCCCGCCAAACACGCCGGGCGTGTGAGGCTCCCAAATTGGTGATCAGCTGTTCAACTGACATTTAGCAACACTTCCTGCTTTTCCTTCTCTCAGAATAACTGAGGGAAGAATAACCCAGTCTCAGATTACTGCAGGAAGCATTTCATCTTAGATCTTTAATGAGATTAATCTTTTGGATTGAGAGCTGTGGATTTACCTCTGACAAACTCCACTGCAGCATAGAATCATAGAATCCCTACAGTGCAGAAGGATGACATTCGGCCCATCGGGTCTGCACAGACCACAACCCACCCAGGCCCAATTCCCATAACTCTTCATATTTACCCTGCTAGCCCCCCAGACACGAAGGGGCAATTTAGCATGGCCAATTCACCTAACCGGCACATCTTTGGACTGTGGGAGTTAACCGGAGCACCCGGAGGAAACCCACGCAGACACTGGGAGAATGTGCAAACTCCACACAGACAGCGACCCGAGGCCAAAATTGAACCCGGATCCCTGGCGCTGTGAGGCAGCAGTGCTAATGACTGTGCCACCGTGCCGCCCAAAGGAACCCAAAAAAAAACCCTCAAAAAATGATGGAAGCCTACAACTGAACTCCCCAAAAATTTAGTTCATGACCAGACTAATTCCACACAATGTCCATTTAAAATATATGATATAACTGAATCAAACCTGTCATTTTCCCCATGACAACTGCATCTCAATGGTTCTATCTGTCACACATACCCATAATAATAGAATAAGGTGTAGTTCTGAAATTGTACCCAGTGCAGGAGTATCAAGGTGGCACAGCACATTAGGGTTTTGAGCATGTGTACAATAAAGCACAGACATATAAATTAGCACATATAATGCTGCACAATTCTCCAACCTAATCTAATCATTTGAAGACAAACACTCCCCACACAGGGAAGGAGAGTTACCAAATACCAGCCCTTGGATACCCCTTAGTGACCAGCTGCCCACCATCTGACTCATGGATGCTGAAAATGATGAGAAAACCATCATAAAAAGACTTGCATGCTTGCATAGCACCTTACCATGTTCTCACAATGTCCCAGAGTGCCAGTGAATTACACTGAAATATTATTAACAGTTCTTGAGAAAGCGAATACTGACAAATCAAAATCATGTCGAAAGAGTCTGGTGTTTACAAAACAGTTTTCCCATGTAGTCTCCGGCAGGTTTGTTCAGTGTGTTATTGTCATAACTCTCAGCTCAATTTCAAATCCAAGGGAGTCATAATCAAAGTCAGACTTGTGAAATTTCTAAAAGCCAATGAAACACCAAATGAGCCCATGTTCAAATGGACAGGATTCAACATCCTCATCTCATGTGTTAATGGCAACATTATTTGGATGTCTTAGAGTCATAAAGTCATAGAGGTTTACAGCATGGAAACAGGCCCTTTGGCCCAAATTGTCCATGCCGCGGTGGCTGGGAGGATTTGGAAACAGTTTGTGGATCCGCAAACCCTTCAGAATCATTGTCAGCTCCCTGGTTTGCAGCTGCGGGGCTTCTCCCTCCCTCCCTCCCTCCCAGGAACAGGCCCAGGTTAACAGCCCCACCCTGGCTCAGCCACTGGAGGATGGTTCACATCAGAGGATGGGGGAGGGGGACAATAAATAAGAGGTTACACTTTGGCCTCAAATCAATGAGGACTCTGATCTCTGGGAAGGAAGGAAACCAAATCAGTCCCAATTGCCCGCGTTTGGCCCATATCCCTCTCTCTCCATCGTACCCATGTAACTGTCTAAATGCTTTGTAAAAGACAAACTTGTACCCGCCTCCACTACTGCCTCTGGCAGCTTGTTCCAGACACTCACCACCCTCTGTGTGAAAACATTGCCCCTCTGGACCTTTTGTATCTCTCCCTTCTCACCGTAAACCTATTCTGTCTAGTTTTAGACTTCCCTACCTTTGGGAAAAGATGTTGACTATCTACCTTATCTATGCCCTTTATTATTTTATAGACCTCTATAAGATCAACCCTAAGCCTCCTATGCTCCAGGGAAAAAAGTCCCAGTCTATCCAGCCTCTCCTTATGACTCAAACCAACCGGTAGCATCCCAGTAAATCGTTTCTGCACTCTTTCAAGTTTAATAACATCCTTTTTATAATAGGATAACCAGAACTGTACACAGTATTCCAAGTGTGGCCTTACCAATGTCTTGTACAACTTCAACAAGGCGTCCCAACTCCTGTATTCAATGTCAATGTTCTGACCGATGAAACCAAGCATGCCGAATGCCTCCTTCACCACTCTGTCCACCTGTGACTCCACTTTCAAGGAGCTATGAACCTGTACCCCTAGATCTCTTTGTTCTATAACTCTCCCCAACACCCTACCATTAACCGAGTAAGTCCTTACCTTGGTTAGATATACCAAAATGTATCACATTTATCTAAATTCTTACTTAACTGTTATGAATGGTCCTTATGAGGGTCTCATTGGATGAAATGAGGAGTTTGGCTACAGACTATAGAAAATAATAGCAGAGGAGGCAGCCATTCAGCCCATCAATTGCCTGCCGACTGAAAAAGCTTCATTTATCAGCTCTTAGCAGTGGCCCTGTTGACCTCGGTATAGCTAATGGATAACCATGGGTACATGTTTGCTGCTGCCTCTTCACTGCAACCTCTACTCTCCCATCCCCCCACCCTCACTCTCAGGTTAAAATAATTTCTGCTCAACTCCCCTTAATTAATTAATTTTTTAGTGTCACAAGTAGGCTTACATTAACCTTGCAATGAAGTTGATGTGAAAAATCCCTTAGTCGTAACACTCCGGCACCTGTTCGGGTACACTGATGGAGAATGTAGCATGGCCAATGCACGTCTTTCGGACTGTGAGAGGAAACCGGAACACCCGGAGGAAACCCACGCAGACAGGGGGAGAACGTGCAGACTCTGCACAGTCACCCAAGATTGGAATCAAACCTGGGTCCCTGGCGTTGTGAGAATCATAGAATCATAGAACCCCTACGGTGCAGAAAGAGGCCATTTGGCCCATTGAGCTGCACCGATCAGAATCCCACTCAGGCCCTATCCCCATAAACCACTTATCTACCCTGCTAACCCCCTGACATTAAGGGGCAATTTAGCATGGCCAATCAATCTAACCCTCACATCTTTGATGAGACAGCAGTGCTAACCACTATGCCATGGTGCCACCCATTCTTCAGCCTATCACCATTAATCTATGCCCGCTGGTGACTCCTCTGCTTTTAAAAATATCAACTTCCATTTTCACTCTGTCAAGGCCCCCTCATCATTCCACGTATTTCAATTAAATCTGCCCTGAGCCTTCTCTATCACAAAGATAAAAACTCCAGCCTATCAAAGTTTGGCAGAGTTAAAAACAAACAGTGAGAGATAAAAGCAGTAATATGGAGCTTATGGGTTCAGTGAGAAGCTTTGCAGGCAAGCAAAAAAGCCAATGGAAAAGAAAACAGTCTTAGAAAGCATATGTGCTTTCTGGGAAGGGTGAAGGACATGAAAGAAAACTGCAGTGGTAAATAAAATTGAGCCAAACAGAACAGGTTTTGTGAAAAGAGGAAGCACTTCAAGTTTAATGGAGCGTGAACTGATTGTGTCAAGAGAAACTCTTTGATCTTCCCTGGAGCTCAGAAAAGCTTTTAGCAGCTAATGGACCATCAGTTCCTTGTGTAAACAAACCTCAGCTAATCCCCTCTTTGGTCTGCTCTGGAGCTGTCAATCAAAGCTGTTCTCAGAGCAGCTGAAGCACATGCAAGCTAGGAAGGGGGATCTCCCCAGTGAAATTGAATGCCCCTGTTAACCAAAGCAATTCTAAAAGGTTTCAGAATAGCTGGGGCTTATGAGGAAAATGTTGGGATCTTCCGAGTGAAATTGACAACTCCTGTTACCCAGCGCACTTCAAAGAGGTCTGGTAACACATGAAGCTTCTAAAATTAACCAAGGGCAATCCCTTAGAATGGAGTGCTACTGGATTTTGAAATTTTTAAAGTGGTTCAGGGGAATGGATTTTAATGGGTCCAGAACACTTCAAAGGTTTTACAGAACACAGACAATAATAAAGATTTTTCTTTACTAGAAAGGTGCCTGAAATCAGCTTCCTGGGAGTAATTTTAATGTTTACCGGGACAACGACAAGAAGTCCAGCCACGAGAGCGCCATCCCAAGGGAGAGCCCCGTGATCAACCCCTTCCCCCCAGCCTGAGCCCTTCAACCACCAGGTCCCTTGGCGTATCCCCGCTCCCTGCAACCTGGCAATGGCAGAAGAGCTCATGAGCACAATTAGAGGCAGTACTTACCTTCTTGCCCCCTCCCCCCTCTCAGTGTCCACGGTGCCTCATCTCTGGTTGTCAGGATCAGGAATGTTTCGGATCCTGATGGCTGTAAATCAGGTGTCTTGTTGGGAATCGGTTCTCGATCTGTGTGTTCGAGATCATTTCAGTTACAATAATTGCAATCGGAGGAATAAATTATGAGTTATTTATTGCCTGTTGCAAGGGCATCACATCTGAAAGATGTGCTGGTTAGGTGCATTGACCATGCTAAATTCTCCCCCAGTGTCCCCGAACAGGCGCCGGAGCGTGGTGACTGGGGGAATTTTCACAGTAACTTCATTATAGTGTTAATGTAAGCCTACTTGTGACACAAATAAATAAGCTTTAGATTTTAAATCTTTATGTCCAACCGATTACTTTCTAATCATCAAATTGCAGATGTTCAGCTAAGTTCATTAACTAGCCCAGCTTGTCCAGTGCAAGACAAAATATGTACTTCCCTCAGCACTCGCCAGAGACACCAGACCAGAGCTCAAACGTTCAGACACTGTGTTCCATACTGATTTATCCCTGCCTTAACATTCCACTCAGAAAGCAATTCAAACACATTCCTAATCTGCTTGTTATGGCATGAGTGTCTTCTTGCTTATTTTGATGAACTTTGAACTTTGCTCCTCGCGATGTGTCTGGGCACAGCGCTGGAGGTGAGACCAGCTCATGTGGAATTGCGAAACATTTGCCAGAGATTGAGAAATACTCGGCTGGCGTGGACACGTTCAAAATCCTGAAAAACAAAACCGGTCTGCGACATTCACCCATCGGAAGCAATGATCCTCGTTTTTCATCTCTGGCTCAGCACAGCACGGGATTAAAGAGATCAGGGAAGGAAAGTCTCGCATTTAGATTTCACTCCAACACATTCCTCAAACAAAAGCCTGAGAGAAATTCCTTCACATGCACATATTCACCTTCGTGCATGGGAATATCGAAAATTAAAACTTCTATTTGATTAATAGAATCCCTGCAGTGCAGAAAGAGGCCATTCGGCCCATCGAGTCTGCACCGATTCTCCTACAGAGCACCTTTCCCAGGCCCACTCCATCCCTGTAACCCCAGGCATTTACCATGGCTAATCCATCTGACCTACACATCCTGGCACACTAAGGGGCAATTTAGCATTGCCAATCCACCTAGCCCGCCCATCTTTGGAGTGTGGGAGAAAATTGGAGCACCCGGAGGAAATCCACGCAGACACGGGGAAAATGTGCAGGCTCCACACAGACAGTCACCCAAGGCAGGAATTGAACCCGGGTCCCTGGCGCTGTGAGGCAGCAGTGCTAACCACTGTGCCACCGTGCCACCTATAAACTCTTGCTGCAAGATAATGCAGTGCCATTTAGCACTCTGAATCTTACATTCCTGAGTGCCATGAAACACGCCAACCCTTAAAGATATCTATATACCGTTCTGTGAAAACTCGATGCTTACCATTGCCGAGCGTAGAAGATCATTGAATCTTTTGCGGCACTGGATCCACGTGCACTGCACCACATCATACCCATTAACCTTTACTGCCACCTCTGCCCATGCCTTCTTCGTTTATTGTGGTGGTCTCCTCCTGCCACTCTGCGGCATGGGTATGTCACACCTGGCATTCACCGCCTCCACTAGAATGCTCAGGCACTAAGTGGCGGGATGGGCAGAGTGCCCATGGTCATTACCCTCCCAGTGGATGCTGAGGCCATGACACTTTCCAGGTGCAAACTCTTTAGTTCTTTCCCTGCACCGCCCCCTCAGGGTTCCCTCCTGGCAGCCTTCAGGGAGTTGCCTCTGCTCAAATTAAAGCCCCCACTGGGTACCAATTGGACCCAGTGCCTGACACACTCCTGCCCCCCCCCCCACCCTCACCCCACCTCCCCACCCCCCCCCATCAATTCAGCAATGTGAGCCTATCTCCTGTAGCGTTTCATGCCAGCTGGTCCTGGTCCAACTGGCCAGCGTTGGGATTGCAATTGTGAACGGGAGTGAAAACATCATTGGTGTCAGAGCGGCACGGTGGCACGGTGGTTAGCAATGCTGCCTCATAGAGGCAGCGACCCGGGTTCAATTCCAGCCTCAAGTGACTGTCTGTGTGGAGTTTGCACATTCTCCCAGTGTCTGCGTGGGTTTCCTCTGGCTGCTCTGGTTTCCTCCCACAGTCCAAAGATGTGTGATTGATCATGCTAAATTGCCCCAAGGTCTGTAGGTTAGGGGGAATTAGTGGAGTAAATATGTGGGGTTATGGGGATATGTCCTGGGTAAGTTGCTCTGTCAGAGTGTTAATGCAGACTCGATGGGCCAAAAGGCCTCCTTCTGTACTGTAGGGATTCCATGGATAAAAATCCCCAAACAAAATGCAATAGGTCTGGATAAAAGCAAATTACTGCGGATGCTGGAATCTGAAACCGAAAGAGAAAATGCTGGAAAATCTCAGCAGGTCTGGCGGCATCTGTAATGAGAGAAAAGAGCTGACATTTCGAGTCCAGATGACCCTTTGTCAAAGCTCTTTTGGTTGCAGTGGGTCTGGCCCTTTGTGACAGCGTGCTGAGTGGGTAACACACTGCCCCCTGGATCAGGAAGGCTGTGGGTTCGGGTCCCACTTCAGGTTGATAGTCCCTGTGCAGTACTGTGGGAGTGCTGCACTGCTGCGTGCATTGCCATTCTGCAGAGTTGGTCCTTATTTTGAATAAGCCTCAGATGTCCTGCTCAGTGTTCACCTTCAGCAAGAGCTTACAAATCATTATTGCACAGCAGTTCATGGTACTTTGTGGTGCATACAATGGCCGCCATACTTCCCACATTACAACAGCGACTGCACTTCAAGAGTACTTTAATGGTTAAGTGCTTTGGGATGTCATGAAAGTCATTGTCGGAACGCAAGTGTGTCTTTTATTAATATTTGTGAGGTAACCGTGGTTGCCATGGTAGCTCCTACATATTGATTTTGACTTTTCTTACTGTTCACGAACCGATGGAGCACTCTTCAGTGGATTACATAAGCTGCGCACCTCCCGAGGAGAGAGCTCTGGGCCGCTTTCTCGAGTGGAGGAGCCACTGTTGGAGTGCCGTGAAAGACAAGAGTGAGGAAGCTGGACGGCACTGGGCAGCTCCAGCACGCCGGCGATCGATTCTCAGTTAGCAAGTTTTTGATGTTCAAATTCGTCAAATAAAACCCAAAGCAAAAGCAGACAGGTATTGATTTAGCTGTGCGCGTCCACAGACTAAATTAATGCAACGCAGTGAATGTCAGCTCTGCTATCCTCCTGTTATACACAGAGAATGAATGCAATGCTTCCTCAGCGCAACCACGTGACACAGTAGCATGTCAGCTCAAATCCCACGGCAGATTCGTGCCAGCCAGCCATCTTCTGCAGCGGACTGACAAGGGCAAACATTAACCCATATTGAATAAACTCAACCTGCAGGAGTCCAAACGAGTGGAATTTCTATCATGTCTGCTGGAGCCTTGCCTGTGAAGCTGATAATATCATTGTAACTCCTTGAAATCACACTTCCTTCCACCGCAACGACTTCTATTGACAGAACATCCTTTAGTTCAGTAAAATGTCCCACCTGCCCCTCTAGCTGGGCCTGATCTTGTTCCAATCAGACATGAATGACAACAACTGTTCAGAATCATAGGGCGGAATTTTCCCGTCCCGCCCGCTATGATTCCCATGGCGAGCAGGACACGGGCCTTGCAAAGATCCATTGACCTTGAGCGGGATTTTCTGGACTTGGAGAAAGCATGGCTGGAGAATCCGCCCATAGAATTTCCCGACAGTGCAGAGTAAGGCCATTTGGCCCATCGAGTCTGCACTGACTCTCCGATGAAACATCTTACCCAAGCCCAATCGCTGCCCCATATCCATAACCCCACACATTTATTCTGTTAATTCCCCTAACCTGCACATCTTGGGGCAATTTAGAATGGCCAATCCACCTAACCTGCACATCTATGGGAGGGAACTGGAACACCCAGCGGAAACCCACACAGACACGGGGAGAATGTGCAAACTCTACACAGACAACCACCCGAGGTTGGAATCGAGCCCGGGTCCCTGGCCCTCTGAGGCAGCAATGCTAACCATTGTGCCACCATGCCATTGTATTTATACAGGACCTTAACACTGTAAAATGTCCCGAGATGCTTTACAAAAGCATCATTAACTATGATCTGATACCAAGCCACACAAGGCGATGTTAGGCAAGGTCAAAGAAGATGTTTTTAAGGAGCATCTTGAAGGAAGAGAGAGAGGTAGAAAAGTGGTGACATTTAACAAGAGAATTGCAGGGTCCAGGCAGCTAAAGGCATTGTCACCAAGAGAGGACAAATTAAAACTGGAGATGCCCTAGAGGCTAGAATTGGAATAGTCTTGCTATCTTGGCAGGAGGAAATTCCAGAGATAGGGAAGGGTGAGATCATGTTGGGTCTGAATGCGAGTTATGTAGGTTGAAGGCAGAGAGGCTATCCAACAGAGCTTGCAAACAATCAAAAGGTTTAATGCCGCAGCAGTGTGGTTAACTCCCAACTGTCCTCTGAACAAGGGCAACTAGGGACGGGTAGTAAATGCTGGCCCAGCCAGCGATGCCCAGGCCCCACGAATGAATAAAAATGTCCCTCAGCAGCGTAATCTGTAACACATCAGATACGATATGTGCTCTATGTCACCCTGCCCCCCGTCTCATCACCACCTCTGTTGACTCCTCCACTTCTCTGATTTGTCACACTAATCCGCGCTTTAGTCCTGGATGGGGAGAAATTTCCTCCAGTTGAATACTGGGATTGGGAAAGAAACGACTGTTCTCAGTCTCGACCGCAAAGTCTGGTCCCTCTTCCCGTAGCTGTCTGAGATCATTCACAGCCTTGGTGACACACTTGGCAGAGAGATAAGCTTCTGCCCGCACATGAGCACCATCATTAAGACCATCTACTTCAACCCCTGCAGCAACAACTGATTCTGCCCCTGCCTCCGCTTGTTTCTTGATGAAGGCCACATTAAACCTTTTGAGCCTGCTCCGACACACAGTAAGATCCTGCCTTGATCTGTAAGCTAACTCCACACACTCTCCTTTGCCTGATTAACAAACTTCAATTTCAGTTCTAAAAGTGGCATCCTTTGTCATTTGCAGAAGAGAGTTCCAAAATGTTACTAACTCTTGTGTGCACGTGTTTCCTAATTACACTCTCGAAAGCTCTGGCTATAATTTTGAGACTTACGTCCCCAGTTCAAGACCTTGGGCAGGGTTTTACGGCCTTGCTCGAGCAAGACCGGAAATTCCTGCCCGAGGTCAACGGACATTTCTGCTGTCCGCCCCTCGCCCGCCCTGATTCTGTAGAGGGTGAGGTGGTAGAACTCTGGCATATGTCTCCAGTTCTAGACTATGGCCGGAATTTTACAGGCACGCCCGCCCTGATTCCGGGGGTGGGCAAGGCTCGGAGAACGGCATTCTCCGTTGGCGTCGGGGGGGGGGGATTGTATGAACCACGGGCGGACATGCCGGTAAAATTCCACCCTACGCCTCAGTTCTAGACTTGACAATTAGCAGAAAGTGTTGACCGAATGGAATTCCTTCCCCTTGCCAGGCTACTGGGTTCGTTCAGAAGGGGGGGGGGGGGGGGGGGGGGCAACAGTCATGTGATCAAGTAGGAGAGTGCTAGGATGGAGATCTAACCATCTTCCCACCTCTCTCTGATTTAGTCCGGGACAGCAATGCTTACTGCTTGGACACCAATTGAGATCCTTAAATGGTTGGCCACTTGAGGGCCTCAGGCTGCCACTGCTGGCATTTGATCAGCAGCGAGCGGGTTATTTGCCATGCGGGAGAGCATCAAACAATCACTGTCGGATTTACTTGCAGCCTCTTTGGGAGAAGTGGGGTCTTCGGGGGTGGGGGCGGTGGGGTGCGGAGGCGGGGAGGGGGGGGGGGTTGCGTCCTTCATTCAAAAGCACTCAGTGTCTGATCGAGGGAGCCAGGATCAGGAATAAGGGGGGCCTGTTGTCAACCACGCCCATTGTCCTTTCCTCCACCACCACTGCCTCCCTGCCTTGCCTGTGACCTCCTCCCTGTGACCCCCAGCCCGCGACCCCTTACCTTTCCCAGGGATCATTGGTGGATTCCCAAGAGAGAATTATTGGCAACAACCACCAGTTCTGGTGGCGCTGCAGGTAATGAAGAACTACCGTCCTCTGATTGGCTGGCAGTTCTTCGGGGTGGAGATTACAGGTCCCCCATGGAGCTGGGAGCTCCAGTTGCTGTGTTCCCTCTGCCAGTTGGAGACTTAACTCCCTCGGGGATCCTGGAGATTGGGTTGGCAGGGGTGCCACCAGGCTATTTGTGACATTTTTATGATCTATATACCTTGTCTCTCAAGTCTATTTGGATTCCCACTGTTTAAAGAATAAAGAATAAAAAACAGTACAGCACAGGGACAGGCCGTTCGGCCCTCCAAGCCTTGCCAATCATGATGCCTGCCCAAATTAAAACCCTATGCACTTACGGAGTCCGTATCCTTCCATTCCCATCCTATTCATGTATTCGTCTAGATGCTCCTTAAATGCCGCTATCGTACCTGCTCCCACCCCCTCCCCGGGCAGCGCGTTCCAGACATTCACCACCCTCTGTGTAAAAAACTTGCCTCACACATCTCCTCTAAACCTTTCCCCACTAAACTTAAACCTATGTCCCCTAGAACTTTCTAGCTTTTCCCTATCTAAAGAGCACCCCTCTTCTATCCAGTATCTCAATCCAATATGTCCAACTCGCAAGTGTGTGTTCTATTTCTTGGTCCCCTGCCGTCAAGCATTGCTACGGGAAATATAAGATTCGCTTCCAACCAAAGCAGGCTGAAAGACTATGGGGTGAATTTTCCCGTTCCGCCCTCCATGGGAATCGGAGTGGGCGAGGGGCAGATCATGGAAAGGTCCGTTGAACTGGGGCAGGAGTTTCCGGTTTCTGAGTGAGTGCTACTGGAAAAACCTGCCCCATGAGGGCAGGATTTTTCTCCCACTCCGCGGCGTGTTTCATGGCAGCGGGAGCTGGCACGAGCTTGCTGGTGTCAGGATCTTATGGTCCCTGCCTCTGTGAACGGGGTTTCCCATTGAACACACTAGTCGCCGCTGTGGTGGTCATTGATGGGGTGTCCAGAACCAGGGGTCACAGTCTGAGGATTCGGGGTAGACCATATAGGACGGAGATGAAGAGACATTTCTTCACCCAAAGAGTGGTGAGCTTGTGGAATTCATTACCACAGGAAGTAGTTGAGGCCAAAACATTGAATGTAATCAAGAGGCGGCTGATTAGAGCACTTGGGGCGAATGGGATCAAAGGTTATGGGGAGAAAGCAGGATAAGGCTATTGAGTTGGACGATCAGCCATGATTGTGATGAATGGCGGAGCAGGCTCGAAGGGACGAATGGCCTCCTCCTGCTCCTATCTTCTATGTTCCTATATAAGATCCCTCTGGTGTGAACGGGAGCAAGATTTTGCCGTGAGTAGTCCATCCTAGAACATGGGCCAAGGGGCTTTGTTCGTATTACACAGCCTTAAATCCCCAATTTCACTGTGGGCTGAAAATATCCAAGGAACCCTAAGGAAGGAACTTGGTCGAAGATAGGGATATATTTTGTGTCATGTGGAAATCCCACCCTGCCAAATATATTCAATTCTACTGAAGTGGAATATCGAGTCCAATTTGAATGGAATAACAATGTCTGACACATGACCTCACTTCTGTTCCTCCGTATTTCCAATTCATAACCTAATGTTTGCGAGCAGTCACGTATTAATTAAAAGCTTTTAGAGGAAGCATATTTCAAAACTGGACCTTTCCATTGCTGCCATGTTCCTTGTTTCCTGCGTTATCCGACCATCGATTATTTCTTATTGCTTCATCTTTCTGAATGTTGCTTATCTCCTTTATAATTCTCTTCATAGCTTGGTATCCTCAGGAAGCTTTGCAACATATTGCCCTATCCGCCAAAGCGTTGCTGAATCATTGATGAGAATGAAGGGCATTTACTCTGAAACCTAACTCAAATGTGTAGGCGAAGACACATAGGAAATGAACTTGCATTGTGGACACGATACTGCAGGAATTCTCACCAGGATGGTTTAACCCTTGGATTGTTTTTGATAAATTATCTTGTCAGCAGTTGATTCAGCTTGTAGAATCATAGAATCCCGACAGCATAGAGGGAGGCTATTCAGCCCATCAAATCTGCACCGACAACAATCCCACTCAGACCCTATCCTGTTACCCCTGACACTAAGGGTCAATTTAGCTACCGGGACACCAAACAACTCCACCCCCATTTTTCATAGAACCCCTACAGTACAGAAGGAGTTCCTTTGGGCCATCGAGACTGCACTGACTCCCCGACAGAGCATCTCATCCAGATCCACCATCTGCCCTATTCCCGTAACCTCACGTATTTACCTCACTCATTCCCCTAACCTACACATCTTTGGACACTAAGAGGCAATTTAGCATGGCCAATGCACCTAACCTGCACATCTTTGTACTGTGGGAGGTAACCGGAACACCCGGAGGAAACCCACGCAGACATGGGGAGAATGTGCAAACTCCACACAGTTACCTTAGGCCGGAATCGAACCCGGGTCCATGACATTGTGAAGCCGCAGTGCTAACCGCTGTGCCACTGTGCCACCGTGCCGCCATTACTGAAAGTGAAATCATTATTGACCACAGGAACAGAAAGAAGTCATTAAACCCTTTTTCACTGTCCCGATACTTAGAGTGGCACAATATCTTGGGTCACTGTTAGTGCAGAGTCTGTATGTTCTCCCCGTGTCTGCGTGGGTTTCCTCCGGGTGCTCCAATTTCCTCCCACAGTCCGAAAGATGTGCTGGTTAGGTGCATTGGCCATGCTAAATTCTCCCTCAGTGTATCCGAACAGGCGCTGGAGTGTGGTGACTGGGGGATTCTCACAGTGACTTCATTGCAGTGTTAATGTAAGCCTACCTGTGACTAATAAATAAAAATAAGGCCGGACTCGCCTTTGCCCTGATTAACAAAAATCAACCTCAGTTTTAAAATTAACATTGAGCACTATTTGTCATTTGAGGAATTTCTATCAGGTTCGGCCATGTCAATCTATCCATTGACGGAGCCCAACTTCACAGTCAGTTGAAGCAACATCCAGAGACCCACAAACAGCAGGGAGATAAATGACAAGATCATTTGTTTTTGTTTTAAGAGATATTAACTGAAGGATAAATATTGGACTGGACACATTTATTTATTTGTGTCACAAGTCGGCTTACATTAACGCTGCAATGAAGTTGCTGTGAAAATCCCCTAGTCGCCACACTCCGGCACCTGTTCGGGTACACTGAGGGAGAACTTAGCATGACCAATACACCTAACCAGCACGTCTTTCAGACAATGAGAGGAAACCCACGCAGACACCGGGGGAACATGGGGACTCTGCACAGACAGTGACCCGAGCCAGGAATTGAACCTGCGTCCCTCGTGCTGTGAGGCAGCAGTGCTAACCACTGTGCCACCATAGTTGCAGTTGAAGTGTAAGAAGATAATAGCCAGATCCTTTGTTTTAGTGCTGTTTTATTAAGGAAGAAACATGACCCCAGGACACCAGGGAGAATTCTCCTGTTCTTTTTTTCAAAACAAAGCCATGGGATCTGTTACATCCGCCCAACAGGGGAACCCTAGGTGAGTGATTCACCCAAAAGACAGCACCTCTGACTGAGCAGCATGCTCTCAGTAATGCACGGTAGTGTTAGTTTAGGCTCTAAACGAGTCTCTGAATTCAGTGGGACATGAACCCAGTGACCTTGTGGCTTTTCAACCATAATCATTCTGCAGTAATCGTTAGTTATCGAGAATATGCATAATTAACATTTTTAATTCACTGGGGTGTATATAATTTTGGGAAACTGCATCACGTCTTCCTGATAATTTCTTCGGAAAGTGATTGGCTCGATTGCAACAACTTTGCATAAACTCAGCCTGTGCAGTCTGCACGAGGGCAGAAAGATCATTGGAAAACCCACAACCCGGAGTTAAATTACGTAACCATAATCCTGAATTCTCAGGCTGTCGCCTGTAATTTATTCAAGGAGTTGCTCTCATCAGTAAGAGAATTGGCACTCACATGATAAATCATACACGGCAGGTTGCAACAACAACTGTGTGAAACAGGAAAATTGCATTCAGTCTTTCTCTACACCCTAGCTATGACTGTAACACTACATTCTGCAATCTCTCCTTTCCTTCTCTATGAACGGTATGCTTTGTATAGCGCGCAAGAAACAATATTTTTCACTGTATACCAATACATGTGACAATAATAAATCAAATCAAATCAAATATTGTAACAAACTGACACTCTGGGACAGAAGGAGGCCATTCAGCCCCTTGTGCTCCCTCCTCCAGTCAGTTAGATCATGGCGGATTTGCAGCTAACCTCCATTTACTCACCATTGCTCCATATCCCTTTACACTCTTACACAACAAGAATCTATCGATCTCAGTTTGGACAGTTCCGACTGATCTCCAACTTTCACAGCCTTGAAGCGTTAGAATCCCCAGACTACAGAATGAGGCATTCGGCCCATCGAGACTGTACCGATCACAATCCCACTCTATTCCCGTAACTTCACACATTTACCCTGCTAATCTCCCTGACACTAGGGTCAATTCTGCATGGCCAACTAACCTAACCCACACACCTTTGGAGTGTGGGAGGAAAGCGGAGCACCTGAAGGAATCCCACGCAGACACGGGGAGAAAGTGCAAACTCCACAGTGATCTGTGGTCGGGATTGAACCCGGGTCCCTGGTGCTCTGAGGCAGCATTGCTAACCACTTGCCACCGTGCTGCTGGGTGGGGTGGGGGCAGAATTCCTGGTTTCTAGTAACCAGTGTGTAAAGAAATGCTTCCTGGTTTCCCTCCTGAAAGAGTTTCTCTGGAATGACATCAGCAAATCCTTTTAATGTTTTAAGCACCTCGACCTGGGTGGCAAAGTGGCACAGTTAGCACTGCTGCCTCACAGCGCCAGGGACACAGGTTCAATTCTGCCTTGGGTGACTGTCTTTGTGGAGTCTGCACATTCTCCCCCTGTCTGCATACAGTACCCCGTGCATCATTGAGGGAGTGCTGCACTGTTGGAGATGCTGTTGGAGCTTTTGGAAAGCTGTTGGAAGTGTCGGAGCTTTTGAAAAGCATCAAGTTAGATAAATCGCCAGGACCGGATGGGATGTACCCCAGGTTACTGTGGGAGACGAGGGAAGAGATTGCTGGGCCTCTGGTGATGATCTTTGCGTCATCAATGGAGACGGGAGAGGTTCCGGAGGATTGGAGGATTGCGGATGTGGTTCCGTTATTCAAGAAAGGGAGAAGAGATAGCCCGTGAAATTATAGACCAGTGAGTCTAACCTCAGCGGTTGGTAAGTTGATGGAGAAGATCTTGAGAGGCAGGATTTATGAACATCTGGAGAGGAATAGTATGATCAGAAATAGCCAGCACGGCTTTGTCCAAGGCAGATCATGCCTTACGAGCCTAATTGAATTTTTTGAAGATGTAACTAGACACATAGATGAGAGAAGAGCGGTAGATGTAGTTTATATGGATTTCAGCAAGGCGTTTGATAAGGTGCCCCATGCAAGGCTTATTGAGAAAGTGAAGGGGCATGGGATACAAGGGGACATTGCCTTGTGGATTCAGAACTGGCTTGCCCACAGAAGGCAAAGAGTGGTTGTAGATGGGTCTTTTTCAGCATGGAGGTCGGTCACCAGTGGAGTGCCCCAGGGATCTGTTCTGGGACCCTTGCTCTTTGTGATTTTTATAAATGACCTGGATGAGGAAGTGGAAGGATGGGTTGGCAAGTTTGCTGATGACACAAAGGCTGGTGGTGTTGTGGATAGTGTAAGGGGATGTCAGCAGTTGCAACGAGACATAGATAAGATGCAAGACTGGGCGGGGAAGTGGCAGATGGACTTCAACCCAGATAAGTGTGTGGTGGTTCATTTTGGCAGGTCGAATAGGATGAAAGAATATAATATCCAGGGTAAGACGCTTGGCAGTGTGGAAGAACAGAGGGATCTTGGGGTCCGGGTTCATAGGATGCTCAAAGCAGTGTCGCAGGTAGAGGCTGTGGTTAAGAAGGCGTATGGAATACTGGCCTTCATCAATAGAGGAATTGAGTTTAGAAATCGGGAGATAATGCTGCAGCTGTATAGGACCCTGGTCAGACCCCACCTGGAGTACTGTGCCCAGTTCTGGTCACCTCATTACAGAAAGGATGTGGAAGCCATAGAAAGGGTGCAGAGGAGATTTACAAGGATGTTGCCTGGATTTGGTGGCATGCCTTATGAGGATAGGTTGAGAGAGCTAGATCTTTTCTCCTTGGAGAAGCGAAGGATGAGAGGTGACCTGATAGAGGTGTATAAGATGTTGAGAGGCATTGATAGAGTGGATTCTCAGGGGCTTTTACCCAGGGCTGAAATGGTTGCCACAAGAGGTCACAGGTTTAGGGTGCTGGGAAGTAGGTACAGAGGAGATGTTAGGGGTAAGTTTTTCACTCAGAGGGTGGTGGGTGCGTGGAATCGGCTGCCGGTAGTGGTGGTGGAGGCGGACTTGATAGGGTCTTTTAAGAGACTTTTGGATAAGTTCATGGAAGTTAGTAAGATAGAGGATTATAGGTAAGCCTAGTAGGTAGGGACATGTTCGGTGCAACTTGTGGGCCGAAGGGCCTGTTTGTGCTGTAGCTTTTCTATGTTCTATGCTGTCTTTCAGATGAGATATTAAACCAAACAGTTAAATGAACACTTGAAACGCCTGCAACGCTATAGACCAAATGCTGGAAAATGGGATTAGCATAGATTCACGGAATCCCTACAGTACAGAAAGAGGCTATTTGGCCCATTGAGTTTGCACTGACAACAATTCCACCCAGCCCCTATCCCGTAACCCCATGTATTTACCCTACTAACCTCCCTGACACTAAGGGGCAATTTAGCATGGCCAATCCACCTAACTCGCACATTTTTGGACTGTGGGAGGAAACCAGAGCACCGGAAGGAAAACCATGCAGGTACGGGAGAATGTGCAAACTCCACACAGATAGTGACCCAAGGTCGGAATTGAACCCGGGTAACTGGAGCTGTGAGGCAGCAGTGCTAACCACTGTGCCACCATGATGATTGATAGCTGGCACAGACACAATGAGGCAAAGGGCCTCTTCCTGTGAGGTAAAACTCTATGACTGAATGACAAGGCCCTTATGGGCGAATACAAAAGATTCTAAGGCATCATTTTGAGGGCGAGTAGGGAGTTAACCTTGGAATCCTGTCTGCCTCTTAAAAATATGGGACTGCTGCCTCAGGGTGCGAGGGACATAGGTTCATTTCCCGGCTTGGGTCAATGTCTGTGTGGAGTCTGTACGTGCTCCCCGTGTCTGCGTGGGTTTCCTCCGGGTGCTCCGGTTTCCTCTCACAGTCTGAAAGACGTGCTGGTTAGGTGCATTGACCATGCTAAATTCTCCCTCAGTGTACCAGAACAGGTGCCGGAGTGTGGCGACTTGGGGAATTTCACAGTAACTTCATTGCAGTGTCAACGTTCGCCTACTTGTGACATTAATTTTAAAACTTTGAACTTTAAAATACATCTAGTAATTAATGATCACATTGCAGCTTGCGGGAGCTTGCTGTGCACAAATAGGTTATTACGTTTCCTGCATTGCAACAAGTGCCTACATTTAAAAAGTACTTAATTGGCTGTCAAGCTCTTTGGGAAGTCCTGACTTTGTGAAAGGTGCTAAATCAACCCCAGTCCTTTCTGTAATGAGTCAATAATTAAACTGCATTTACAGTTGCATACCGACAAATTCTCTGAAGTCTTCAACACGGAACGCAATATCCTGGAAATAACTCCTGAGGCACTGGAATGATGAGGAATCAGGCTTTGCCTGGGAGTGTTCTGCCAGAAATTGGGACTATTAATGGAGCCTTTCAGATTGACGTGAACCAGTGCCAACAATTGGAATTAAACTTCCCTTTTATGGCTTTCTGCTGGAATCCTGGCTGAGCAGAGAGAGATTTCAATGCAGCACAGTGAATCAAGATTGTTCAACCATTCAAGGGATCCAGGAATTCTCTTTGAGTGCACCTAGATCAGAGAGATTTATGTTGACAGAATGCTTCCCGTATATACACACACACATGTGTGTGCGCACACACACACACACACACACATGCAGGCACACACACACAGACACATATGTGGACATATACAAATACACACTTGCCAAAATGTTAATGAAATATTCTATTACAGAGAGTACAGGGAGGCAATGGCCTAGTGGTATTATCGCTAATCTATTAATCCAGAAACTCAGCTAGTGTTCTGGGGACCCAGGTTCAAATCCCGCCACGGCAGCTGGTGGAATTTGAATTCAATAAAAAAATCTGGAATTCAGAATCTACTGATGACCATGAAACCATTGTCGATTGTCGGAAAAACCCACCTGGTTCACTGATGTCCTTTCGGGAAGGAAATCTGCCGTCCTTACCTGGTCTGGCCTACATGTGACTCCAGAGTCACAACAATGTGGTTGACTCTCAACTGCCTTCAGGCAATGAGGGATGGGTAACAAATGCTGGCCAGCCAGTGATGCCCATGTCCCACAGATGAATAAAATAAACATGTAAAATCTCAGCAGGTCTGGCAGCATCTGTAAGGAGAGAAAAGAGCTGATGTTTCGAGTCCAGATGACCCTTTGTCAAAGGGTCACTTTGACAGTTTTTTAGTGTCGTCACTGTTGTACTGTTAGGAATGCAGCAACCCAGATTCTGGCAAACAGCAATGTGACAATGGCCAGATGTTTAGCGATGTAGGTGGCTGCATAGGGTGGGATTTTCCAACCCTGACAACTATTTTTAAAATTTGTTTATGGGATGTGGGCATTGCTTGGGAGGTGAGCATTGAATGCCCATCCTAATTGCTCTTTAAACTGAGGGTCTTGTTAGGACATTTCAGAGGACAGTTAAGGGTCAACCACATTGCTGTGGTCCTGAAGTCACATGTAGGCCAGACCAGGTTTCCTTACCTAAAGGACATTAGTGAACCTTTTGAATTTTTACGACAATGGTTTCATGATCATCATTAGGCTTTTGATTCCAGATTTTTTGTTGAATTTGAATTTCAACATCATGTTGTGCAGACCATCACACGGGGTCTCTGGAGTAGTAGTCCAGTGGCCATACCACTTTGCCATTGCCTCCCCAAAAGCCTAAAAGTCGCGGCTCTTCAAATGTTCCCATCCCGTCCTGACCGGGATAATGCCTACCGGTACGGGAGCTAGAAAATCCCATCTGCCTTTACTAGCAACCCAGGGAGACGTACCTCCCTGGCCCTTGGTGAAATAGCACCATGGGGTATTTGACACCCTCTGGGAGGATAGAAAGGCCCTCAGTTTAATATCTCATCTGTAAGGTTCATCTCCGACAATGCAGTGCTCCCTCAGTACTGCCTTACAATGTTAGCCGAGATCGTGTTTGCAATTTGAAGTTGACTCAAACCTCATAACTTCCTGACTCTTTGATGCAACGAGAATGAAAATGAGGTATTTCCACAAAGGCCGGCTATTGGCAAACCTGGTTTTACATCTGAGTGACAAGTGGACCAATGTGGTTTTAAACTGTCTAAACACCACAGGGGTGACATTGAGTGCTGCACGCTTTTGAGCAGTACCTTCTGGGGCACAAATGATTCAGAGTGAGAGGCTTGAGACATTAAGGGCTTCAGATTTGGCATTAAGGTTCCAGGGGGAAAAAAAGGATTGAGTTGGCATCTGGGAACAGGGGGAGAGCTGGAGAAAAATCAGGGATGGAGGGACAGGGGGAGAGATCAGGAGTCAAGTTGGTGTTGAAGGCTTATAAGAACGTAAGAGCAAAATAAGTAGGAGTAGGAACAGATCATATGGCCTGTTGAACCCGTAACATCCAAGGGCCCACAAACATCAGGGAGAGAAATTATAAGAAATTTTAGAACATAGAACAGTACAGCACAGAACAGGCCCTTCGGCCCACGATGTTGTGCCAAGCTTTGTCTGAAACCCAGATCAAGCTATTTCCTCCCTATCATCCCGAAATACTCCATGTGCCTATCCAATAGCTTCTTAAATGTTCCTAAAGTTTCTGACTCCACTATTGTTTTAAGAGATATTAACTGAAGAATAAATATTAGACTGGACACATTTATTTATTAGTGTCACAAGCTGGCTTACATTAACACTGCAATTAAGTTACTGTGAAAATCCTCCTGTTGTCTCACTCCGGAGCCTGTTCGGGTACACTGAGGGAGAAGTTAGCATGGCCAATGCACTTAACCAGCATGTCTTTCGGACTGTGGGAGGAAACCCGAGCACCCGGGGGAAACCCATGCAGCCACGGGGAGAACGTGCAGACTCCACACAGACAGTGACCCAAGCCAGGAATCGAACCCGGGTGCTTGGTGCTGTGAGGTAGCAGTGCTAACCATTGCGCCACCGTGCCGCCCTACACTTAATATTTAATATGATTGTGGCTGTTACTGGGCTTCCGCTCCAAATTTCCTACATTGTCACATTGCCCTGCATCAGACTGACACAAAACAACTTTAAAATGAAACTTGTGAAGTTCAAAAAGAAACTGGTATTAAAACAAAACAACTGAAAACTGGGCAACTTAAAATAGGGCGGGATATTCCGGCTGCATCGCCCCAAGACCGGAAAATCCTGCCTGAGGTCAATGGACCTTTGCATGGTTCTGTCCCACCCGCTACGATTCCCGTGGCAGGCGGGATGGGAAAATTCCACCCTTTGTTTATTTGTCAAATAGCAGCCAAAGAAATTTCACAGAGTGTGATGTCAGAAAGCAAGTATCACACTGGACACCTGAAATGACGTCTGCGGAAAACTACTTGAGCCAGGGAATTCCGACCATGTGGAACTCTAGCACATTGGGAATCAATACTGTGGGTGCAGGCTGGGAGCGGGGGAAAACAGGGACGAGGAATCAAAAGAATTGAGCATGAAATTTGGACAGAATTCAGCAAGGACGGGTGGCACAGTGGTTAGCACTGTGGCCTCACAGTGCCAGGGACCCGGGTTCAATTCCAGCCTCGGGTCACTGTCTGTGTGGAGACTGTACATTCTCCCCGTGTCTGCATGGGTTTCCTCCGGGTGCTCCGGCTTCCTCCCACAATCCAAAGATGTGCGGGTTAGGCTGATTGGCCACGCTAAATTGCCCCTAGTGTCAGGAGGACTAGCAGGGTAAATATGTAAAGTTACTGGAAGAAGGCCTGGCTGGGATTGTTGTCAGTACAAGCTCGATGGGCTGAATGGCCTCCTTCTGTACTGTAGGGACTCTATGACTCTATGATCCGAGGTCGGCAGGAAGCAGAGTTAGATCGGTATTTAGTACAGTCTGGCTGCAGAAAGCCGGTGATGGATCAATAGTTCTGTCAGAAACCCCTGCGGGTAAAGAATTAGTCCAGGTCAGTGAAGGACATCAGCAGCTCATGTTCTGGTTTTACATGTAGGCCAGTTAAACAAAGAAAGAACTTGCATTTATATAGCACCTTTCTCTATGTCAGCACATCCTAAAGTACTTCATGGCCAGTGGAATATTTTGGCTTCGAGCTCATCCTTGCTGACTTCCACTGTTGAGGAATCGGCACACACCTTAACTGCCTTTCCTGATCCTGATCTAGTGACTCCTCTTGGATGCATGTCGAGGTGTCAGGTGGGAACTGAATCAAGCCTGGCCGAGATGCCCTCTGTTGTTCAACAGCCTGTCGACGCTCAGTGTCTGTGGCCTTGTTTGAGGATTTTTTTTTTTGCTTATTCGTCCATGGGATGTGAGTGTCGCTGGCTGGACCAGCATTTATTGCCCATCCCTGAGGCAATGGAGTTATATGGAGGCCAGAACGGGGAAGGACAACAGATTTCCTTCAGTAAAGGATATCAGTGAACCAGATAGGTTTTTATGACAATCGACAATAGTTTCCTGATCACCATTAGACTTCTAATTCCATATATTTTTTATTGATTTCAAATACCACCATCTGCCGTGATGGGATTCGAACCCAGGTCCCCAGAGTGCTACCCTGGGCCTCTCTATTACTAGTCCAATCACAATACCACTGCACCACCGCCTTCCCTGCTAGTGGAGGGGTAGGTTTTGTGAAACGTACCTCTCCATTCACCTGATGAAGGAGCAGCGCTCCGAAAGTTCGTGATTCCAAATAAATCTGATGGACTTTAACCTGGTGTTGTGAGAGTTCTTACTGTGCTCACCCCAGTCCAACACCGGCATCTCCACATCCTGACTTCGATTGATGCCAGCTTGTTATCTGCAGATTGCTTTATAAAAAACAGAATTCAAATTCAAATTCCCAAGTCTCCGTGATGAGATCTGAATGTGAATCCAGTGAGGAATGTTGGCCAGGATACCAGGAAAACGACTCTGCTCAATGAAGAGGAATTTTGAAGAGTGTTATGGCGTCCTCTGCATTGATGCGAGTTCTCGATTTATTGCTGCACTCAAATAATGCAAGGCTGCCCTACAATCTTCCCACTCAATCCTTGAATCCTGTCTCCCATTGCCACCATCTCTTGTTACAACCACACAAAAGTAAGGCCAGAATTTTCCACTCTCCCCGCCCCAAAACAAAACCAGAACAAACAGACAATGAGACATCCCAGTCCCCCACTTTATAAAATACATTAATAGTCTGTAAATATTTAGAGTTTAATGAACACAACCTGATAACATATGCTCAATACACTTTAATACAGGATGCAGAGTGCTGTGAACTGAAAGACGTGCTGGTTAAGGTGCATTGGCCGTGCTAAATTCTCCCTCAGTGTACCCAAACAGGCGGCGGAGTGTGGCGACTCGGGGATTTTCGCAGTAACTTCATTGCAGTGTTAATGTAAGCCTACTTGTGACACTAATAAATAAAAATAAACCTTTCATTGTTTCTATTGTGAAATTTAGTAGACCAGCATTTTGCAACATCTTGGCTGGAATTTTACCATCCCACCCACAACAGGAATCGGAGCGGGCGAGGGGCAGACCATGGAAAGGTCCATCGACCTCGGGCGGGATTTTACGGTTTTGGGACAAGCAAGACCATAAAATCCCGCAGCTTTGTATTTATTTGTATGTAGAACTGATCACTATTGTGCAATCTTTTTATCAAACTTTATTTTTATTTTAACGCACTTCTATAACTATGTTATAAATCATGATCACTTGTTTCATTTGTACTGTCATCCCAATTCAGAATCTACCGCAAGGATTCCTTTTCAATTACCCAGTTATCTGTCTATGTAAGCTGCACAACTGTGCAGGTACCGCGCAGGCTATGTTTCACACTCAATCATACATGTGCACAGGCACGCAAAAAATTTAAAGTTTTAGTTTAAAGTTTATTTATTTGTGTCACAAGTAGGTTTACATTAACACTGCAATGAAGCTACTGTGAAAAAGGGGCAAAGGGACCATAGAAACATAGAAAGAATCATAGAAACCCTACAGTACAGAAAGAGGCCATTCGGCCCATCGAATCTGCACCGACCACAATCCCACCCAGGCCCTACCCCCATATCCCTACACATTTAACCCGCTAATCTACGCATCCCAGGACACTAAGGGGCAATTTTAGCATGGCCAATCAACCTAACCCGCACATCTTTGGACTGTGGGAGGAAACCGGAGCACCCGGAGGAAACCCACGCAGACACGAGGAGAATGTGCAAATTCCACACAGACAGTGACCCAAGCCGGGAATCGAACCCAGGTCCCTGGAGCTGTGAAGCAGCAGTGCTAACCACTGTGCTACCATGCCGCCCATACATTGAGAAAAATGACCATTCCCAATGACAACGTTTCAAAGGCCTCCTCTATCCACCTCTCAACCCCCCCGCCCCCCCCCCCGCCTTCCCGCCCCAACCCCCACCGACTCCCACAGCCTGTGCAGCACAGTTGGAACTGTCATCATAGCTTATTTCTCAAATTCTGGCTTCGAGTTTCCAATCTTGTGACTGTGTGATGAATACTGCCAACTACCAACTGGGCTAAACTGATATTTCTCCCTCAATGTACCCAAACAGGCACCGGAGTGTGGCAACTCGGGGATTTTCACAGTAGCTTCATTGCAGTGTCAATGTAAGCCTTAAATGCCCTCAGGGATAGAGAATAAATGCTGGCCCAGCCAGCAATGTCCCCATCCCGTGGATGAATAAAAACAAAATCCCACAAATAAAATAAAGACTTGCAATTCCCTTGCGCCCTCAATGACCTCAGGTCATCCCAAAGTGTTTGACAGCCAATGAAGTACTCCTGAAGTGTATTCACCGTGGTAAATCAGGAAATGAAGTCACTTGTTTGCACACAGCAAGCTCTCCGACAAGCAGCAATGGCACAGACGGTCTTTTTTTAGTGACTTAGGTTGAATGATAAATTTTGGTCAGGACATGAGCGTTATGATAGTGGCCAGTTCCCTTTTATCAGTGATGTGAATTGAGGAATAGATATTGGCTGGGCCACTCGGGAGAGCTCCCTTGCTCTTTCTTCAATAATGCCATGGGAATATTTAGTGCTTCTGAAAGAGCCACACCTCAGTTTAACATTTCATCTGGGCAAAGTGCCAGGCTGGCATATGTGCTCAAGTCTCTGGAGTGGGACTTAATGTCACATCCTTCTGTTTCAAAGGCCAGAGTGCTACACACTGAGTCACGGCAGACTTCAAGTACCGGGGTGGTTTCCAAAGATAACACAGAGGAGGTTTAATTGGTTTTCAATTGAGTGAATAGGCACAGACGATTTTCCCTAGGAATGAGTGAATAGGAGTCATCAATTTAGAATTATCAATGGGTGAGTATAGAGGGAGGAAAGAAGACATTTCTGTAGTAGGAAAATGGAATATTTTAGAACAAGGAACAAAGAACAAAAAAAATTACAGCACAGGAACAGGCCCTTCGACCCTCTGAGCCTGCACCAACCATGCTGCCCGTCTAAACTAAAACCTCCTACCCTTCCGGGGGCGGCACGGTAGCACAGTGGTTAGCACTGCTGCTTCACAGCTCCAGGGTCCTGGGTTCGATTCCCGGCTCGTGTCACTGTCTGTGTAGTTTGCACATTCTCCTCGTGTCTGCGTGGGTTTCCTCCGGGTGCTCCGGTTTTCTCCCACAGTCCAAAGATGTGCGGGTTAGGTTGATTGGCCAGGTTAAAAATTGCCCCTTATAGTCCTGAGATGCGTAGGTTAGAGGGATTAGTGGGTAAATATGTGGGGGTAGGGCCTGGGTGGGATTGTGGTCGGTGCAGACTCGATGGGCCGAATGGCCTCCTTCTGCACTGTAGGGTTTCTATGATTCTATGATTTCTATTCCCATCCTATTCATATATTTGTCCAGATGCCCCTTAAAAGTCACTATCGTTTCTGCTTCCACTCCCTCCCCCGGCAGCGAGTTCCAGGCACCCACCACCCTCTGTGTAAAAAAACTTGCCTCGTACAGCTCCGTTAAATCTTGCCCCTCGCACATTAACCCTATGCCCCCTTAAACCTATGCAATCTAGTAATTGACTCTTCCACCCTGGGAGAAAGCTTCTCACTATCCACTCTGTCCTTGCCCCTCCAAATTTACCATATGGAATTGTTCTGGCAGAGACCATTACATAGTTCGAAGGAAAATTGGATCAATATCTGAAGCTGGGAAAGATACTGGGCTGTGTGTGTTTGGTTGCACGGGGAGGGGGAGTAACCTCTGGTGAACCATCGTTGGTTACCACTGTGGGGTTATTCCAATGTTACTGTTGGGTTAGGGTGTTGACACTGTGGGATTAATTATACCTGTGGTGGATGCTGTTATGGCACATCCCGGTCGGGCCCCACCTCCTGGGGAGAGGTATAAGACCCTCTGCTCAGGCGGGACCCCTCCAGTCTGGATTGGTGTACTCGTGTTTAGATAGTTCCATTGTTTGTCAGTAAAAGCCTTCAATCGCTGAAGCCTTGTACCTCGTGCTTGATTGTCGCGCATCAATTTTATTGACAAACACAAAACTCTCGACAGTAAAGAGAGTATGGAGCAAATGCTGAAACCAGAGCGTCTGACGCTGGATCCACGTGCGGTCGGCACCTCTAACACCTTCGACCACTGGCTGAAGTGTTTCGAGGACTACCTGGCGGCCTCTGCAGCAGTTACTACGGACAACGACAGACTCCAGGTCCTCCACGCGAGGGTAAGCGACACGGTCTATCTCGCGATTCGTGCGGCCACCACTTACCCGAGGGCCATCGAGCTCTTGAAAAAACGATACACGAGACCACCCAACGAGATTCACGCTCGTTACCTCCTCGCTACACGACGTCGGCAGTCGGGCGAAACCATGGAGGACTACGCCAATGAGCTCTTGCAGCTTGCCAGGGGCTGCGACTGCAAAGCGGTGTCGGCTGAGCAGTACATGTACGACCTCGCCCGAGATGCGTTTGTAGCAGGGGTAGGGTCCTCGTACATCCGGCTTAAGCTATTGGAGAAAGGGAATCTCAACCTGACCCAAGCGATGGAGATGGCTGAGATGCTGGAGGCAGCGTCGAAAAGCTTGGCTCTGTACCCCGAAGACCACGTGGAGACAACGTGGCAGGAGCAAGCACAAATCCCTCCTCACCCCACGGGCTCGCGCTCCCATATCGACCCGACGACGGCGGCAGCTCCAGGCGGCCAGCGGTGCTATTTTTGCGGAGGAGCCAAGCATCCACGGCAACAGTGTCCAGCTAAAACGGCGATCTGCAACCAGTGCGGTAAAAAGGGGCACTACGCGAAAGTCTGCAAATCGAAGCCCAAGAACGGCAGTGCAGCCTGTGACCCTCCAGAACGGAGACAATCTCCTTCGGCGTCGCAGTACCCACGAGGTCCGACCACGTGCGAATCCAGGACGACGCCATTGTGGCTGGCGGAGGAGGAGGATGACCACCAGGAGTCGCTACGCTTGGCGCCCTCACCCACGTGCGATTCATGGGGGCGGCCATCGTGGTCGACGACGACCAGGAGCGACCAGCAGGGGTCCTCAGTATCAACCTCGGCTGCCTGCAGTGACGTCCAAGGGCCAACGGTGGCGTCGATCACTCTGGACCAGACAAAGCATCACAGGCTTGACTGTTCGATGATGAACATCAAGGTAAATGGTCGTACTGTGCATTGTCTGTTTGACAGTGGGAGCACCGAGAGTTTTATTCACCCTGACACTGCAAAGAGGTGTGGACTCCGGGTTCTACCTGCCAAACAGACAATTTCTATGGCATCACGGTCCCGGTCTGTACTGATCCAAGGACGTTGTGTGGTAACCCTGGAGGTGCAGGGCACAATCTACGAGTGATACAGGCTCCTTGTGTTGGGGCACCTTTGCGCGCCAATTCTCCTCGGACTAAACTTTATGGTCCACATGAAGAGTGTGATCCTACAGTACGGTGGGCCACTCCCTTCGCTGGCAGTAGGGAATCAGCCGCAGCCTCCAAATTGCCCAAAGTGCCCCGCATGCAATCTTTCCACACTAAAGATCACCACACCCTCTTTATTTAAGAATCTGGTACCAGGCTGCAAGCCCATCGCTACTAAAAGTAGGCGTTACAGCGCTGAAGACCGGATCTTCATCAGATCTGAGGTTCAGCGGCTCCTCAAAGAAGGGATCATACAGCCCAGTGCTAGTCCGTGGAGAGCGCAGGTCGTGGTGGTTAAAAGCGGGAACAAACCCCGGATGGTCATCGACTACAGTCAGACCATTAACCGTTATACGCAGCTGGATGCGTATCCTCTCCCGCGCATATCTGATATGGTCAATCAGATTGCGCAGTACCGGGTGTTCTCCACCATAGACCTTAAGTCCGCCTACCACCAACTCCCCATCCGCCCAGAGGACCGACAATACACGGCTTTTGAGGCGGATGGTCGGCTATATCAGTTTCTTAGGGTTCCATTTGGTGTCACCAATGGGGTCTCGGTCTTCCAGCGTGCTATGGACCGAATGGTGGACCAGAACGGGTTGCGGGCTACCTTCCCGTACCTGGATAACGTCACCATCTGCGGCCATGACCAGCAGGACCATGACACAAACCTCCAGAACTTTCTGCGCACTGCGTCTCGCCTGAATCTGACCAATAACAGGGAGAAGTGTGTATTCCGTACGCGCAGGTTAGCTATCCTGGGATACGTGGTGGAAAACGGGGTCATCGGCCCTGATCCAGACCGTATGCGCCCCCTTACTGAACTTCCCTTGCCCGCTAGCACAAAAGCACTGAGGAGATGCCTCGGCTTCTTTTCTTATTATGCGCAGTGGGTCCCCAACTACGCGGACAAAGCCCGTCCGCTCATCAAGTCCACGACTTTCCCACTCACGCCGGAGGCCCAATTGGCCTTCAAGGCTTTGAAAAGCGA
The DNA here is from genome assembly GCF_964213995.1 of Mustelus asterias. Classification (NCBI taxonomy): domain Eukaryota; kingdom Metazoa; phylum Chordata; class Chondrichthyes; order Carcharhiniformes; family Triakidae; genus Mustelus; species Mustelus asterias. The sequence continues at coordinate 12,801,161 of NC_135803.1, forward strand.
CATTGCGAAAGCCACGATGCACGCGGTGGATGAATCCATCCCTTTTCAGGTGGAAAGTGATGCATCGGATTTCGCCCTGGCCGCCACACTGAACCAGGCAGGCAGGCCCGTCGCATTTTCTTCCCGCACCCTTCAAGGTCCCGAAATTCGGCATTCAGCGGTGGAGAAGGAGGCTCAGGCCATTGTGGAGTCCATCAGACACTGGCGCCATTACCTGGCGGGGAAGCGGTTCACCCTGATCACGGATCAACGATCCGTGGCGTTTATGTTCAGTAATACGCAGAGGGGCAAGATCAAGAATGATAAGATCTTGCGGTGGAGAATTGAGCTCTCCACCTATAATTACGATATTATGTATCGTCCAGGGAAACTCAATGAGCCCTCGGATGCCCTCTCGCGCGGAACATGCGCTATCATGCAGGAGGACCGCTTGAACGCCCTCCATAATGACCTGTGCCATCCTGGGGTCACTCGGCTCTACCACTTCATAAAAGCCCGCAACCTGCCCTACTCGGTGGAGGATGTCAGGTCAGTAACGAGAAGCTGTCGGATTTGCGCGGAATGCAAACCGCACTTTTATCGACCTGACCGGGCACAATTGGTCAAGGCCACTCGCCCCTTCGAGAGGCTGAGTGTGGATTTTAAGGGCCCCCTTCCCTCAACGGACCGGAATGTGTATTTTCTCAATATCATAGATGAATACTCCCGGTTCCCGTTTGTTGTCCCCTGTGCGGACACGTCGACTGCCACAGTGATTAAGGCATTCAGTGATCTTTTTACCCTGTTCGGGTACCCCTGCTACATACATAGCGACAGGGGCTCGTCGTTCATGAGTAACGACTTGAGGCAATTCCTGCTCTCATACGGGATTGCCTCTAGTAGAACCACGAGCTACAACCCTAGGGGTAACGGACAGGTGGAGAGAGAGAATGCTACAGTCTGGAAGGCTGTCCTATTGGCGCTGAAGTCCAGGGGCCTTCCAGTCTCCCGTTGGCAGGAGGTCCTTCCAAATGCGCTTCATTCCATTCGGTCCCTCCTGTGTACGGCAACCAATGTTACTCCCCACGAGAGGATGTTCTCATTCCCTCGGAAGTCGTCCTCGGGGATCTCCTTACCAGCCTGGTTGACGTACCCAGGACCCGTCCGTCTGCGGCGACATGTGAGGGCCCGCAAGTCCGACCCCTTGGTCGAACCGGTCCAACTCCTCCACGCCAACCCTCAGTATGTCTATGTGGCATATCCTGACAGGCGAGAGGACACGGTCTCGATTCGAGACCTGGCGCCCGCAGGGGACGTAGCAACTCCTGTTGCTCCTATACCCCCTGTCACGAATCCCCTTTCACTTTCTTCCCCGGACGTGGCGCGGTCAGCACCGGGACCAGTGCACAACAGTTATACTCCCATGTACAGCTTGCCTGAGACTCGGAGATCTGCGCCACCACAGAAGGTACCGGGATCCCCTGCACCACCGCTTCACCAGGGTCAACCGGCCCGTGAGTCCTCGAGGGGACAGCCGGACGCTGTTTTGGAGAGAACGCCACCGCAAGCACCTGTTCCGGTGTCACAACCGGTGTTGAGGAGATCACAGCGACGGTGCGGTCCTCCAGACCGTCTGGACTTGTAGATTTTTGTATATATGTAATCTGTTTTCGCACCCCGCCGGCGTTTGTTTTCAAAGGAGGGGTGAATGTGGTGAACCATCGTTGGTTACCACTGTGGGGTTATTCCAATGTTACTGTTGGCTTCGGGTGTTGACACTGTGGGGTTGTTATAATGTTGTTGTTGGGTTAGGGTGTTTACACTGTGGGATTAATTATACCTGTGGTGGATGCTGTTATGGCACATCCCGGTCGGGCCCCGCCTCCTGGGGAGAGGTATAAGACCCTCTGCTCAGGCGGGACCCCTCCAGTCTGGATTGGTGTACTCGTGTTTAGATAGTTCCATTGTTTGTCAATAAAAGCCTTCAATCGCTGAAGCCTTGTACCTCGTGCTTGATTGTCGCGCATCAACCTCCTGATCATCAGCGATGCAAAATCAACTTATGGCAGATAGCAGTGACACTGTACCTCAAAGCATAATGGGAGTAAGTTTGATTTTGGGTGATATTGAATATTTTATATCTCAGATCTGTCTAGGGATGATGCTAGTTTCTATACCTAACAGCTTTTATTCATCGTGCTTTAAAATGTCTGCTCCACCCTTCAGCTCTGGCTTCTCGCTCTTTCTGCAGCTTTGTTTACTTCTTATCTGAAACCCCACCTAGGCTTGACCAATCAAGCACAGTGAGCATCAATAATAGGCAGACTCACACAATCAAACACAGAACGATTGAACAACTGAACACTGCGGCCAGAATTTTACCGGCACGCCCGCCCTGATTCCGGGGGCGGGCGAGGCTTGGAGAATGGCATTCCCTGTTGGCCTCAGGCGGGATCGAACGAATCTCTGGCAGACGTGCCGGTAAAGGATGACAGCCCCCTCTAACTGATCTTTCTGTGACCTGTCCCAATATCTCCTTATGTGACTTGGTGTCAAATTCTGCCCCCTAATGCTCCCAAGAAGAACCTTGGGATATTTCACTGCATTAAGGATGTCAGATAAATGAAGGTTGTTCTTGCTTACGATGTTAAAGTTGTTGTTGCATTAGCTTCTGTTCACGAGCAGCTGCATGCAATAATTCCAGACAGCATGGGTCTTTCCCTGCCTCACCAATAATGTGATATCAATACACCTAACCTGATTTTTGTATCTAACTGAAATCAGCTGGTTAGCACTGCTGCCTCACAGCGCCAGGGACCCAGGGTTCAATTCCAGCCTTGGGTGACTGTCTGTGTGGAGTTTGCACGTTCTCCCCATGTCTGCATGGGTTTCCTCCGGGTGCACCGGTTTCCTCCCACAGTCCAAAGATGTGCAGGTTAGGTTGATCGGCCATGCTAAATTGCCCATTAGTGTCAGGGGATAAGCAGGGTAAATACATGGGGTTACGGGGATAGGGCCTGGGTGGGATTACTGTCAGTCCAATCTCAATGGGCTGAATGGCCTCCTTCTGCACTGCAGGGATTCTTTGATTGATTCTATGAAAATCACCTCCATTAGGTGCAGACACAAAGCTGAGATGGTCGATCGCAGTTGGGATGGGAATATGGGCATTGCAGTTGCCCCCTGGATTAGAATTGGACAGAGAAAAACTGATCATCCTACATCAAATCCACCTCCAGGGCAAATCTTCAGACTTTAGGGGTGAGTGGTTCTTCAATGGGCTGATGCCATCTTGGTTATGAAGCCTCATTGATACCTCTGAGGGTTTTCACAGTAGAAATTCCCACCTTCACTGAGACTTGCAGAATTCTGAATGAGGTTGACAGGGTGGGGGCTGAGAGATTGATTCCACTGGTCGGGGAATCTAAAACATGAGGGAGGGTGCACAGTCTCAGGATAAGAGGCCAATCATTTAGGATTGAGGTGAAGAGGAAATTCTTCTCTCAAATGGTTGTGAACCTTTGGCACTCTCTACCCCAGAAGGGTGCGGATAGTCAATCATTAGATCCATTTAAGGCTGGGGTAGACAAAACTTTGGTTTCTCAGGGAAAAAAGGGATATGGGGAGTGGGTGGGCAAAGGTAGTTGAAGTCCGAGATCACCCATGATTGCGGTAGCACAGTGGTTAGCACTGTCGCTTCACAGCGCCAGGAACCTGGGTTCGATTCCCGGCTTGAGTCACTCTCTGTGTGGAGTTTGCACATTCTCCCTGTGTCTGTGTGGGTTTCCTCCGGGTGCTCCGGTTTCCTCCCACATTCTGAAAGATGTGCTGGTTAGCTGCATTGACTCGAAGAGGCGCTGGACTGTGGCGACTAGGGGAATTTCACTGTAACTTCATTGAAGTGTTAATGTAAGCCTTACTAGTGACTAACAAATAAACTTTACTTTACTTTATAAACGTATTGAATGGTGGGCAGGCTGAATGGACCATGCGGTCCACTCCTGCTTCTATTTATTTTCATGATGTGGAGATGCTGGCATTGGACTGGGGTGGACACAGTAAAAAGTTTCATAACACCAGGTTAAAGTTCAACCGGTTTATTTGTGATCACAAGCTTTCGGTGCGTTGCTACTTCATCAGGCAATGGGATCACTCACCTGATGAAGGAGCAGTGCTCTGAAAGCTCGTGATTCCAAATAAACCTGTTGGATGAGTCGGATGCCCTTTCTTAGGGTAGAAAAGTCAAGTGTGAGGGGACATAGGTTTAAGGTGCGTGGGGACAGGTTCAGAGGAGATGTGCAAGGCAAGTATTTTACACAGAGGGTGGTGAATGTCTGGAATGCGGTGCCCGGGGAGGTGGTGGAAGCAGGTGTAATAGCGGCATTTAATGGGCAACTAGATGAATACATGAATAGGATGGGAATGGAAGGATGCGGACTCTGTAAGGGCATACGGTTTTAGTTTAGACAGACATCATGATTGGTGCAGGCTTGGAGGGCCGAAGGGCCTGTCCCTGTGCTCTACTGTTCTTTGATCTTTGTTCTTGATTTTAACCTGGTGTTAAAGGACAGAGAACAAAGAAAATTATAGCACAGGAACTGGCCCTTCGGCTCTCCAAGCCTGCACCGACCATGCTGCCCGACTTAACGAAAACCCCCTACCCTTCTGGGGACCGTATCCTTCTATTCCCATCCTATTCATGTATTTGTCAAGACACCCCTTAAAAGTCACCATCGTGTCTTAATAATACATGAAACTTATTTCCGTATCTTGTGTTCTTGGATGAGGTTCCAGATGTTGTTGATGCCATTTGAACCACAGCCTGCCTAGAACTACTGGCTTCAGAAAAGGAGGAGTGGCAACTTAGACAGGGCTCTGAGTGCAACACTATTTACTTAATATGCAAAGCAAGATTTGCTTACTGTATAAACCACCGACTCCAACCTAAACCTACATTCAATAAGCAACGTAATTGAATGGAATTTTAAAGGTATAATGTCAGATGGGGCATCCTCTAAATGTGAGAAAGCTGCCAGAATTTGACATCATTATATTTACCATTTAGTTGCGACATCTGAAAGAAGATCCATTAATCTGTCTCTGGAAGGGAAATAGGAACAGTTTTATCTGGCAATCGAAGCCGTTCATACAAATGGTAACCGGGCCCCTTTGGGAAAAGATTTCAGTTCTGAGAAATGATGGCAGTTACGGCACAGAAAAGGTCATTTGGCCTCTGCCAGTGCCAACTCTTTGGCTAGACCCGTCCACATTGCTTCCTTTCTGCTGCTTTCCAAGCCAATTCTACAATTACACCCCACAGGAGGAGGCTATTCAGCCCATAGGACGCGTGCCAGCTCTTCGAAAGAGCTATCCAATTCCACACACTCTCCTACTCTTTTCTCTAATACTTTTCAAGTGTTGATCCAGTATCTTTGTTTGAATGTTTGCCCCATAAGTGATATCAGAATCTAATCACTTGTGTCTGATTCCTGGGATGGCAGGTCTGTCATATGAGGAGAGACTAAGTCGGTTAGGATTATATTCACCGGAGTTCAGAAGGGTGGGAGGGGATCTCAATGAAACTTATGAAATCCTAACAGAGTTAGAGAGGGCAGATTCAGGAAGAATATTCCCAATGGTGGGGGTGTCCAGAACTAGAGGTCATAAAGTAAAGTGAAGTTTATTTATTAGTCACAAGTAAGGCTTACATTAATGCTGCAATGAAGTTACTATGACATTCCCCTAGTTTGAAGATAAGGGGGAAACCTTCTGGGACTGAGGTGGGGAGACATTTCTTCACCCAGAGAGTGGTGAATGTGTGGAATTCACTACCACACAAAACTTTGTGTGATTTCAAGAAGAAATTAGATATAGCTCTTGGGGCTAAAGGGATCAAAAGATATGGAGTAAGGGGAGGATCAGGATATTGAATTTGATGATCAGCCATAATCAAATGAATGGCAGAGCGGGTTTGGAAGGCCAAATGGCCTACTCCTTCTTCGAGTTTCTATGTTTCTAAGATATTACTTTTGCTCGGATCTTTCTGACACAGGAAGGAACCTCCCTGCTTCCTTCATCCGCCAATGGTGCTAAATCCAACAGCAGAAATGTTCATCTTCAATGTCTTGGATGTGATTTGGTGAGCGGGATCATCTGAAGTTGGCAGGATAAAGCCTCCTGTTTTTTCTATAAAAAAAGTGTAATCTGCCCTGCCAGTTCATTGGCCAGTGAGGATGTAAACCTACTCCCAGTCCCTTTGCTTAAGACTTACCTGGATAGTCACATGAGCAGCCTGGGAATGGAGGGATACAAACGATTGGTCTAGTTGGACCAAGGAGCGGCACAGGCTTGGAGGGCCGGAGGGCCTGTTTCCTGTGCTGTACTGTTCTTTGTTCTCTTTGTTCTTTGATTAACCAATCAGTAAAAAACCATCTTGCATTATCTGTCATTGAGTCTACTCAAGACAGAGATGGGCAGATTTCTAGATATTCAATATGTCAAGGGATTTGGTGATAGTACGGGAAAACGAGGTTGACATAGAAGATCAGTCATGATTTAGTTGAATGGCAGAGCAAGCTCAGGGAGCTGAAGGGCCTATGCCTGCTCCTATTCCTATGTTTCCATCCTGTGTGGTGTCTGTCACTTCAAGACAGTATGGTAGAAGAGTGTCACCTGACTTAAGTGGCCAATGAAACTGAGGGTGAGTGCTCACCCCATAGGGTGGAGTCTTCTTCAGAGAGAATCATCAAGCAGCCATGTAGTTAACATCATGAAGACTGGAGGCACGACTCCAGATCAACATAGCGCCGCAACTCCTGTACCTTTTTTCTCTTAAAAATAAACACCTATTATTCCTAACAAAACCTGAAGTCTCTCGACAACGCCATGGTACAACATTCCCTCAAACTTCTTCATTCCAGCAGACTTTATTGTACCTCCCCCCCAGGGGACATCAAACAGGTCTTCAAAATCCTTTTATGCACACGAAGAAAGCCTAGTTCAGCCACATGATCTGCCGTCTGATGAAAGATGCCACCAGCAGTGTTATCAGCTGACATTTATTTGAAAAGGCTTGCAGAAATTCAAACAAACCATATGAACATGAGAAATGATCAGGAATTGGCTAGCTGTAAGGAGACAGAGGGTGGTGGTTGATGGGAAATGTTCATCCTGGAGTTCAGTTACTCGTGGTGTACCGCAAGGATCTGTTTTGGGGCCACTGCTGTTTGTCATTTTTATAAATGACCTGGATGAGGGCGTAGAAGGATGGGTTAGTAAATTTGCGGATGACACTAAAGTCGGTGGAGTTGTGGACAGCGCGGAAGGTTGTTGCAGGTTACAGAGGGACATAGATAAGCTGCAGAGCTGGGTTGAGAGGTAGCAAATGGAGTTCAATGCGGAAAAGTATGAGGTGATTCACTTTGGAAGGAGTAACAGGATTACAGAGTACTGGGCTAATGGTAAGATACTTGGTAGTGTGGATGAGCAGAGAGGTCTCGGTGTCCATGTGCATAGATCCCTGAATGTTGGCACCTAGGTTGATAGGGTTGTTAAGAAAGTGTATGGAGTGTTCGCTTTTATTGGTAGAGGGATTGAGTTTCGGAGCCAGGAGGTCATGTTGCAGCTGTACAAAACTCTGGTGCGGCCGCATTTGGAGTATTGCGTACAGTTCTGGTCGCCACATTATAGGAAGGATGTGGAAGCATTGGAAAGGGTGCAGAGGAGATTTACCAGGATATTGCCTGGTATGGTGGGAAGGTCTTATGAGGAAAGGCTGAGGGACTTGAGGTTGCTTTCATTAGAGAGAAGACAGTTAAGAGGTGACTTAATAGAGGCATACAAGATGATCAGAGGATTAGACAGGGTGGATAATGAGAGCCTTTTTCCTCGGATGGTGATAGCTAACACGAGGGGACATAGCTTTAAATTGAGGGGTAATAGATATAGGACAGATGTCAGAGGTAGGTTCTTCACTCAAAGAGTAGTAAGGGCGTGGAATGCCCTGCCTGCAGCAGTAGTGGACTCGCCAACATTAAGGGCATTTAAATGGTCATTGGATAAACATATGGATGATATTGGAATAGTGTAGGTTAGATGGGCTTTAGATTGGTTTCACTGGTTGGCGCAACATCGAGGACCGAAGGGCCTGTACTGCGCTGTAATGTTCTATGTTCTATGTTCTATAAATAGGAGCAAGAATAAGCCAAATCGCTTCTCGGCCTTTTGGCTAAGATCAAGTGTCTGACCAAGTCCAAGATGCGTCATCTTGTCAGCTTGGATCATCGATCATGGAATCATAGAAATCCTACAGTACAGAAGGTGTTCAATCAGTCCATCGAGTCTGCATCGACCACAATCCCACTCAGGCCCTATCCCCATAACCCCATGTATTTACCCTAGCTAGTCCTCCTGACAATAAGGGGCAATTTAGCATGGCCAATCCACCTGCCCTGCACATCTTTGGACTATGGGAGGAAACCGGAGCACCCAAAGGAAATCCATGCAGACACGGGGAGAACACGCAGTCTCCGCACAGACAGTGACCCAAGCCGGGAATCAGACCCGGGTCCCTGGCGCTGTGAGACAGCACTATGCCACCCATTGATCTTGTTTGTCTCCCTTGTGGGGGCCTTGAATTGGATTCAATTGGATTTTGAATTTGATTTTTGGAGCAAGCAAGGGATGGATTGGGTTTGCTCAGTCCATTCTGAGCCTTGGCTTTGTAACTTTAAGAATGGGGCAAAATTTTTTTAAAATAAGCCAAATAATCCCTCCATCCTTCTCCACCTTCAATACCATGGCTGACATGGAGGCTTTGGAGAGGGTACAAAAAAGATTTACCAGGATGTTATCTGGTAAGGGGGGCATAGCTATGAGGAGATGTTGAAGAAACTTGGTTTGTTCTCACTGGAACGATGGAGGTTGTAGGGCGGCCTGATAGAAGTCGACAAGATTATGTGAGGCATGGACAGAGTGGATAGTCAGAAGCTTTTTACCAGGGTGGAAGAGTCAATTACTAGGGGGCATAAGTTTAAGGTGCGAGGGGCAAGGTTTAAAGGAGATGTACAAGGCAAGTTTTTTATACAGAGGGAGGTGAGTGCCTGCAGCTCGGTGCCGGGTGAGGTAGTGGAAGCAGATACGATCGTGACTTTTAGGGGACATCTGGACAAATATGTGAATAGGATGAGAATAGAGGGATATGGTCCCCGGAAGGGTAGGGGGTACTAGTTCTGTCGGGGAGCATGGTCGGTGCAGGCTTGGAGGGCCAAAGGGCCTGTTCGTGTGCTGTAATTTTCTTTGTTCTTTGACGTCAACTCTTTCCTGCTATCGCTTATGTCATTATATTCCCTTCAGCCCAAAACTCTATCTGTTTCAGAATCAAATGTACTCATTGACTGAGCGTCCACAGTTGCTGCTCAATATTTCTGACCGAGTTTTATGAGGCCTTTTTCTTCAGAAATGTGGCATGTACTGCTTCATGGTAAAGCTGGAACACTGGGAGAATCATAGAATCATAGAATGATTCTAACATAGAGTGATTCTAACATAGAATGATTCTATTCTAACAGATAGAAGAGACGTCCTTCCCTCTTTTTATGGCACTAGCAGCTTGTGGTGAACCATCGTTGGTTCCCACTGGATAGTACTGAGCCAGGGTCTGGCCAGTACTACAAGGATGTACATATGTTGCTGTTGGGTTAGGGATGGGTTGTGCTACTTGTTGCTGTTGGGGTTAGGGTGGGGTTGTTACACCTTTGTATTGTAGTGCTGTGGTACATCCCAGTCGGGCTCCGCCTCCTGGGAGAGGTACAAAGGTCCCTGCTCTGGCTGGGACCCCTCAGTCTGGGATCGTGTATATAATTGTTGGCTGCTTTATTACAGCAAATAAAAGCCTTTATTTCCTGAGCATCTAGCCTCGTGTTTGATAACGCGCATCACAGCTGTAGATAAGTTTAAATGTCCAGTGTTAATGTTAGTGAATGGGTGAATGGATGAGTGGATGAATGAGGGAATGGGCATGCTGGTAAAGTACATGGGATGGGTGAGGTAAGTAGGCGAGGTAGCAGGAGGGTACGTTGTCCAATGGGTAGGGTGGTAAGGTGACAGATGGTTAGAGTGGCAGATGGGTGAGGTGGTTAGTATGTCAAGGGGTAGTTTGTGGGGGTAATCAGGTCAGGTCAGGGCGTTGTCGTCATGTTAGCTCAGGAGGGGTGGTCGGGTGCTGGGGACAGTCATGTCAGGGTGGGTGTGAGTCCAGTGAAGTGTGGAAGGAGCGGTTCCAGTGCCAACCACACTCTTTCTGCTGACCCCTGCCACAACACTGACCCTGTGGCCACCCTCCCACCATCACTCACCTCTGGCCTGAGATCCAGCGATGACCTTAGACCTCGAGTAGATGTTGGTACAGCAGCAACCACGTCCTCCCCAGTGGTACTGCTGTTCAACAGAGCAGCCTGCCTCTGATGGTCAGCAATCTCACTGTGGGGGGGACATCGATCCCAGGGTCCTTGACCCACAGGACAGACCTATCACTGAGCTGTCAAATGTCTGAGTGAAAAAACATAGAGTGGGCCTTCCTGAACAGAGGTGAATCCCCAACCAATGGGTGAGATCTCAATCACCTCCACAAGATTCCCACCCTTTGTGTCCTCCCCGTAGCTAACATTGTCACCTACCTTTGTATTGTCAACAAACGTAAGTGTATCACACTTGGTCTCGTTAACTAAGTTATTAATATATATTTCAAATGTCTGAGGACTATGCACTGATACTTGACAACCCCACAAGTTAAAGCCTGCCAACCTGAAAATTGCCGTTTATTCTGAATCGCTATTCTCTGGCCTTTAACCATAAGCCTCAATCCATGTTAATATATTTCTCTCAACCTGTTATCCTATTGCCCTATCTTATGCAATGTGGTTCATTTCTAGAGGAATAGAAATAACAAAAAGCAAAGTAACAGAATCATAGAATCTCTACGGTGCCGAAGGAGGCCATTCAGCCCATTAAGCCTGCAACAATCCCACCCCGGCCCGAACCCCATAACCCCACATATTTACCATGCTAGTCCCCCTGACACTAAGGGGCAATTTAGCATGGCCAATCCACCTAACCCGCGCATCTTTGGACTGCGGGAGGAAACAGGAGCATCCGGAGGAAACCCACACAGACACGGGGAGAATGTACAAACTCCACACAGACAGGGACCCGAGGCTGGAATCGAACCCGGGTCCCTGACGCTGTGAGACAGCAGTGCTGACCATCTTAAACTTACCTTAGCTTTTTTTTTGGAAAAGCTTGGAGTGATGTGTGCAATTCAGGGGGAGAGGGTGGGGGCAGTGCTGTAGTGGTATTGTCACGGGATTAGTAATCCAGGGGCTCTGAGGGCCTGGGTTCAAATCGCAGCATGGTAGATGGTAAAATTTGAATCCAATAAAAATCTGGAATTCGAAGTCTAATGTTGCAAAAACTCTTTTGCGGGGGCGGGGGGGGGGGGGGGGGGGGGAGGCGGTATATCTGCCGTCCTTACCTGATCTGGCCTACCTGTGACTCCAGATCCACAGTAATGGGGTTGACTCCTAAATTAGGGATGCCTCCATCTCATGAATAAATAGGAAAAAGATTGAGAGGTACTGGAAAAGGAGCAAAAAGGATTTACAAGAATGATATCAAAACTGGAAGATTATAACTACTGGGGAAGGCTGAAGTGTCTGGGCTTCTTCCCTCTAGAAATTAGAAGAACTCTCATTTTCCCAGTGTCTGTGTGGGTTTCCTCAGGGTTCTCCGGTTTCCTCCCACGATCTAAAGAAGTGCGGGTTAGGTGGATTGGCCAAGCTAAATTGCCCCTTAGTGTCAGGAGGATTAACAAGGTAAATATGAGGGGTTATGGGGATAGGGCCTGGGTGGGATTATGGTCTGTGCAGATCCGATGGGCCGAATGGCCTCCTTCTGCACTGTAGGGATTCTATGAAGAAAAAGGGACAATCTAGCAGAGGGCATTAAATCATAAAATTTAGACAGGAATTTTTGGTAGGGAAGGTTAGGAAGATAATTACTAATAAATCCGATAGAATTTAGAAGAAAATTCAGTACCCACAGACTGTGTGCAGCATAAACAGCAGGATAGACCAGTGGGGATGAATGGTCTGTTTCTGTGTTGCAAATTTTATGGGAAGCAGACGCATAAAATCGCGAGGAGACGTGACGCTGCTGATCTGTTAAGTGACAAAGTACTCAGCTGGAATATAATTCTAATCACACTTCTACAGACTGTCAAGGTTGGGGGTTGACAAGAGCTGTGTTACACCTCAACATTACTCTGTAGATTGTGGTGTACATAAAGGACTATTAGTCGTGAAAACTGACAAGTTGCTTCAGGGAATCCTCAAGTTTAAATTTAAGGACCACAAGATAAACATGCTTGACATTAAAAAGAATTCTGTTTGATCTTGAGCAGCACAAGTACTGTGCAACAGAAAGATACCACTCGAGGAACAACAACTCTGGGATTTATCTTATTGAATAGATTCGCACAGGATCTACGCTGGGCCCATTTACATGAAAACACGGTTATGTCTTACATGGAAACATAGAAAACCGAAGCAGAAATAGGCCATTTGGCTCTTTGAGCCTGCACCGCCATTCAGTATGATCATGGCCGATCATGAAATTCATTATCCTGATCTCATTTTCCCCCATATCCCATATAAAAGATACAAAAGTCTGTGGTCATGAACCAACCGACTCAAGAACAGCTTCTTCCCTGCTGCCGTCAGACTTTTTTATGGACTTACCTTGCATTAAGTTGATCTTTCTCTACACCCGAGCTATGACTGTAACACTACATTCTGCACTCTCTCATTTCCTTCTCTATGAATGGAATGTTTTGTTTGCATAGCGCCCAAGAAACAGTGGCTGCGATTCACCCATTGCGACCCGCAACTTTTCTGTCGGGTCGCGGTGGGAGACACGCGTCTGCGGCCTTGGACAGGGATTTGCACGTGCGCCGGGAACGCATGCGCATCTCCCAGAGCCGGCGAACAGTGGTAGCACCCCTACTTCTGGAGCAGAAGCTCTAGGTTTTTAGTCCAATGTCAGGATGTGTCGACCAAGGAAGGATTGTACATGATGCAGTTCAAGGGGTGATAACCAGCTCGGGAATCATTCCACTATATGTTTTTTATATGTTTATTTATTAGTTTCACAAGTAGGCTTACATTAACACCGCAATGAAGTTACTGTGAAATTCCCCGAGTCGCCACACTCCGGCGCCTGTTCAGGTACACTGAGGGAGAATTTAGCATGACCAATGCACCTAACCAGCACGTCTTGTGGACTGTGGGAGGAAACTGGAGCACCCGGAGGAAACCCATGCAGACACGGGGAGAATGTGCAAAACTCCACACAGACGGTGACCCCAGCCGGTGCTGGCGCTGTGAAGCAGCAGTGCTAGCCATTGTGCCACCATGCCACCCATTCCCTTTATTCCCCAAAAGTGAAAAAAACAGTGCCGGTGGGAAGGTACACTTAAAATCAAACCAGATGTCTATTTGATGGCTGGCTGAGGTAGAGTACTTGTGCTGTCTCCCATCTGTCAGAATGGTAGCAAGGAGCTGACCCCAAATTTAGATTATAACTGACTATTAATGTCACAGACTGCCTTCTCCATGTGTCACATGGAAGCCACAAGTTTCCTTGCAGAAGGTGATTGATTTGATTTATTCTCGGGGATTTTCATAATAACTATATTGCAGTGTTAATGTAAGCCTACTTGTGATTAATAAATAAATAAACTTTTAAATAGATAAACTTTTTATTATTGTCACATGTATTGGGATACAGTGAAAAGTATTGTTTCTTGTGCACTATACAGACAAAACACACCGTTCATAAAGTACATAAGGGAGAAAGAAAGGAGAGGGTGCAGAATCTAGTGTTGCAATTACCCATTCAAATGTCTGATGGCAGCAGTGAAGAAGCTGTTCTTGAGTCAGTTGGTACGTGTCCTCAGACATTTGTATCTTTTTCCCAAAGGAAGAAGGTGGAAGAGAGAATGTCCGGGCTGCAAGGGGTCCTTAATTATGCTGGCTGCTTTGCCAAGGCAGCGGGAAGTGTAGACAGAGTCAATGGATGGGAGGCTGGTTTGCATAATCGACTGGGCTTTGTTCACAACCTTTTGTAGTTTCTTGGTCAGGGCAGGAGCCATACCAAGCTGTGATACATCTGGAAAGGTCTAGCTACAGCTGAATCACTGCTGACCCAGACCCTAAGAAAAACGGTCCACATGGTTATGATGCAATCTTGCTGAAATAATTGGTCACACTCACCAGAAGTGCCATTGATCAGGCTACTGACCAGGTTGGGTTTTGGAAGTTGATGGGTGAATGAGAGAGAGGGGATCTTTTTGCAAATTCAGCCACACTGGGTGGAATTTTCTTATTTTCTTGCAAAGCGGTGCGGGAAAAACGGGGTGGAAGCGGCTGGCCCCAACAGTAGCTTTCTCCTTCACAGTTTTCGGCTCTCAGTCCAAATAATTTAAGGGCGGGGTTCCATTACGTCATGCTGCCGGGGCGGGCTCTGATTAATCTCATCCCATCAGTAACTTTGGTTCTCAAAAGATTGGGTGCCCCGATTTTTAAAAAAACCCTCAACCCCAATGAACATGCACCTCCCTCCCTCACCACAGAACTCCCCCACCCGCCATACATGGGACTTCCCCCAGCACTGCTTCCAGCGCTGCTCCCTGGCACATCCCCCTGGGGGCAATGCTGAACATGACCTTAAAAAACTGCATCGGAGCATTTATGAATTTTCTTCATCCACAGTCGCCAGTTTTTTATAAAGTTAAACAAAAAATGTTTAAGAAGCAATTAATGCCCATGCCCTTAAAAAACTTTCAATATTAAGGGTCAAAGTGAGGGGTCCCACTACATCATACTGGCGGGGCGGGCTGATTGATTTGATCTTGGGCCATGGTCAAGTGGAAACTCAATTTGTGCTGCACATAATTTCCACTTGAAATTGTCTCCATCTTACGTGTTGGTTTTGACAATGGCAGATGAATTGCATCAGTGAAAACCCCAAGCAATTATCTCCGCCCTATCACATAAATTCTAACAAGATCTCCTCGGAGACCTCTCCTTTCAAGATCAGCCTTGCCAAAGAAGTGTCCGAGGATGCTGGAGAAACTCAGTCGGTTGGGCAGAACCTGTTGGGAGCAGAGTTAATGTTTGGAGCCTGCTTGGCTCTTCATGGCTGGAATTTTCCAATCTCGTCTGCATTTGGGATTCTCCAGTCCCGCTGCTGTGAGCGGAGATTTGCCTGTGTGCCATATTCTCCATCCTCGCTGGCAGTGGTAGCAGGGCATTCGAGACCGGAGATTTCTGGCCGATGTCTGGGCAAGGTTCAACAGTGAGATGTGTGTAGATGGACCCATGCCACCTACTACAAGGACGCTTGCAGCTTCTATGTGACACATGGCGAGTGCATCCTGGGACATTAATAGTCAGTCATAATCGAAATCTGGGTTCAGTGCCTTGCTGTTAGATGGGGTGCATCACAATCTCCACTTTGGCAAGCCCCAACAAGCGGACTCAAAACCTTAATTCTGATTCTCTTTCCACAGATGCTGCTAGACCTGCTGGGTTTTCCACCACTTTCTGATTTCTGTGGGACCTTGGTCCACACATGCGCACTTCTCTACTCTTGCAATCATGAACACAAGCAGATGCACATACTCACACATGCACATAGACACAAAGAACATACCTATAGACCCTAACCGCACAGGTCAAGTAAAAGGACTTGAACCGCTTGTTCAGTGCAATCAAAAATAAAATACAAAGAAACACCTTGACGTTACTCAGGGGGATGGGATGGCCAAGTTGTATTATCGCTAGACTATTAATCCAGAAATTCAGCTAATGTTCTCCAGACCAGGTTCAAATCCTACCATGGCAGATGGTGGAATTTGAGTTCAATTAAAAATATCTGGAGTTAAGAATCTACTGATGACCATGAAACCATTGTCGACTGTCGGAAAAACCCATCTGGTTCACTAATGTCCTTTAGGGAAGGAAATCTGCCGTCCTTACCCAGTCTGGCCTACACGTGACTCCAGAGCCACAGCAATGTGGTTGACCCTTAACAGCCCTTGGGCAACTAGGGATGGGCAATAAATGCTGGTCAGCCACTGATGCCCATGTCCCACGAATGAATAAAAAAAACTCAGAGAAGGAGCAAAGCATGTGCCAAAATCAATTCCTTAAAATGATTCTTATTGGACGTTGCTCCCTCATGTAACCAACATCCTCTTATTCAGATCTTAGAATACAGTTTTGTGATGTCCAGCAAGAATGATTGTTAGTGGATCTCTGGAGTGGACAGCAGTGCAAAAGCTTTTTTAAGGTCTTCAGTAGTTAATTGATAAATGAATAGCTAACCACATGCTTATTATTTTAATAATCCTTTCTGAATACTGACTGAAGATATTTTCCTCCAGTGGGTACAATCCCAGCAAAGGGATCTGATTCCTCTACAATATACTTACACAGAAATCTTCCCTCAGCCAGTCGGCAGCCAGTGGAACGTGGTTCTGTCATTCAACATCAGCAACATGCTTTTTCTGCACATTCCTCTGTGCGGAATGCTGGTGGAATTTAAAGAATTAAGGACTCTGAACACACTCCCCCTGTCCTTTCCAATTCACTCTGATCCAGTCACTGCGGCCTTATTGCAGAGTAAGTATCCAAACGGCACAATTTGACAGAAAGTTAACCCTTGTCCAAACAGAACGCTCATCTCTTTTCTTTGCTGAATAAATTGGGCTGCGAACCTTCACACTAAACAACGGCAAAAAATATCTCCCCGCATTGTTTGCTTTGCATAAATCAGGGCAAACTTTTGATCTCCCAACTCTAGCTGGATGCATTTCTGGAAGTTTCATCGCATATTTCCTGCAGGTTTCCTTCGGGTGCTTCAATTTCCTCCCACAGTCCAAAGATGTGCGGTTTAGGTTGATTGGCCATGCTCAATTACCCCTTAGTGTCCCGGGATGCATAGGTTAAAGGGATTAGCAGGGTAAATATGTGGGGTGACAAGGAGAGGTCTGAGTGGGATTGTGGTTGGTGCAGACTCGATGGGCCAAATGGCCTCCTTCTGCACTGTAGGGTTTCTATGATTTCTATGACATACTGGCCGGACTCCCACTGTCTGAACCTCCAGTTGCCACCATTGGTCACTCAGTATGCCCAATCTCAGGGTGCAATATCTTCCCGCACCAAACTCAAAGCTCGGACACTCTTTATCACTCAGTCGAATGATTCTGGAATGTCAAACGGCGACACGGTGGCACAGTGGTTAGCACTGCTGCCTCACAGCGCCAGGGACCAGGATTTGATTCCAGCCTCGGGTTACTGTTAGCTTTAGGATAGTGATGGAAAAGGATGAGTGGTGTCTCAAGGGTAAGGTGTTGGATTGGGGGAAGGCTAACTTTAGTGGGATTAGGCAGAAATTGGCAGCTCTTGATTGGGAGAGGCTGTTTGAGGGTAAATCCACATCTGGCATGTGGGAGTCTTTTAAGGAACAGTTGTTAGGGCTGCAGGACAGGCATGTGCCTGTAAAAAAGAAGGATAGGAAGGGTAGGATTCGAGAACCGTGGATAACCAGGGAAATTGAGGGACTGGTCAAAAAGAAAAGAGAGGCGTATGTTAGGTCCAGGCAGCTAAAAACGGAGGGAGCTCTGGAGGAGTACAAAGAAAGTAGGAAAGAACTCAAACGGGGAATTAGAAGGGCAAAAAGTGGTCACGAAATGTCCTTGGCAGACAGGATTAAGGAGAATCCCAAGGCATTTTATTCATACGTTAGGAACAAAAGGGTTGTCAGAGAAAAAATCGGACCTCTCAGGGACAAAAGTGGGGAATTATGCTTGGAGCCCAAAGAAGTAGGGGAGATCCTAAATGAATACTTTGCGTCGGTATTCACAAAGGAGATGGATGTGTTGACTGGGAGTGTCTCGGAGGGGAGTGTTGAACCGTTGGAGAAAGTCTCCATTACAAGGGAGGAAGTGTTAGGTTTGTTAGAGAACATAAAGACTGACAAATCCCCAGGGCCTGATGGAATCTATCCAAGGCTGCTCAGGGAGACGAGAGATGAAATCGCTGGGCCTCTGACGCAAATCTTTGTCTCGTCACTGGACGCAGGTGAGGTCCCAGAGGATTGGAGGATAGCTAATGTTGTCCCGTTATTTAAGAAGGGTAGGAAGGATAACCTGGGCAATTATAGGCCGGTGAGCTTGACGTCCGTGGTCGGGAAGTTGTTGCAGAAGATTCTTAGAGATAGGATGCATGCACATTTAGAAAGGAATAAACTCATTAACGATAGTCAGCATGGTTTTGTGAGAGGGACGTCATGCCTCACTAACCTGGTGGAGTTTTTTGAAGAAGTGACCAGAATGGTTGACGAGGGAAGGGCCGTGGATGTCGTCAATATGGACTTTAGTAAAGCGTTTGACAAAATCCCTCATGGTAGGCTGGTGAAAAAGGTTGGATCTCATGGGATAAAGGGGGAGGTGGCTAGATGGGTGGAGAACTGGCTTGGTCACAGAAGACAGAGGGGGGTAGTGGAAGGGTCTTTTTCCGGCTGGAGGCCTGTGACTAGTGGTGTTCCGCAGGGCTCTGTATTGGGACCTCTGCTGTTTGTGATTTATATAAACGATCTGGAAGAAGGTGTAACTGGGGTGATCAGTAAGTTTGCGGACAACACAAAATTGGCAGGACTTGCAGATAGTGAGGAGCATTGTCAGAAGCTACAGAAGGATATAGATAGGCTGGAAATTTGGGCAAAGGAATGGTAGATGGAGTTCAATCCTGATAAATGCGAAGTGATGCATTTTGGTAGAAATAATGTAGGGAGGAGCTATACGATAAATGGCAGAACCATAAAGGGTGTAGATACGCAGAGGGACCTGGGTGTGCAAGTCCACAGATCCTTGAAGGTGACATCTCAGGTGGAGAAGGTGGTGAAGAAGGCATATGGCATGCTTGCCTTTATAGGACGGGGCATAGAGTATAAAAGTTGGGGTCTGATGTTGCAGATGTATAGAACGTTGGTTCAGCCGCATTTGGAATACTGCGTCCAGTTCTGGTCGCCACACTACCAGAAGGACGTGGAGGCTTTGGAGAGAGTACAGAGGAGGTTTACCAGGATGTTGCCTGGTATGGAGGGGCTTAGTTATGAGGAGAGATTGGGTAAACTGGGGTTGTTCTCCCTGGAAAGACGGAGGATGAGGGGAGACTTAATAGAGGTGTATAAAATTATGAAAGGCATAGATAGGGTGGGAAGCTTTTCCCCAGGTCGGTGGTGACGTTCACGAGGGGTCATAGGTTCAAGGTGAAGGGGAGGAGGTTTAACACAGATATCAGAAGGACATATTTTACACAGAGGGTGGTGGGGGCCTGGAATGCGCTGCCAGGCAAGGTGGTGGAGGCGGACACACTGGGAACGTTTAAGACTCATCTAGATAGCCATATGAACAGAGTGGGAATGGAGGGATACAAAAGAATGGTCTAGTTTGGATCAGGGAGCGGCACGGGCTTGGAGGGCCGAAGGGCCTGTTCCTGTGCTGTATTGTTCTTTGTTCTTTGTACTGTCTGTGTGGAGTTTGCACATTCTCCCCATGTCTGCGTGGGTTTCCTCCAGTTTCCCCCCCCCCCCCCCCCGCCGTCCAAAGATATTAAGTGGATTGGCCGTGCTAAATTCTCCCTTAGTGTCCCAAGTTGTGTAGGTCAGCGGGAATACGCGGGGTTAATATGTAGAGTTAGGGGGATGGAGCCTTGGTGGGATTGTTGGCAGTACGGACTCAATGGGCTGAATGGCTTCCTTCTGCACGATAGGGATTTTGTGAAACAGCCACATTCCTTATTCCCACATTCCTTATTCCCACATTCCTTATTCCCACATCCCAAAAACCCCCCAATATTTTATAACTAAGAAACCATTGATTGTGTTTTTCAAAAGAACAATTTTTAAAAATTTCTCCCGCGATTTTTCCATTGATTTGCTCACAGCAATGGACACTATATAACGGATGCTATAGTTAAGAAAGCCCACCAATGCCTCTACTTTCTCAGAAGACTACGGAAATTTGGTATGAGTGCTAGAACTCTCAAGAACGTTTACAGACTTCTGTATCTTTTTCCCAATGGAAGAAGGTGGAAACGAGTATGTTCGGGGTGCGTGGGGTCCTTGATTATGCTGGTTGTTTTACCGAGGCAGCGGTAAGTGTAGACTCAGTCAATGGATAGGAGGCTGGTTTGCGTAATGGACTGGGCGACATTCACAGCCCTTTGTAGTTTCTTGTGGTCTTGGGCAGAGCAGGAGCCATACCAAGCTGTGGTACAACCAGAAAGAATGCTTCCGATGGTGCATCTGTAAAAGTTAGTGAGAGTCATGCTGTTCCCAGCTCTGAAGAAGGGTCATATTGGACCTGAAACGTTAACTCTGTTTCTCTCTCTCCACATGGTTGTCTTCCGGCACTTTCCGTGTTCATTGCAACTGGTGCTATTCCCATGGAGGTGCTGCCCTTGCACCTCTAGGTTGTGGAGGTTGCAGGTTTGGAAGGTGCTCTAAAAGGTGACTTGATGATTCCTGTAGTGCATCTTGTCAATGTTACCCACATCTCCCAGTATATATATTAGTCTCGGACAGAGTGAACGTTTAGGGTGATGGTGAATGGGGAGGGGAGCAGCCAATCAAGTGGACCAGCTTAATCCCAGATTGCAGAATCCCGACAGTGTAGAAGGAAGCCATTCAGCCCATCGAGCCTTCACCAACAACAATCCCACCCAGGCCCCCATCCCTGTATAGAATCCCTGCAGTACAGAAGGAGGTCATTCGGCCCAGCATGCCTGTACCGACCAGAATCCCAGTCAGGCCCTATTCCTGTAACCCTCATTTACCCTGCTGATCCCTCTGAAACTAGGGTCAAGTTAGCATGGCCAATCAACCTAACCCATGCATTTTCGGAGTGTGGGAGGAAACCGGAGCACCTGGAGGAAACCCACGCAGATACGGGGAGAATGTGCAAATTCCACACAGCCAGTCTCCCGAGGCCAGAATTGAACCTGGGTCCCTGGTCCTGTGAGGCAGCAGTGCTAACCACTGTGCCACCGTGCCGCCCATGTGTGGAGATGGTGTGAAACTTCCTGAGTACTGGAGCTGTGCTCATCCGGGCAAGTGGAGAGTCCTCCATAGCTCATTGATTTGTGGACAGGCTTTGGGGAGTCAGGAGGTGAGGTCTCACAACAGATCTCCCAGCCATTGACCTGCTCTTGTAGCCACAGTGGCTGGTCCATGGTAAGCTCCTGGGATATTGATAGAGGGGCGGTTCAGCTACTTCAATGGAGTCAAGAGGAGATGGTTGGATTCTCTCTTGTTGCAGATAGTCATTTCCTGGTACTTGTGTGCCACAAATATTCTTTCTGCCCACTCAGACAAGTATAGCTCTGGTATAAGGTACCAATATTTGAAGAGCAGTGGAGTTCCCACTCAGTACCTGGGCTAATATTTATTCTGCAACTAATATCACCAAAACGATTGTCTGGTCATTAGCACATTGCTTATTGTCCTTTGCAGTACAGAGTTTGTTTGTTGCATTTCCTACATTACAACACTTCAAATAGACCTCACTGGTGGTGAAGTACTTTGGACATCCATATATTGTTATGGTTCAGGTCAGAAACTCCAAAGTGTTTTCTGAGGCCCACCTGAACCATACGTTTTGCATCTTGAATTTGGCTGGGATAAAGATGAGATGCTTCACTTCAGGTGTGATTCAAATGACCCACTAGGGAGCTTCTCTCAAACAAAGTTTATTTAAGAATATAGTTAACATGTATAGTAAGAAATTTAGCAAGAACTTCTTTTAGTTACAAACAATAAACAAAACAACCACTATAGTATATAACTCTTATTGAATATCTCTAAACTGTTCCAATTAAAACCAAAATCCAATAAACAAAATAGGTTTATCACTGCATAGGCTAAATCTTACTTAAGACTGGAATCTAGTTTCCTGGGTTAAATGCTGATTTCAAATGATCTTGAAAATTCAGAGCAGCTTGTCGTCTTCAAAACACCAACGCACACACTCTTTATTGTAGGATGGCAAACAAGATGTGCTTTCAGCTAACTGGTAAAACTTTAACAATAAAAGCAGAGAGAGAGAGAATTCTTTCACCTCTGCTTTTAACGCTGGAGCCAAAACAAAACAAACACAACCCTTGTCACATGACCTGCACACAGCTTTTTTTTCTCCTCACACCTTTTTTTTATTCATTCGTGGGACATGGGCATCACTGGCTGGGCCAGCATTTATTGCCCATCCCTGAGGGCAGTTTAGAGTCAACCACATTGCTGTGGCTCTGGAGACACATGTAGGCCCGACCAGGGTAAGGACGGCAGATTTCCTTCCCTAAAGGACATTAGTGAACCAGATTGTTTTTTCCGACAATCGACAATGGTTTCATGGTCATCAGTAGATTCTTAATTGCAGATTTTTATTTATTGAATTCAAATTCCACCATCTGCTGTGGCGGGATTCGAACCCGGGTCCCCAGAACATTAGCTGAGTTTCAGGACTAATTGTTTAACGATAATACCACCGGGCCATCGCCTCCCCAATGAGCATCACTGATGACATCACCTAAGGCTGTGAGCTGCAGAGATCATGATTTTTTTTTTTTAATCTCTTAAAGGGACACTAACATCACAATATTTATACATGGAACCTTCCCCCTGGAGAATATATTATTTTGTCATGATGAGTTAACATAGACTCACGTACTTAGCTGAAGGTGCCAAGTTAGTTCCTTAGTTACGGGGCTCAAAACTGCTCACAATACTCCAAATAGGGTCTGACCAGAGCCTTATACAGCCCTAGATGTACATCCCTGCTCTTGTATTCCATGATGTGGAGATGCCAGCGTTGGACTGGGGTAAACTTACTGTGTTTACCCCAGTCCAACGCCGGCATCTCCACTTCATGACTACACTTCTTACTTGTATTCCAGCCCACTCGACATGAATGCGAACATTGCATTTGCCTTCCTAACTGCCGACTGAACCTGCACGCTAACCTTAAGAGGATCTTGAACAAGGACTCCTGGTGTGGGTGTAGGTTCTACAATGCTGCACCAAACTGTCAGACCAGCTGGAGATAGTATTTAATAATTACAACATGAGTTTCCTTAGTGTTAACGTTTGGCTGCATTTACAGTGGAACTGTATATCACCAGTGACACTGGTTTTATTTTGCACAGACTGTACAAAGAAAGAACTTGCATCTTTCAAGTATCTTTAATTTTCTCAGGATATATCAACATGTCTGACAGAAAATGCTGGAAAAGCTGGGCAGGTCTGGCAGCATCAACGGAGAAAAAAACAGAGTTGACATTCTGAGTCCATGTGCCCATCTCTAATTGCCCTTCAGAAGGTGGTGGTGAGCCATCTTCTTGAACCGCTGCAGTCCATGTGGTGCAGGTATACCCACAGTGCTGTTAGAGAGGGAGTTTCAGGATTTTAACCCAGGGACAGTGAAGGAACAGCAATGTCGTTCCAAATCAAAATGGTGTGTGGCTTGGAGGGGAACTTTCTGTTCCCATTCATATGCTGCCCTCCGAGGTGGTAAGTGTTGCAGGTTTGGCATGTGCTGTTGAAGAAGCCTTGATGAGTTATTGCAATGCATCCTGTAGGAACGAACATATGAACATACAAAATTGGTGTATAAGCAGGCCACTCGACCCCTTGAGTCTTCTCTGCTATTCAATAAGAGCATGGTTGATCTGTTTGTGTTGCGAGTTCCATATTCCCATTTACGCTGAAGTAACCTTTGATTGCTTTGCCTCACAAGAATCTATCTCTGCCTTAAAAATATTCAATAACCCCATTTCCACTGCCTTCCGAAGCAAACAGTTCCAAAGTCACACAACCCTCTGAAAGAAAAAAGATTCTCCCCTTCTCTGTCCTATAAGGTCGACCTCTAATTTTAAAAAGCGCCCCCTCGTTCTGGACTCATCCACAAGAAGAAGCATCCTTTCCGGATGGTGCACACTGCTGCCACTATGTGTCGGTGCTGCAGGGAGTGAAAGTTTAAGGTGTTGGATTAGGTGCCAATTAATTAGGCTGCTTTGCCCTGGATAATGTCAAGCTTCTGACTGGTGTTTGGAGCTTTGCTAATCCAGGCAAGTGGAGAGTATTCCATCACACTGCGGATTGTGCCTTGCAGATAGTGTTCAAGAATGGGCAGCACAGTGGTTAGCACTGCTGCCTCACAGCGCCAGGGACCTGAGTTCAATTCCTGGCTTGGGTCACTGTCTGTGTGGAGTTTGCACATTCTCCCCGTGTCTGCGTGGGTTTCCTCCGGGTGCTCCGGTTTCCTCCCACAGCCCAAAGATGTGCAGGTTAGGTGGATTGGCCATGCCAAATTGACCCTAGTGTCAGGGGGACTAGCTCGGGTAAATGGGGTTATGGGGATGGGGACTGGGTGGGATTGCGGTCGCAGACTCGATGGGCCACATGGCCTCCTTCTGCACTGTAGGGATTCTATTCTATTCTATTCTATTCATTGGGGAGTCTGGAGGTGAATTATTTATCGCAGTATTCCCAACCTCTAACCTGACCTCGTGACCTCGGAGCCACAATATTTATATGCTGGTCTTGTTCAGTTTCTGCTCAATGCTATTGCCCAGGATATTGACAGAGGGGATTTCAGCTATGACAATGCCGTTGAATGTCAAAGGGAGATGTTTAGATTCTCTCTTAAGACCGTAAGACATAGGAGCAGAATTAGGCCACTCGGCCCATCGAGTCTGCTCCGCCATTCAATCGTGGTTGATATTCTTCTCATCCCAATTCTCCTGCATTTTCCCCATAACCCCTGATCCCCTTATCAATCAAGAACCTATCTATCTCTGTCTTAAAGGCACTCAATGACCTGGCCTCCACAGCCTTCTGCGGCAAAGAGTTCCACAGATTCACCACTCTCTGGCTGAAGAAATTCCTCCTCATTTCTGTTTTAAAAGATTGTCCCTTTAGCCTGAGATTGTGCCCTCTGGTTCTAGTTTTTCCTACTGCTGGAAACATCCTCTCCACATCCATTCTATCCAGGCCTCGCAGTATCCTATAAGTTCCAATAAGATCCTCCCTCATCCTTCGAAAATCCAATGAGTACAGGCCCAGAGTACTCAACTGTTCCTCATACGATAAGCTCTTCATTCCAGGGATCATTGTTGTGAACCGCCTCTGGACCCTTTCCAAGGCCAGTACATCCTTCCTTAGATATAGGGCCAAAACTGTTCACAATACTTCAAATGAGGTCTGACCAGAGCCTTATACAGCCTCAGAAGTACATCCCTGCTCTTGTATTCTAGTAAGAAGTTTAACAACGCCAGGTTAAAGTCCAACAGGTTTATTTGGTAGCAAAAGCCACACAAGCTTTCGGAGCTCTAAGCCCCTTCTTCAGGTGAGTGGGAATTCTGTTCACAAACAGAGCTTATAAAGACACAGACTCAATTTACATGAATAATTGTTGGAATGCGAATACTTACAACTAATCAAGTCTTTAAAAAACAAAACAATGTGAATGGAGAGAGCATCAAGACAGGCTAAAAAGATGTGTATTGTCTCCAGACAAGACAGCCAGTGAAACTCTGCAGGTCCATGCAACTGTGGGAGTTACAAATAGTGTGACATGAACCCAATATCCCAGTTGAGGCTGTCCTCGTGAGTGCGGAACTTGGCTATCAGTTTCTGCTCAGCGACTCTGCGCTGTCGTGTGTCGCGAAGGCCGCCTTGGAGAACGCTTACCCGAATATCAGAGGCCGAATGCCCGTGACCGCTGAAGTGCTCCCCAACAGGAAGAGAACAGTCTTGCCTGGTGATTGTCGTTGTAGACTTGTATTCTAGCCCACTCGACATGAATGCTAACATTGCATTTGCCTTCCTAACTGCCGGCTGAACCGGCAAGTTATCCTTAAGACAATCTTGAACAAGTCCTATTGTGTTTCTGATTTACTAAGCATCTCCCCATTTAAAAAATAGTCTATGCCTCCATTCCTCCTTCCAAACTGCATAACCTCACATTTTTCCACATTGTATTCCATCTGCCACTTCTTTGCCCACTCTCCTAACCTGTCCAAGTCCTTCTGCAGCCTCCCTGCTTCCTCAATACTACCTGTCCCTCTACATATCTTTGTATCATCGGCAAACTTAGCAACAGTGCCTTCAGTTCCTTCTTCCAAATCGTTAATGTATATGGTGAAAAGTTGTGGTCCCAGCACCGACCCCTGAGGCACACACTAATCACCAGCTGCCATCCTGAAAAAGATCCCTTTATCCCCACTCTCTGCCTTCTGCCAGTCAGCTAATCCTCTATCCATGCCAGGATCTTACCCTTAACACCATGGGCATTTAACTTATTGAACAACCTCCCGTGTGGCACCTTGCCAAAGGCCTTCTGGAAATCTAAATAAATCATGTCCATTTGTTCTCCTTTATCTAACTTCCTTGTTACCTCCTCAAAGAACTCAAACAGATTTGTCAGACATGACCTTCCCTTGACAAAGCCGTGCTGACTCAGTCCTACTTTATCATGCACTTCCAAGTACTCCGCGATCTCATCTTAAATAATGGACTCTAAAATCTTGCCAATGACTGAAGTCAGGCTAACCAGCCTATAATTTCCTGTCTGCTGCCTCCCTCCCTTCTAAAACAGTGGTGTTACATTAGCTACTTTCCAGTCCTCTGGGACCCTCCCTGCCTCCGGTGATTCCTGAAAGATCACCACCAATGCCTCCACAATTTGTGGGGGTAGGGCCTGGGTGGGATTGTGGTCGGTGCAGACTCGATGGGCCGAATGGCCTCCTTCTGCACTGTAGGGATTCTATGATTCTAATTTCCTCAGCTATCTCTTTTGGAACCCTGGGGTGTAGTCCATCCGGTCCAGGTGATTTATCCACCTTCAGACCTTTCAGTTTCCCCAGAACCTTCTCCTTAGTGATGGCCTCTACACTCACCCGTGCCCCCGACCCTCCTGAAGCTCTGGCATCCCACTGGTGTCTTCCACCGTGAAGACTGATGCAAAGTAACTATTCAGTTCCTCTGCCATTTCTTTGTTTCCTATTATTACTTCTCCAGCCTCATTTTCCAGTGGTCCAATGTCTATTTTTGCCTCTCTCTTATCTTTTATACATTGAAAAATACTTTCTATCTTCTGTTATATTACTAGCTAGCTTACACTCATATTTCATCTTCTCCCCCCCGTTATTGCTTTTTCAGTTGTCCTCTGCTCGCTTTTAAAGGCTTCCCAATCCTCTGGCTTCCCACTAATCCTCATCCGCTTTTATGCTTGATGGAGAGGAGGCAGTGGCACATTGGTATTCTCACTGGACTGGTGATATAGAGACACAGTGTAAATCTCTGGGGACCTGGGTTCGAATGCCACCACTGCAGATGGGGAAATTTAAATTCAATTAAAATTTACAATTCAAAGTCTAATGATGACCGTAAAACCATTGCCAATTGTTGCAAAAACCCACCTGGTTCACTCATGCCCTTTAAGGAAGGAAATCTGCTGTCCTTATCTGGTCTGGTCGACATGTTATTCCAGACCCACAGCAATGTGATTGACTCTTAAATGCCTCTGGAAACACAGTTCAAGGGCAATTTGGCTTGGGCAACTAAATGTTGGGCCAGCCAGCGGCGTCCTTTTCCGATGAATGAATGAAAGACAAAGATAGCCAATTTAAGTGCAGCCAGTGTCTGGAACGAGCTGTCAGAGGTAGTAGTAGAGGCGGGGACAATTTTGTCTTTTAAAAAGCATTTAGACAATTACATGGGTAAGATGGGTATAGAGGGATATGGGCCAAATACGGGCAATTGGGACTGGCTTCGGGGTTTAAAAAAAAACGGCGGCATGGACAAGTTGGGCCGAAGGGCCTGTTTCCATGCTGTAGACCTCTATGACCTCTCTGACTCAATGTTGCTACCTAAGGAAATACAACAGTGAATTGGCACAAAGCCAGATCCTGCTAACCAAAATCAGTTTGTCTATTTTGGGTGATGTAAGTTGAGGGAATAGTTGGCCAGCACACCCAGAGAATTACCTTGCTATTCTTCAAGTGGTGGTTCAGAGTCCTTTTCTGCTCAAATGTTAATTATGGCTCAGTTAAAAGAATTTTTTCCTCTGAAGGTTATGGTTCAAGATCTGCTCCAGAGACTTGAATACCGACTGTAGACTAACCCTCATGCAATGCTGTTGGGGTGTTGTGCTGTCTGATGTATTTACTCTGTCATGTTGATGTGAAGTATCTTGTGGTATTATTTAAAGAAGGACCTGAAATACTAAAAGCAGATGATCTCATTGATTCTTGTGGGATCTTACCACATTTGCTGAGTTTTTAAAAATTCTTTCATGTGGTGTGGGTGTTGCTGACAAGGACAATATTTGTCGCCCATCCCTATTTGCCCTTGAACTGAGTGGCTTGCAAAGCCATTTCAGAGTCAACCACATTGCTGTGGGTCCAGAGTCACATAGAATCATAGGATCCCTACATTGCAGAAGGAACCCATTTGACCCATTATGCAACAACGGATTATCTTTGCCTAAAGGACATTATTGAACCAGGTGGGCCTACATGACAATGGTTTCATGCTCACCATTAGACCAGATATATATTCGAGATCTATTGACTGAATTTAAATTCCTACCGTGATGTGATTTGAACCTGTGTCCCCAGAGAATTAGGCTGGGCCTTTGGATAACCAGGTGAGTGACATTACCACTATGCCACCATCCCATCTGTATCATGAATGCTCTTCAAAAATGCTTCATCAGCCATGAAGCACTATGGAATATCAAAGGCACTATTATAACTGAAAGTTCTTTACTTTTTACAACTGACTAAGCAGAAGGAATCTCAGCTTAACATCTTAACCAAACCGTAGCAATGTGTCACTGCTTCTGTACTGCACCAATGTGCCAGCCAAGATTATGAGTCTTGGAATGATCCCATGACTTTATTTTTACTCATCCGTGGGACATGGGCATCACTGGCTGGCCAGCATTTATTGCTCATCCGTAGTTGCCCGAAGGTAGTTGAGAGTCAACCACATTGCTGTGGGTCTGGAGTCACACGTAGGCCAGACCAGGTAAGGATGGCAGATTTCATAGAAACGTAGAAACCCTACAGTGCAGAAGGAGGCTGCACCGACAACAATCCCACCCAGGCCCTTTCCCCGTAATACCATCTATTTACCCCACTAATCCCTCTAACCTATGCATCCCAGACACTAAAGGGCAATTTAGCATGGCCAATGCACCTAACCTGCACATCTTTCCTTCCCTAAAGGACATTAGTCCAGATGGGTTTTTCTGACAATCGGCAATGGTTTCATGGTCATCAGTAGATTTTTAATTCCAGATATTTTTTGTTGAATTCAAATTCCACCAGCTGCCTTAGCAGGATTCGAACCCGGGTCCCCAGAGCATTAATAGCCTAGCTTCAAGTGACTCTCTAACTTCAAGTGGAAGGATTGCCATTCAGTCAAACTTGAGCCAGGGGCTGCCTAATTGCTGGATTGAAGCAGGGGGAGTTCTTTAGGCTGAATGAATCCTTCTGAGTCCAAACATTAAGAAGCAGATTTATGCAGCCGAATGCAGGAGTTGGAGCACGCATGACTATGCTCTAATACTCGATCAGAAAGTTCTTTGAGAATGTTTGAGTGCTTTTATCATGAATATTAGAAAGATGCTGACTGTGAGAAGTTTGAAATACGATCTTTCATTAGTACCAGAAATAGAATGCTCCAATTACCAATATATATTGAGCCCAAGCTGACGTTCGGTATCATACCTAAAACTCATTAAAAAAACACAGACAATTTCTTTTCAAATTATGCCCTGAATTTTGATTCAATTATTCCTTTTATTAACCACTTTCTTTGTATCTGCAAAAGTGGTGAGTGAACCTCATACATTTTTACTTTTTTTGAAAGAATTCCACTCTCAAAGTACCTGTTGAGATTTGAGATCCTCCTCTATTCCTGCCAATATCAGAAGGTTCCAGAATGTTATGCTTGACTCATTTTTTCATTGGTATGTCGAGTTACTTCGGAAAATGTGGGGAGATGTCCAAGGAATACTTACAATCTTAACAATTCCTGGCACAGTCGAGATAGGTACAAGTGAACACAGGCCATCTCTTACCACATGTGTGTTTCCAAACACAACTTGGTCAGATAAAAGGAGCAAGATTGTGCGCCCGTTTCTATTCATAAAGCCCGATGTTCTACTCTCAGGCCTGTGTGTTATTTTAGAATAGTTTCATAGAATCCTTACACTGCAGAAGCCATTGAGCCTGCTCCAACAACAATCCCACCCTTAGTATAACCCCATGTATTTAACTTGCTAAGCCCCCGACACACTAAGGGGCAATTTACCACGTCCAATCAACCTTACCCGCACATCTTTCGAGTGGGCATGGTGGCACAGTGGTTAGTACGGCTACCTCACAGCGCCAGTGCTCCAGGTTCAATTCAGGCCTTCATAGAATCATAGAATCCCTACAGTGCAGAAGGAGGCTCCACTGTGTGG
Source organism: Mustelus asterias (assembly GCF_964213995.1). Taxonomy (NCBI): domain Eukaryota; kingdom Metazoa; phylum Chordata; class Chondrichthyes; order Carcharhiniformes; family Triakidae; genus Mustelus; species Mustelus asterias. The sequence goes on from NC_135803.1 coordinate 12,831,789, forward strand.
AGTTTGCACATTCTCCCTGTATCTGCGTGGGTTTCCTCCGGGTGCTCCGGTTTCCTCCCACAGTCCAAAGATGTGCGGGCTAGGTTGATTGGCCATTCTAAATTGCCCCTTAGTGTCCCAGGATGCATAGGTTAGAGGGGTTAATGGGTAAATATGTAGGGATATGTGGATAGGGCCTGGGTGAGATTGTGGTTGGTGCAGACTCGATGGGCCGAATGGCCTCTTTCTGCACTGTACGATTCTATTTCTATGATTCAGCCCATCAAGTCTGCACTGACCACAATCCCACCCAGGCCATATCCCCATAACCCCACTTATTTATCCTGCGAACCCCCTGACACAAAGGGGCAACTTACCATGGCCAATCCACCTAACCTACACATCTTTGGACAGTGGGAGGAAACCGGAGCACCTGGAGGAAACCCACGCAGACACGGGGAGAACATGCAAACTCCACACAGACAGTAACCCAACCCGGGAATCGAACCTGAGTCCCTGGTGCTGTGGGGCAGCAATGCTAATCACTGTACCACCGTGCCATCCCCAGTGAGCCCCCGTGGTCTTGGGTGACTCTGTTTGCACATTCTCCCCGTGTCTGGGTGGGTTCCCTCCGGGTGCTCCTGTTTCCTCCCACACTCTAAATATTTGCAGGTTAGGTGGACTGGCCATGTTGAGTTGTCCCTTAGTGTCCCTAGGTTAGGGGAATTAACGGGGTAAATATGTGGGGTTATGGGGATAGAGCCTGGGTAAGATATGCTGTCGGAGAGTTGGGGCAAACTCGATGGGCTGAATGTCCTCCTTCTGCACTGTAAGGATTCTACGACAATTAACACCCAAATGACCTGAGTACAAAATCTAGACTGGCACTTTGGTGCCATTATTGATTTGCTGGCCTTGCAGAGATGTGGCATTAAATCAAGGCCCCTTCTGTCCCTCAGGTGGGTGTAGCAGATCCTGTGTCACCCTTTCAAAGAAGAACAAGGGAGTCACCCCGGGCCTTGGGCAGCTTTTATCCTGCAGCCAACATCACTATGGTCAGTTTGTGGGGTCTTGCTATGCGTAAATTGGCTGTCATATTTCCCACACTGCAACAGTGATGACACTTCAAAAATACTTCACTGGCCGCAAAGCACTTCAGGATGTTCAATTCTGGTCGCCACACTTCCAGAAGGATGTGGAGGCTTTGGGGAGGGTACAGAAGAGGTGTACCAGGATGTTGCCTGGTCTGGAGGATATTAGCTGTGAGAAGAGGTAGGATAAACTCGGTTTGTTCTCACTGGAACGACAGAGGTTAAAGGGTGACCTGATTGAGGTTTACAAGATTATGAGGGGCATGGCCAGAGTGGATAGTCAGATGCTCTTTCCTAGGGTAGAAAAGTCAAGTACCCGGGGACATGAGTTTAAGGTGCATGGGGAAAAGTTTAGAGGAGATGTGCGAGTCACGTTTTTTACACGAGGGTGGTGAATGTCTGGACCGCGCTGCCCGGGGAGGTGGTGGGAGCAGGTACGATAGCGGCATTGAAGGGGCAACTAGATAAATACATGAATAGGATCGGAATGGAAGGATATGGACTCCGTAAGTGCATACGGTTTTAGTTTAGGCAGGCATCATGTTCGGCGCAAGCTTGGAGGGCCGAAGGGCCTGTTCCTGTGCTGTACTGTTCTTTGTTCTTTGATGTGTTGAGATTGTGAAAGTCATTGCACAAAATCAAGTCTCCCTTTGTCTTTTGAAGGGTAATGCCATTGGGAATGAGGATCATTAAAGGAGTTCTGCAGTTCAGCAAAAGACAGAGGCACCACTTTATTTTCTTGTTGCTAGGTTTGCGGGAGAGTGTCATTCGATTGTATTTTCCCACATAGAACTAAGCCGTTCCCCTCCCTCACTCTTTTATCAGCTAGCATGCCATAAATCCCAATTTGTCTGACCTCACACAATCACCCTCAACCCAGAAGGCATTGAGAGTTTTGAGAGTTTATATGAGGATGTACTGATTAACATGCAAAGCTCATCACAGCAATAGTTTGGTTGGAGCCAGATTGGCTGCACAAAAGCTCCCTCAGAAGCTATAACAGCATTGATGGGGAGGGGCTTTTAAACTGCAGGCTTCCCCTGTCTACCCAGAAATTGGCCTAAATCCATTACAATGTGCCTTCAATTGCTCTCTAGAGAGGGTGTTATATTCTCCGCTACTTTTCAGGAGCAACAAATCTTAATAATGACTCAAAAGAAATTAAACTAAATATTTTCAATTGATTCAAATGTCTACAGATTTTACTCGGATCAAGAAAGAGGAACGTTATTCTCCCCTTCAATTCAAGAATTGTTCAGTGAAATAATACACTTATCCAATACAACTGTTATGCAATTTTCTCATTATGACAGTATAATGTGTGTGGCCATGTCAGACATAAGAAACTTGCTAATGAAGATCAGTCACATTTGTCTCCAAACCTCTCCCCCAGGCAGTCATCAACAGCACTTGTTTTATCAAATGCCTGCTGATGTGTCTGAAAGAGAGCTTTGCAAATCTTGCAGCATCTCTGCCTCTCCTCCACATTTGTGCTTTGCTTCTGAGGTTTCAGCACATAGGATGTAGGGACATAGAGCAGAAGAACAAAACGTAGGAACGCACGGCCGAAGAACATAGAGCAGAAGATTACAAAACTGGAAACATGTAGTTTACCCCATAAACCTACCTCTTCGTTCATTTGGATCATGGCTGCAGCTCAATTCTATTTTAAAAGTAAAATACTGCAGCTGCTGGAATCTGAAACAAAAACAGAAAATGCTGGAAAATCTCAGCAGGTCTGACAGCGTCCGTGGAGAGAGAATCCAACCAACGTTTCAAGTCCAGATGACCCTTCCTCTCAGCTCTGACGAAGGGTCATCTCGACTCAAAACATTAGCTCTCTTGGCTCTTTCCTCTCCTTACAGATGCTGCCAGACCTGCTGAGATTTTCCAGCATTTTCTCTTTTGAGTTCATTACTAATAGAGTGTATATACCCAAGCCAAGGGTCTGACAGAACTGATACACAAGTCTACTTTCTTCTCCTCCCTGGCTCCCACTGTGGTTCCTCCCTGTCCCAGAATGTGCACTCTAGCACCCGATTGGCTCGACTTCCCCCTCTCCAGATGGTCCGGCCCAATCACATGGTACTCAAAGGGTCCCCCCTTTAAAGGGACCATGTGACCACACTGCTCACCAGTCTTAGCCCCATATTGTTTGATGACATTTGAACATATCCTCAGCCGATGTTCTGCCAAGATCACTGGCTTCCTTCTTATTGCCTACCTAACACATGTCCATGTTCAACCCCTCAGTGCATTCTATGGACTGATCAGAATGCTCTTCTTACCACTGCAAACCCTTCTTAGCCAATCCTAAGTGGGGAGAGAGGGGATCAGTGAATTTGATGATCAGCCATGATCAAAATGAATGGCAGAGCAGGCATGAAGGGCCAAATGGCCTACTCCTGCTTTTAGTTTCTATGTTTCTAATCCCTCAGAATCAAGGCTGATTGGCTTCCACTCTGACTAGATGGGGTCTGTGATGGCTGATGAGTTTGATGCATGATCTGCAGATTTTGCCACGTGTAGGGCAGGTGGTGCTCAAAGGATTGGTTGGATGGATTGTTTTGAGGTCTGTGTGCTCCCTCCAATGCCTTAACTTCACCTCTTCACGTTCTCGATGTGTTTGGTTCCTTCCCGAATGAACCTTCTCCACTGCATTAAGTCACAAGGCAGGGTCTCCCATGAGCCAGTGGGGATGTTTGACCTCTCCAGGGACTTTTTGAGAACATCCCAAAGCGTTTCCCCATCCTACTGTGGCTGAGTTCAGAGTAGAGCAATTGCTGGTGCAGTGTAATGAATACAGGCCAATACAAACTGTGAAACAGCTACAGAAGACTAAACACCATGCTGCCATGCTATTGGGAAGTTAAGCTTAACTCATTGGATATGGCTAAACCTGATTTATTGATCAGAAATGGTTTGACCAACTAGGTCTGAAAGTTTGATTGTGCTGGATCAGCTGAGATATAATGAGCTGTCGGGGGACACGGCTCTTGCTGTGGATTTAATGCACATTGGTGATTTCCATTTGTTATGCGACTGCTAAAATGACAATTTGCAACAGTGACCCAGACACAAAAGAACTTGGTAACGACCAAAGTCCATTACACAGGGAATAGTGAGGAATTTCAGGAGCAACAGAGTTGAATGGCCAGTTTCCATTCAGTATTGGCAATGTTAGCTGTGTGCTCAAGAATCAAGTTAGTCACCGTTATTAACACATTCTGCTATCTTACCTTAATGTTACTATTAGCACCTTCTTTAGTCTTTAACACTACCATTAACACTCCCTTTATCTTGTGCCCATGGCACCTTTTGTCAAAGCTCTTCTGAGCTCCCACCTATCCGTGACCTTCTATTTTGCTCCACCCACAACCCCTCCCGCTTAAGTGACATAAAATGTGGCACCTTTCTTTTTGGAAGAACAGCCATACAGACTCGAAAGGTTAACTCTGTTTCTCTCTCCACATGTGCTGAGTTTTTCCGGCTCTTTCTGTTTTTCTATAAAGTTAGTAAATGTCGCTGCCTTATGTTCAAATGGCTAATCACACGCAACTCAAAATTGAGCTGAGCTTATGTCCAGGACAAGTCACTCAGCGTTGGATTGAGTCCATGCCACACTCAATCATATTATTTTACTTACCATGTCTTCACTGCCATCTTTTGGATTGGATGTGTTTCTCTTTGTAAGGATAAAGAATGTCAAAATGGCTCTTCCATGGGATGTGGGCATCACTGGCAAGGCTGGTATTTGTTGTCATCTATAATTACCCATGAACTAAATGGCTCACTAGGCTATTTCAGAGAGCAGTTAAGGGTCAACCACATTGTCGTCACATGTAGGCCAGACTAGGTACCCTTCCCTAAAGGTTATTACCGAACCAGAAGGGTACTTAAAACCATCGATGAAAGCTATCATGATCATTATTCCAGATTCAATGTTAATTTAAATTTCAATTCCAATAGCTGCCATGGTGGGATTTGAATCATTGAATCATACAGCGCAGAAGAGGCCCTTCAGCCCAGTGAGGCTGCACCAACACATTAGAAATTCCCACTGAATCCCATCTGCCAGCACTTGGCCCATAGCCCTGAATGTTATGAGGTGCGAAGTGCTCATCCAAGTACTTTTTAAAGGATGTGAGGAAACCCACCTCTACCATCTTCCCCGGAAGTGCATTTCAGACCATCACCACCCTCTGGGCAAAAAGGTTTTCCTCACATCCTCCCTAAACCTCCTGCCCCTCACCTTGAATCTATGTTCCCTCATGACTGACCCTTCAACTAGGGGGAACAGCTGCTCCTTATCCAATCTGTCCATGTCTCTCATAATCTTGTACACCTCGATCAGGTTGCCCCTCAGACTTCTCTGCTACAGGGAAAACAACCCAAGCCTCCCCAATCCCTCTTCATAACTTAAATGTTCCATCCCAGGCTGAGTCCTGGTGAATCTCCTCTGAACCCCCTCCAGCGCAATCACATCCTTGAACCTATGTCTCCAAAGCATTATCCTGGTTTCCGGGATTACTGGTCCACTGACAGTATCCGCTTTGCCGCTGTCTCCTGCCATTTTGTTCTCCAGATCTCTCTGGGACTTTCCTTCTTCTTAAAAAACTCTGAAGTTCCTCCTTGTGTTGTAGGTGTGGAAAGATCAATGGATTCAACGTGACGTTCCCCTGACCAGAATTGCAGCAACTATGGGCAAGATTCTTCAGCCGTTCACATCGGCGGGGTTCTTTGATCCTGCCAGCGCACCCCTAGCCACAGTGTGGAGTGGCTTCAATGGGAAATCCCATTGACAGGGGCGGGACCAGAAAATCTTGCCACCAGCGAATGGCATGCCACCTCCTGCTGTCGGGAAACGTGTTTCTGGAAGGCCGGAGAATCTTACCCAATATCTGTTTTTTTAAATTTGTTCGTGGGACATGGGTGTCGCTGGCTGGGCCAGCATTTATTACTCATCCCTCGTTGCCCTTCGAGAGCAGTTGAGAGTCAACCACATTGGTGTGGCTCTATAGTCACATGTAGGCCAGACCAGGTAAGGATGGCAGACTTCCTTCCCTAAAGGACATTAGTGAACCAGATGGGTTTTTCCGACAATCGACAATGGTTTCATGGTCATCAGTAGATTCGTACATCCAGATATTTTTTATTGAATTCAAACTCCACCATTTGCCGTGGTGGTATTTGAACCCGGGTTCCCAGAATATTAGCTGAGTTTCTGGATTAATTAGCGATAATACCAGGAGGCCATCGCCTTCCCAAGGGAGTGGCAATGTAGATTGACTGCTCTTTATTGAAACCATGCTTTATAGAAACTAAACTCTATAGAAACCAGTCCTGGAGCTGTACAGAGCAGTCCCATGTGGCAAATATTTTAGTCAATTCACAAATGTCCAGGCTACCTATAATCTCTGTGTGTCTCATGGATGTTGTGGTGTGTCCCACAGTTGCCGCCACACCTTCCACTATTTGAAGGGGTTTCTCTTCATTTTCTGGCTGCACTTCTGTTCCAGGCTCCTGAAGTTTGACGGTGTGGAAGAGAGTGGGCAGATGGGTGGACTTCCCTTGTTGGACTGTTCCTGGGTCTAGCTAAGATGGTGATCCACGGGTCCAGGCAGAGGACAACAAGGGGTTCACTTTGCCCAAGTACCTTCCTCTTTCCATGGGTGTCTCTCAACTGGATGTCCCTGGTAAGAGAGCCAGGGGTACCTGCTGGCATTGAGGTTTTCTTTTCTTGTCAAGCAGACACTGGAGGAATATCAATAATTAGAAGAGGGTATTAATTGGATTTGTTACATTAGCTTGTTTTCAATATAATTCGGTCGTGTGTACATCTTTAAGAAGGGGAACTATATGGTATTCATTTAAATGACTGATTGAAAGCTTGTCAACATTAATTAATAAAAGAGTTAGCACTAGTCAATAAAAAAAAGGATCGTTCCAGGAACCGATCATCCTAGAAACGGATCGTTATAGTAACCGGTCGGTATAGAAGCTGTTGAAATTTCATTAGCGTTGAAATCAATGCAATTGACAATTTGTCAGTTTCTATGATGGCCGCTGATCTTCAGAAGCGGTTCCACTCATGGGGAATAAGTTGAAGATCGACTCCTCTCAAATTACGATAAGCTGCCCGAGTATCATAAACTTGAACGGCAGTAATTTCAAACTTACATCTCTTAAGGGAAGGTCGAGCATTGTTTTATAGCCAGATGAATATGTTGCAATATTTGTGGAGAATTCCAAATGTTCACTGGAATGCCCAAATATGTTGACATTAAGTCTTCAGTCCATCACCTTCTAAAGTATAAGATTTTTGGAAGCAACTGAGCTTGCATTTATATAAATTGATGACATCCTTTGGAGGCCCAAAGCACTTCAGAGATAATAAATTACTTTTAGAGTCATAGAGGTTTACAGCATGGAAACAGGCCCTTCGGCCCAACTTGCCGCCCAGTTTTTAACCACTAAGCTATTCCCAATTGCTTGCATTTGGCCCATATCCCTCTACACCCATCTTACCCATATAACTGTCTAAATGCTTTTTGAAAGACAAAACCTCTGACCCACTCTTGTTTGGCTGGTCTTGTTCAGTTTCTGCTCAATGCTAACACCCAGGATGTTGACAGAGGGGATTTCATTGATGACAATGCCGTTGAATGTCAAGGGGAGATGTTTAGATTCTCTCTTGATGCAGGAGAGGCAGTGGCGCATTGGTATTCTCCCTGGACTAGTGATACATAGAGTCATAGATTCATAGATTCATAGAGTCATAGAGGTTTACAGCAGGGAAGCACGCCCTTCAGCCCAACTTGCTCATGCCGGCCTTTTTTTAACCACTAAGCGAGTCCCAATTGCCCGCATTTGGCCCATATCCCTCTATACCCATCTTATTACAGGAAGGATGTGGAAAAGATTGAAAGGGTGCAGAGGAGATTTACAAGGATGTTGCCTGGATTGAGTGGCATGCCTTATGAGGATAGGCTGAGGGAGCTCGGTCTTTTCTCCTTGGAGAGACGTAGGATGAGAGACCTAATAGAGGTATATAAGATGTTGAGAGGCATAGATCGGGTGGACTCTCAGAGGCTTTTTCTCAGGGTGGTAATGGCTGCTACGAGAGGACACAGGTTTAAGGTGCTGGGGAGTAGGTACAGGGGAAATGTTTTTCACACAGAGGGTGGTGGGCGAGTGGAATCGGCTGCCATCAGTGGTGGTGGAGGCAAACTCAATAGGGTCTTTTAAGAGACTCCTGGATGAGTACATGGGACTTAATAGGATGGAGGGTTATAGGTAGGCCTAAATGGTAGGGATATGTTCGGCACAACTTGTGGGGCCGAAGGGCCTGTTTTGTGCTGTAGTTTTCTATGTTTCTATGTTTCTATGTTATCCATGTAACTGTCCAAATGCTTTTTAAAAGACAAAATTGTATCCGCCTCTACTACTGCCTCTGGCAGCTCGTTCCAGATACTCAGCATCCTCTGGACACTTTTGTATCTCTCCCCTCTCACATTGCACCGATGCCCTCTAGTTTTAGACTCCCCTACCTTTGGGAAAAGATATTGACTATCCAGCTAATCTATGCCCCTCATTATTTTATTGACCTCTACAAGATCAACCCTAAGCCTCCTACGCTCCAGGGAAAAAAGTCCCAGTCTATCCAGCCTCTCCTTATAACTCAAACCATCAAGTCTCCGAGTAAACCTGGAGTGCAGTCACCCATTTGATGTAAACAAATGGGGACAGTTAATTTGCCAGGAACACGTAGGAAGATTAGAAACAGGGAAAAGACCATTCCTCCCCTTGGACCTATTCCACTATCGAATTAAATCATGATTAGATACACCTCAACTTCCATTTACTGGCCTTTGCTCCACATCGATCAATACATTGATTCAACAAGAATTCATCCGTCTCGGTGTTGGAAGCTCCTTTGGAGCATCTTGGTTGAGAGAGTTCCAGTTGTTAACGCTATTTATTTAGAAAAAGGTCTTTGGGATTTTGCTCTTGAATGGACTGACTGTAAAGCTAGAATAATACTCCCTTGTTCAGGATTCCCGACTGGAGAAAACAGGAAGGTCCAACAGATAACATGCAACATTTTACAATTGATTGAAGTGGGAATAATGCTCCGAGGCACTTGGGGAATTTGATGAATGTTCCCATGGTATTTTGGGTATGATATGCATGTTGATGAATTCCATGGGGCTTATGATCTACACTCCAGAGTGTTGAAAGAGGTGGTGTAGAGATAGTTGATACATTGGTAGCCACTTCGAAATTCTGGAATGAATCCTGTCGATTGGAAGGTAACAGATTTATTACCGCTATTTAACAAACAAGTAGGCAAAGAGAAAACAAGGAACTGCTGTTATATACTGAAGTGGTTGTATGATTGCTGTAAGAGCAGGTCACATGACTTGATCATTGTAATGACTTCAACCAGGCCATTGAGGTTGGCCAATTGGAGTATGAACTCCCTGATTAAGAATCCAATTGATGGGCCAATCAGGGAGTCTTTGCCTTGTACTTTTCTGGGAGGGTCAGTTCCTCTAACACCCCCGGAGGTAGACTGCAGACTGCGAGCACTCTGTGTACTGCTGTTGGAATTGTAAATAAAGGGATTTTGGTGAAGGGACTTCTTCCTCTGCAGACGTATTACAATCATAAGGGCATTGGGGTGTTTCACAGGCTTCTGTCTTGGTTTCATTTTCCGTTCTGTGCAGAGACCATCTCTTTCAATAAACCTGCTGTGTGTTACACTGAATCTACACGTGCAAACCACATCTTTCCCTTTTTGTGTAAAAACCACAACCCTGAACATTGTAGGGACCTTACGACTGCAGACCCGTTACCCTGACATCAGCAGTCGAGAAAATGCAAAAATCCATTCTAAAGGATGCGATAACTGGGCAGAACCAACCTGGATTTATGACAGGGAAATCATGTTTGACACACCTGTTAGAGATTTAAAGATGGAACTAGATAATTGATAAAGGGGATCTAGTGGATATATTTAGATTTTCGGAAGGCTTTCAATAAGGTCCCACACTGGAGGTTTGCAAGCAAAATTATAGCACATGAGATTTGGGATAATTTACCAGTAGGAAATGAGATTTGGTTAATGGACAAAAAGTAAACAGTTGGAATAAACAGGTCATTCTCAGGTTGGCAGACTGTAACTAATGGGGTACCTTTGGTTCCAATCCCACCATGGTGGATGGTGAAATTTGATTTCAATAACAATTGGAATTAAAATGTTCATGATCACCATGAAACCATTTCTGTAAAAATGCACCTGGTTCACTGATTATATAGAAAGGATATTATTAAACTAGAAAGAGTGCAGTAAAGATTTACTAGGATGCTACTGGGACTTCATGGTTTGAGTTATAAGGAGAGGCTGGATAGACTGGGACTTCTTTCTCTGGCACGTAGGAGGCTGAGAGGTCATCTTATGGAGGTCTATAAAATAATGAGGGGCACTGATCAGCTAGATAGTCAATATCTTTTCTCAAAGAAGGGGAGTCTAAAACTAGAGGGCATAGGTTTAAGGTGAGAGGGGAGAGATACAAAAGGATCCAGAGAGGCAATTTTTTCACTCAGAGGATGGTGAGTATCTGGAACGAGCTGCCAGAGGTAGTAGTAGAGACGGGTACAATTTTATCTTTTAAAAAGCATTTAGATAGTTACAGGGGTAAGGTGGGTCTCGAGGGATATGGGCCAAATGCGGGTAACTCGGACTAGCTTAGTGGTAAGAACTGGGTGGCATGGACAAGTTGAGCAGAAGGGCCAGTTTCCATGCTGTGAACCTCTATGATTCTATGACCCTATGTCCTTCAGAGAAGGAAATCTGCCGTCCGTGCCTGGTCTGACCTATTTGTTTCAAAGAATATTTTATTCTTTGCGTTAAAAGTTCACCAGCAGCACCTGTGAATTTGTTCTGTAACTTTCCTCCATGGTTTCTAATAAAAATGTTAGGATCTATCAAGCCAAGTTTCAATCTGGGATCTGACTTGTCCAGTGATAACATCAGCTGGGATCGTAACCCGTATTTCAGGGCTGCTTGGGGGACCTTGTCAAGTGAACATTGTCTGAGAATTCTGCCCACATTACAGTAGTGGCGACATTTACAACTTTCAGGATGCACCACAAAAAGCTTTCTTTCTCACTGTGTCACAGCTTGGTCTGGGTTCCAGCTCTGCTCAAGACCGCAAGGAACTACAAAAGGTCGTGAATGTAGCCCAAACCATCATGCAAACCAGCCTCCCATCCATTGACTCCCCGCTGCATCGGCAAAACAGCCAGCATTATTAAGGACCCCACGCACCCCAGACATTCTCTCTTCCACCTTCTTCCTTCGGGAAAAAGATACAAAAGTCTGAGGCCACGTACCAACCGACTCAAGAACAGCTTCTTCCCTCCTGCTGTCAGACTTTTGAATGGATTTGCCTTGCATTAAGTTGATCTTTCTCTACATCCTAGTTATGACTGTACCACTACATTCAGCACTCTCTCCTTTCCTTCTCTATGAATGGTATGCTTTATCTGTATGTTGATACATGTGAGAATAATAAATCAGACCAAATCAAAAATGAAATCAAATTAATGACTTGAGGGAGTCCTGAAGAGTATGAATGGAATGAGTTTATTTGCTAGTGATTCCTGCCCTGTCGCAGAGTATTTTTCAGGCAGGATTATTGAGAAGGACAATGCCCACGAGGTAGATTGCTCTCATAAATCATAGAATCTCAACAGTGCGGAAGGAGGCCATTTGGCCCATCTAGTCTGCACTACTCTCTGACAGAGCATCTTACCCTAGCCCTATCCCTGTAACCACACTTATTTACTGCACTAATCCCCCTAAGCTACACATCTTGGGATACAAAGGGGCAATTTATCATCGCCAAATACCTAACCTGCACATCTTTGGAGTGTGGGAAGAAACCGGAGCACCCGGAGGAAACCTACGACAGCACGGGGAGAACGTGCAAACTCCACACAGACAATTACCCAAGGCTAGAATCGAATCTGGGTTCCTGGCACTGTGAGGCAGCAGTGCTAACCACTGTGCCACCATGCTGCCCAAATGGTAGGGTAAGAACCATGGAGAGAATACCTCTGTGAAACCGGGGAGAGGGAGGGGGCGAGGAGCAAAGAATGCTTGAGAGAAGGATTTACTGAGGGGAGGTGATTTGGGAAAGTTTTCACATGGGCGATTTCAACCAAAATAAAAATTGGACAGTTGATATAATAGGTGTCAGGCCAATGAGTTAAAACACCTACTCATGCATCCTTCTGTAGCAAAATCTTCAGTTACACTGAAAGGCTAGGGAAAGCGTAATTGCTCTCCTTAGAGCAGAGAAGGCTAGTAGGAGGGTTAAGAGAGGTAGATCATAGAATAGAATATCATAGGATCCCTACAGTGTAGAAGGAGGCCATTCAACCCATCGAGTCTGCACCGACCACCCAGGCCGTATCCCGTAAGCCCACACATTTACCCTGCTAGTCCCCCTGACACTAGGGTCAATTTATCCTGGCCAATCAACCTAACCCGCACATCTTTGGACTGTGGGAGGAAACAGGAGCACCCGGAGGAAACCCACGCAGACACGGGGAGAAAACGTGCAAACTCCACACAGACAGTGACCAGAGACCGGAATTGAATCCGGGTCCCTGGCGCTGTGAGGCAGCAGTGCTAACCACCGTGCCACCCGGTGTTTAAAATTAAGAAAGTTTTGAGAGAATAAATCGGGGGAAACTGTTTTCATTCGGAGGAGAGTTAATAACAAATGAACCCAGACTGAAGAAAGTTGTCAAAAAAGGGGGGAAGAGGAGGATTTTATTTAATGCAATGAACAGGTTGTGACCTGGAATTCACTGGCTGAAAGGCTATCGGAAGCAGATTGAATAATACCTTTCAGAAAGGAATTGGATGAAGAGTTGGAAAGTAAAACAAAAAAAATGGAGGGCTGCGGGTGCTCTATGAACACTGACACAATGACCCCCTCCTCCCCTTCTGATTCCTATGATTCATTTCACAAATATATTTCTTGACAATGAAAATTGAAACAATGAAATCGAACCTGCATCAGAGTGGTACAAGCTGGCAATGATGTTACTTATGTGAATAAATGCTCCTTAAAAACAGTGACTCTTTAAGACGCTGGCTATGGTATCAATCATAATGTTGCATCAAGGTGATGTAGTTTCCTAGCTCATTCTTTCCATGACTTGAATCCAGCTATAAAACCAGTCCGACCGAACTGTTTTCGAAACAGCCTTTGGGCGACAAATCTCTGACTACAGTGAGAGACCCAACGCCGGCATCCCCACATCATGACTACCAGTGAGAGAGGCAGAACGCTCAAAATTGCATTGCTGAACCCGTGTGAAGAAAGGAACCTTCATCATCAGGTTTGCTTTTAAAAATGAAACACTAAGATTGTCCGAATGTCGAAAGCAGCTTTCTTCCCCAGGACGGCACAGTGGCACAGTGGTTAGCACTGCTGTCTCACAGCGCCAGGGACCTGGGTTTGATTCCCAGTGTGGGTCACTGTATGTGAGGAGTCTGCACGTTTCTCCCCGTGGCTGTGTGGGTTTCCTCCGGGTGCTCCGGTTTCCTCCCACAATCCGAAAGACGTGCAGGTTGGGTGCATTGGCCATGTTAAATTCTCCCTCAGTGTACCCGAACAGGCGCCGGAGTGTGGCGACGAGGGGGTTTTCACAGTAACTTCATTGCGGGATTAATGTAAGCCTACTTGTGACTAATAAATAAACTTTCTTCTTTCTTTCAGTAAATAACTCACCTCACAAAGTTCAAGGAAGTCCCAGTTTAAATCTTGATCCCTGCTGACCTCAGTCACAACGACTTGCCCCCTTCAGGACGACTGCCACATTCCTCAGGCAGTCCTTTAACAACCTTTCCCTCTGTTCTGCCATTCTCCCATTCTGATCACTTAATAGACACTCTTAGCACCTTCTCAGCCTTCTGTAACCTCATTTACATCCCCTTTGTCCAATTCCACACACCCTCTCCCCGCGCCCCCCCTCCCCCCACACCAATAGTATAAATCTCTGCTGATTCTCTTTGCTCTTAACTCTGACGAAGGGTCATCCAGACTCGAAATGTTGGCTCTATTCTCCCCCAGATGCTGTCAGACCTGCTGCGATTTTCTGTTTTTGACATGTATTTATACTGTGCTTTCTGGATAACCTCAACAAAACATTACCCAGGAGTTTCATCAAACAAGCTTTGATGCCTATCCCTCCCTCCAGCATTGAAAACTCAGCTCCTGCATTCAGCTGGGCTGGGGAATATGATCGATGTTCACATAAGCAGCGTAAGTTTCAGAACTGCTCGAGTGGCTTCCTGTGCAAGCGCACATTGAACTTCCTGATGTCCGTTGGGAAAACATCCACCTTGAACATCACCACCAGCTGACAGCTAATAAAGCATCTCAAATAAAAAGCACCCCCCCCCCCACCCTGCCCAGCCACCTGGGATCCCTACATGGGCAGCATGGTGGCACAGTGGTTAGTTTATTTATTTGTTTATTTATTTAAGTTATTAGTTACAAGTAGACTTGCATCAACACTGCAGTGAAGTTACCGTGAAAATCTGCTGCCTCACAGCACCAGTGACCCAGGTTCGATTCCCGGCTTGGGTCACTGTCCATGTGGAGTTTGCACATTCTCCCCGTGTCTGCGTGGGTTTCCTCCAGGTGCTCCGGTTTCCTCCCACAGTCCAAAGATGTGTGGATTAGGTTGATTGGCCATGCTAAATTGTCCCTTAGTGTCAGGGGGACTAGCTAGGGTAAATGCATGGGGTTATGGGCTTATGGGAATAAGGCCTAGATGGGATTGTGGTCGGTGCAGACTCGATGGGCCGAATGGTCTCCTTCTGCGCTGTAGGATTTTATGATTCTATGATTCTATATGCCACATCCTGCAAACTGGCAACACCTTAATGGCACATCTCCTGGTTGACTCCAACAGTCACCAACTACATGCTGGTAACTGATTCGAGTGGCCAAATCCATTAATGTGCTGAGGATACAAAGATAGATAGGGACAATAAGTTATGAAGAGGACATAATGAGGCTGCAGAGGGCTATCGATCAGTTAAGTGAGTGGGCAAAGACCTGGCAGATGGACATTAAAGTGGAAAATGTGAAATTGTCCATTTTGATAGGAAGAATAAAAAAAAAGCATATTATCTAACTGGTGAGAGATTACAGAGCTCTGAGTTGCAGAGGGATCTGGGTGTCCTAGTGCATGAACCGCAAAAGGCTAGCATGAAGGTACCGAATGAAATCGGGAGAGCTGATCAACTGAATGTTATTGTTTATTGCTAAGTGAATTGAATACAAAATTAGGGAGGGTATGCTTCCATTATACAAGGCGTTGGTGAGACCACATCTGGAGTACTGTGTGTAGTATTAGTCTCATTATTTAAGGAAGGATGTAAATGCATTAGAAGCAACTCACAGAAGATTTATGAGTCTGACGAGGAAAGGCAGGACAGGTTGGGGTTGTATCCACTGGAGTTTTGAAGGGTAAGAGGTGGCCTGATTGAAACGCATAAGATGCTGAGGAGTCTTGGCAGGGTGGATGTAGTGAGGGTGTTTCCTCTTGTGGGAGAATCTGGAACTAGGAGGAAGGGGTCACTGTTTAAAAATAAGGGCTTGGCCATTTAAGACAGAGATGAGGATAAATGTTTTCTCTCAGAGGTTCGGGTTTGATGAAAGACGTGTTTAGGAGTTGCTGTTTGTAGGTTATCATCTAAATCCTGGAAACCCTACAGTGTAGAAGGAGGCCATTCGACCACAATCCCATCCAGGCTCTATCCCCATAACCCCATGCATTTACCCTAGCTAGTCCCTCTGACACTAAGGGGCCAATCCACCTAACACGCACATCTTTGGACTGTGGGAGGAAACCGGAGCACCCGGAGGAAACCCACGCAGATACGGGGAGAATGTGCAAATTCCACACAGACAGGGACTCAAGCCAGGTATCGAGCCCAGGTCCCTGCCGCTGTGAGGCAGCAGTGCTAACCACTGTGCTACCGTGCCACCCAAGTTGATCACTAAAACTGTTGGATTGACATGTGAATCCAATTGACTTCAAACATGTCGAAGTCCCAATCCAGGGCTTGAATATAAAACTCTAGGCTGACACTCCAGTGCAGTACTGAGGAAGTGCTGCACTGTAGGATGTGCCATCTTTCAGGTGATTCATTAAACCAAGGCAATTATAAGCTCCCATTGGTACTATTCAAAGAAGAATTGGGGATTTATCCCCAGTGTCCTGGACAGTTTCATCCCTCAATCAGCATCACAAAATAAAGCAGATTACCTGGTCATTATCACGAGGGAGATTCTCCGGCCTCCCAGCCATGTGTTTCCCGCTTGCGGGAGGTGGTGCGTTGTTTGCTAGCAGCGGGATTCTCTGGTCCCGCTCCTGTCAATGGGAATTCCCATCGACGTCACCCCATGCCGGCGGGAAACCTACGGGCGGAGGTGCGCTGCCAGCGGGAGAGAAGAATCTGTAGGTGTGAACGAGCGGAGAATACCAGCCCACATTGCTGTTTGTTGTGGACCAATTTTCTGCCCCATTTCCTACATTACAACAATTACTTTTATAGAAAGAGGACTTGATTGGCTGTAAAGTGTTCTGAGACATCTGGTGGTCGGGAAAAGTGCAATATAAATGTGCAATTTTTTCTTCCTTTATTCTTCACAGATGTGAGCTTACTGCACAGTTGCCCAGGGTGACTTGGGATGGACGATGAATGTGGCCCTCTCGGTGACATCCGTGTAACCGAGGCTTCAGATTAGCTGGAACTCTGTCCAATTTTTTATTCCCAAAGATGTGTGACTGGGTGAAATCCAGCTGGTACTTTCTTCCCTCCGCTCTCCCAACCCAAGGAATTCCCCCTGACTGCGTATTAATCACAGTAAGAAGTTCAACAACACCAGGTTAAAGTCCAACCAGCTTATTTGGAAGCAAAAGCCACAAGCTTTCGGAGCCTTAAGCCCCTTCTTCAGGTGAGTCCACTTACCTGGAGCTTAAGGCTCCGAAAACTTGTGGCTTTTGCTACCAAATAAACCTGTTGGACTTTAACCTGGTGTTGTTAAACTTCTTACTGTGTTTACCCCAGTCCAACGCCAGCATCTCCACATCATGCGTATTAATCATCCAGTGACGTGCTTTTAGCCGTTAACATTTACCAATTACACCTCTGATTCACTGAGTGCACATTACTTTCATCAATGCATTAAAATATTAGATGGAGATTACAGAAAATAACTGCATCCTTTGCATTGAACATTAAAGCTCAAACACAAGATCATTAGGATAATTTGTATCTCTAACTGATTCATGCCGTGTATTTTCTCTTATACCCTGTTTCGTTTGATATCAATAAAGTACAAATAATCTTGCTGCACAAATCCACAGGGAATCACTTCATCATTAATTTTTTATGCCCACATTGCTACCATGTGTTCCAGTCAACGATAGTTTTCAAATTGCATCCTTTGACACGATACTTGTGAAAGATATTTTCACCTGAAATAGTTCATTCCAGAAGCCCAAGATTCTAATGTCAAAGGTACCAACACCGTCAGGTTTCCCTTATCCCTACCCTCCCAATCTTACAGCAGCTTGGTTAGGACAGTGAGTGTCATTCCTTCATCAGAATATCCTGGCCTTCCCGCAAATCCAAGACCATGAGGGCCGCAACATTTAATGGAGGAACATCTCGGCCAACTTCGCAGGATGATGAGGATTTCTACATGTGCAGATTAGCAACAATCTATCCTGGTCCCCCCATGCCGACACTATAGTTAAGAAAGCCCACCAACGCCTCTACTTTCTCAGGAGGCTAAGGAAATTTGGCATGTTGCTACAACTCTCATCAACTTCTACAGATGTACCATCTAAAGCATCCTTTCTGGTTGTACCACAGCTTGGTATGGCTCCTGCTCCAACCAAGACGGCAAGAAACTACAAAAGGTTGTGAATGTAGCCCAATCCATCATGCAAACCAGCCTCCCATCCAATGACTCTGTCTATACTTCTCGCTGCCTCAGAAAAGCAGCCAGCATAAGTGAGGACCCCACACACTCTGGACAATCTCTCTTCCACCTTCTTCCGTCGGGAAAAAGGTACAAAAATCTGAGATCACGAACCAACCGACTCAAGAACAGCTTCTTCCCTGCTGCCATCAGACTTTTGAATGGACCTACCTTATATTAAACTGATCTTTCACTACACCAGGGCCAGAATTTACCCATCGTGCCCGCCACAGGAACTGGTTGGGGGGGTGGGGTGGGGGGCAGACCATGCAAATGTCCATTGACCTTGGGTGGGATTCTCCGGTTTTGAGGCGAGCGTGGTTGGAGAATCCCACCCTCAATCTGTGACTGTAACGTTACATTCTGACCCTCTTCTTTCCTTCTCCCCTCTGTACTCTATGAACGGTATCCTTTGTCTGTATAGCGCAGGAAACAACACTTTTCACTTGAATCCTAATACATGTGACAATAATAAATCAAATCAAATAAAATCAAATCAAATTAACATGGTGTCGCACTGAGGCTGAATATCGAGATATGGGGACAAACTCCAAGGGAAAGGTAGACCAGAGACAATGGTGCTGATTCTGTGCCCCACATTCCGAGCGTTGCCACCTCTGATGGATGTATTCCTGCTGGTGTCATCACATGGAGGCCTCCTGCCTCCAACCGCCCTGACTTTACACTCCTGCCATTGGCCATCCAAGACATTCATCCCTGCAGCATCCCACATCCAATCGGAAAGTGAAAAATAATTACCCTTCATTGATCTAACAATCTCTTTCCCACCCCCAATATTTTTGTAAGTTAGAGACAGAAATGATCAAATAAAATGATGAGAAATGTTTATTTGATACCAATTATTTATCTCCCGGCTTTGCATGTATTGGTGGCCTGGAGATAAATCTTCAGTTCCTGGGGACTCCAAGGCACTCCAGGATGGACGCGAATCCCACACGTTGTCTGTGAGGCCAGCTGAGCTTTGGGTTGATGGGACCATGGAAATAATATGTCAGCTTGAAAGGGTAATGCCAAAGAGGCAGCACCATAATATTATTCCCACAAAACTCATCTCCAAACTCCGTGGCCTGGGCCTCGGCACCTCCCGCTGTGACTGGATCCTGAGCTTCCTAAAACACAGGCGACAATCAGTAAGGATAGGCAACAACACCTCCTCCACGATCATCCTCAACAGCGGTGCCCCACAAGGCTGTGTTCTCAGCACCCTGCTATACTCCTTATACACCTATGACTGTGTGGCCAAATTCCCCTCCAATTCAATTTTCAAGTTTGCTGATGACACCACTGTAGTGGGTTGGATCTCAAACAATGACGAGACAGAGTACAGGAATGAGATAGAGAATCTGGTGAACTGGTGCGGCAACAATAATCTCTCCCTCAATGTGAACAAAATGAAGGAGATTGTCATCGACTTCAAGATGCGTAAAGAAGAACATGCCCCTGTCTACATCAATGGGGACGAAGTAGAAAGGGACGAGAGCTTCAAGATTTTAGTTGTCCAGATCACCAACAACCTGTCCTGGTCCCCCCATGCCAACATATAGTTAAGAAAGCCCACCAATGCCTCCACTTTCACAGAAGACTAAGGAAATTTGGCATGTCAGCTACGACTCTCACCAACTTTTACAGATGCACCATAGAAAGCATTCTTTCTGGTTGTATCACAGCTTGGTATGGCTCCTGCTCTGCCCAAGGCCGCAAGGAACTACAAAAGGTCATGAATTTAGCCCAGTCCATCACGCAAACCAGCCTCCCATCCATTGACTCTGTCAATGCTGCTTTTCCAATGTCTAGGAAAAGCAGCTAGCATAATTAAGGACCCCACGCACCCCGGACATTCTCTCTTCCACCTTCTTCCATCGGGGAAAAGATACAAAAGTCTGAGGTCACGTACCAACCGACTCAAGAACGGCTTCTTCCCTGTTGCTGTCAGACTTTTGAATGGACCAACTTCACATTATGTTGATCTTTCTCTACACCCTAGCTATGACTGTAACACTACATTCTGCACTCTCTCCTCTCCTTCTCTATGAACGGTATGCTTTGCCTGTGTAGTGCGCAAGAAACAATGCTTTTCACTGTATGTTAATACATGTGACAATAATAAATCAAATCAAATCAAATCAAAAATCCTCATGTGGGGCTGTGGTAAAGTTGGTGGTTGGCTGCGCATTTCCCAATCCAAGCCCTTTTTCCAGATTCAGTTCTGCTGAAACATCTTTATCTTCAGTCAGACAGTCGAGGACTATTTCCCATGGACAGTTGCCAGATTCAGCCATCCATCAGTCCTGATAAGACAGCAGGACAGGTTCTGATTTAGGGCGTCTTTTCAATGTTTCTGCTGCCCTACCGCAGAGAGCAATGAATGGCTTCCTGCCAGAATCTATCATCAACGGGACTGGGTTAAGGCCACTTCACGCTGAGGGGTCTTGTAAATAAAGAAGATTTTCACTCGTCGGATTGGTCTGGATTTAACCTCAGTCGCAGAGGTGAAAGGTTAATGCTTTGACCTATTGTAAGTGTTTGTTTTCCTCCTGTGGCCTTGGCTCTGGTTACATTGCAATTTATTGACGCAAGAACAGATTTGCATTTATGCAGCAGCTGATCATTTCTTGAGAGCGTTGCTCAGGGCTACACTGGCAATTATTGAATGGAATTGATTTATTATGGTTACATCATAGAATCATAGAATCCCTGCAGTGCAGAAGGAGGCCATTTGGCCCATCGAGCCTGCACCGACAATAGTCCCATTTGGACCCGATGCCAGTAAACCCACGTGTTTACCCTGCTAATTTACCTAAGGGGCAATTTAGCATAGCCAATCAACCTAACCCGCACATCTTTGGACTGTGGGAGGAAACCGGAGCACCCGGAGGAAACCCACGCAGACACGGGGAGAACGTGCAAACTCCACATAGATAGCCACCTGAGGCCGGGATTGAATCCGGGTCCCTGGTGCTATGAGGCAGCAGTGCTAACCACCGTGCCACCATGCTTTAATCTATGTCCCCGGATTCTTGAATCCTCCACCAAGAAAAACAATTTTATCCTGTCCATTCTATCTCTTCTCTCAAAATTCTGTACACCTCTATCAAGTCACCCCTCAGCCTTCTTGATATGTATTGATATGTGGTGTAAATAATGCGGCTATACAACCTCAGTTCATCCAATAAATGCTTCACAGCCAATGAAGTTAAATAGATATTTTGCTTCAGTCTTCACAGTGGAAGATACTCAAACTTCCCATAAATACTAAAGAATACGGGGGAAGAATTAAATACCATCACTAGAGAAGTAATATTAGACAAACTAATGGAGCTAAAGGCAGATAACTCCCCTGGCCCAGATGGTTTGCATCATAGGATCCAAAAGGAAATCACTACAGACAAATGGCC
Source organism: Mustelus asterias (assembly GCF_964213995.1). NCBI lineage: Eukaryota > Metazoa > Chordata > Chondrichthyes > Carcharhiniformes > Triakidae > Mustelus > Mustelus asterias. Next base: position 12,853,362 of record NC_135803.1, read on the forward strand.
TCTTCCTGCGATGTGAGGTTGCATTGTGTTAATGTGTGAGGACATCTCAATACCCTGACTGGTGCGATGACAATATTCACTGGCTCAATGTCAACAAAACAAAGGAGCTCTCACTAACTTTTACAGATGCACCATAGAAAGCATTCTTTCTGGTTGTATCACAGCTTGGTATGGCTCCTGCTCTGCCCAACACCACAAAAAGCTACAAAGGGCCCTGAATGAAGCCCAGTCCGTCACACAAACCAACCTCCCATCCATTGACTCTGTCTACACTTCCCGCTGCCTCGGAAAAGTAGCCAGCATAATCAAGGATGCCACGCACCCCAGTCATACTCTCTTCCACATTCTTCCGTCGGGAAAAGGATACAAAAGTCTGAGGTCACGTACCAACCGACTCAAGAACAGCTTCTTCCCTGCTACCATCAGACTTTTGAATGAACCTACCTCACACTAAATTGATCTTTCTCTACAACCTAACTATGCTGTAACACTACATTCTGCACTCTCTCCTTTCTTCTCTATGAGCGGTATGCTTTGTCTGCATAGCGCGCAAGAAACAACGCTTTTCACTGTATACAAATACATGTGACAATAATAAATCAAATAAGTCAAATAAAAAATCAAAATCTTCTTCTGTGTCAAATGTTTCTCACATTATCTGGTAAGATCTGCAATGGCCTCGATACTGAGTATCAAAAATGGTTCTTCTGGTCATCATTAAATAAACTATTCTTTCTGTGGGAAGAAATCACATGACGCGAGATTGATGATGAACAAATTACTGCACTTTTGTGAACTTCATTCACCTGCAAAGGCATTGAGTCAGCTTTGAACCAATAACAGAAAGAAAAAAATTCATACAAATTGTTTGTTACTCACATATATTATAAGTTCCTCTTTGTTCCTCTCTATTCTCATTCTCCCCATTCTCCCCATGTCTGCGTGAGTTTGCTCCGGGTGCTCCGGTTTCCTCCCACAGTCCAAAGTCCAAAGATGTGCGGGTTAGGTGGATTGGCCATGCTAAATTGCCTCTTCGTGTCAGGCAGACTAGCTAGGGTAAATGCATGGCGTTGTGGAGGTAGGGTCTGGGTGGGATTGTGGTCGGTGCAGACCTGATGGGCCAAATGGCCTCCTTCTGTCCTCTAGGAGTCTATGATTCTATGATTCCTCTGAGGTTAATGAGGGATATTAGCTAAAATTAAACTTGAAGTGGAAAATTCTTTATTTAGCCATGACCTAGTGGACCTTTCTCTTCATATGAGCAAGGGAGGTACTTTGGGCAAAGTACGGGGGACCAATCGGAATTGAAACTTCATGCATGTGCAATAGAAGGAAAGAATTGTTTGAGAATGAAATGGAAAACCTCCCCCCTCTGGGAACTGTCTGCATCTCTGCCAGTACTGTTTCCATCCCTTGAGCCGCCAGAGGTACATTCAGACTTTCAACTTCCTCTTTTGATAATTCGGTCGGGGAAAGTGCCCAACGCAGGATTTTTTTGCATAAAGCTAAATAGCGGCTTTTATGGCGGGGAAAGTGATTATGTCATGATTGTGATCTAATTAAATTAAGCACAGCTTTCATCTGTCACTTAAATCAAAGCACGTTTTCACATCCACTGCCACTTTGTTATGTAACTTACATGTTTATGGTTGAGGTATGGTGGAATTTCGCAGCAGATGGTGTGAACGAAATGCTTAATTCTGTCTCGACTTGCGGCGTACTTGCAAAAACCTGAGGCTGAACCCAAATCTTCAAATGATATTTTTTTCTTTCTGGTTTTGGCTGTACAGTCCAGCCACTTCCAGCGCAGCGTGCTTGCTGATTGTTTCTCAGCTTCCTGACTTCAGCCACTTTGCTCATTTTTGCTACTGCAAAAGCCCCTTGGCCGAATCCCATCTGCTCATTTGGGAATTGGAGGGGATTCCCATTCCCGGCATTATAAAGGTCGACCTGCTTAGTCATGAATTCCTGTGATTCAGGATCCAAAAGGAGGGTCCGATTGCATTTCCAGGTTTTAAGGTCAGCCGTTGTCTGCCAAGGACTGAAATTAAGGAAAACGCAGATGCAAGGAAAGAGGTTGCGAGGCGACCTGATAGAAGTTTACAAGATTATGAGAGACATGGACAGGGTGGTTAGTCAGAAGCTTTTTCCCAGGGTGAAAGAATCAATTACTAGGGGGCATAGGTTTAAGGTGCGAGGGACAAGGTTTAAAGGAGATGTATGAGGCACGCTTTTTACACAGAGGGTGATGGGTGCCTGGAACTCCCTCCTAGGGGAAGTAGTGGAAGCAGATACGATAGTGACTTTTAAGGGACATCTTGACAAATACATGAATAGGATCGGAATAGAGGGATATGGTCCCTGAAAGGGTAGGGGTTTTAGTTCAGTCGGGCAGCATGATCGGTGCAGGCTTGGAGGGCCGAAGGGCCTGTTCCTGTGCTGTAATTTTCTATACAAACAAGGCAACCATGGAATTAATGGAAGAGACTTTTGGATAGGTTCATGGAGGTTAATAAGATATAGATGAGCCTAGAAGGTAAGGAAATTGTTCGGCGCAACTTGTGGGCTGAAGGGCCTGTTTGTGCTGTAGCTTTTCTATTCTATGTTCTAATCCTATTGTGCTTATTTTTATTCGTTAATGGGAAGTAAGTGTTGCTCGCTGGGTAAACATTTATTGACTATCCCTAATTGCATTTAATAGTCAACCACATAGCGTTTGGAGTCACATGTAGGCCAGACCAGGTAAGGGCAACAGATTTCCTTCCCCAAAGAACATTAGTGAACCAGATGGCAACAATCAACAGTGGTTTCACGATCATCACTAGACTTTAAATTCCAGATTAAATGCTCCATAATTGCTCTGGAGAGAGAGCAGAGGAGGTTTACAAGAATATTGTCAGGGTTAGAAAAGTGTAGCTATGAGGACAGATTGGATAGATTGGGGTTATTTTCCTTGGAACAAAGAAGGCTGAGGGGTGCCTTGATAGAGGGACGCAAAATTATGAGGGGAAGAGTTAGAGTGGACAGGACAAAATTGTTTCACTTGGTGGAGAATTCTAGAACCAGGGGACATAGATTCAGGATAAGTGGCAGAAGGTGTAGCGGGGACATGAGGAAGAACTTTTTTATGCAGAGGGTGGTGGGTGTCTGGAATTCACTGCCCGAATTGGTGATGGAGGCAGAGACCCTAAACTCTTTTAAAAAGTACCTGGATCTGCACCTTCAGTGCTATAAACTACTGGGCTATGGGGCGGGTGCAGGAAGATGGGATTAGAAAGAGCACCTGGATGTCCTTGGGCTGGCAAAGACAAGATGGGCCAAATGGCCTCCTTCGCTGCTGTAGTTTTTCTATGGTTCTATGATTCTATTTTTATTTGATTCAAATTTCATCAACAGCCTTGGTGGGATTCAAACCCGGGTCCCCAGAGGATGACCTTGTTCTTTGGATTACTAGTCCAGTTATAGAAACATAGAAAACATAGAAACATAGAAAATAGGTTCATGAGTAGGCCATTCGGCCCACATTAATATGTTACCCCCAATACCATGAGCTTTAATTTTGCTCATTAATCTCCAATGTGGGACCTTGTCAAAAGCCTTTTGAAAGTCTAAATACACAACATCCACTGGTTCACCCTTGTCCACTCTACTGGTCATATCCTCAAAAAAATCCAGAAGATTTGTCAAGCACAATTTCCCTTTAGTGAATCCAAGCTGTCTTGGACCAATCTTGTCACTGCTTTCCAAATGCTCAGATATTACATCTTTAATAATTGACTCCAGCATTTTCCCCACCCCCGATGTCAGGCTAACCGGACTGTAATTCCCCGTTTTCTCTCTCCTTCCTTTTTTAAAAAGTGGGGTTTACATTAGCTACCCTCCAATCCATTGGAACTCTTCTAGAGTCTATAGAATGCTGAAAAATGATCACCAATGCATCCACTATTTCTAGGGCCACTTCCTTGAGTGCACTGGGATGGAGAGCGTCAGACCCTGGGGACTTATCGAGTTTTAATCCCAGCAATTCCCCCAGTACCATTTCCTGAATAGTAAGGATTTCCTTCAGTTCCTCCTTCATGCTAGACCCTCTGTCCCCTAGTAGTTCTGGAAGGTTATTTCTGCCCTCCTTAGTGAAGACAGATCCAAAAGTATTTGTCCAGCTGGTCTGCCATCTCTTTGTTGCCCATTATGAATGATATATTTGGAGTTGTTGTTGTGTTGTTGCTCGATCATTTTAGGAGTTGAGTCACGTGTGTAGTTCATGATGTCATTGGCTGATTCATGGGCTTATTCTCAGTGGAGATCGAGCCTTTGGAGAGTTAACAGCTATTCAATGAACTTGCGCATCAAACCCCACACGCCACAACTCCATGTTCTTTTATCCTGAGAGTGCAACACACAGCAAGTCCCGTGACAAGACCATTGCGCCATTACCTCCTCTTGCTCTTAAATTACTTGAAAGAAATTGGATTTAGATAGCGCCATTTGTAACTTCAAAATGCCCCAGAATATTTTGCAGCTGATTAATTGTGTTCTGAGAAGCATGGCCACTCTTGTGATCAAGGACCTGCAACAGCCAATTTGCAGCATTTGACAAACGGCAATGAGATAAAATGGCCAGATATTCTGTTTCTTTTCCAAGAGTTTGAGGGATAACATTTTATTCAGGCACCAACGAGAACGTCTCAGCTCCTCTTTGAAATAGTGCCATTGGATAGTTTAGGTCTATCTTCGAGGGGTAGACGGCACCTTGGTTTAATGTCAGTGGGGAAAGATGGCACCTCTAACAAGGCAGCACTTCCTCGGCACTGCACTGGAATGTCAGCTTAGATTTTGTGTTTCAGTCCCTGGAGGGAACTTGATTGACAAACTTCTGGCAAAGGCCACTATTTATTAATTCCCTCAAATTCTCCACTTCCCTTGCATCCTTTTCTATTGTGGTAGCGTGTGGTCCCTTTAAGGGGGCATTCCCTGAGGACCACATGGTCGGGCCGGACCCTATGGAGTGTCGTGATGGGAAGCTGGACCAAAGGAGTGCGAGGGCGTGTGTTCCCGGGTTGGGAAGGATCCGCAGTTGGAGCCGGGAAGGAATAGTGTACAGTGGCATAGTTATTCTGTCAGACCCTAGTTGTTATTCGTTTTAGCAATAAAACCTTTGTGTTCTGAAGCCTTATCAAGTTACCCTAGATTTGTTACAATAGCCCCCTTCTTAAAACTCATCTAGTTTAACTGGGGGGGGGGGGGGAGAATTCTCCTGTCCCACCTGCCATGGGAATCGTAGCGGATGGGGGATGGACCACGCAAAGGTCCATTGATCTTTGGATTCTCTGGTTCTGGGGCAAGCACGGCCGAAGAATCCCACCCACAAGCTTTTAGTATTGCTCCTAATATCTCCTTCCTTGGTTCAGCACCCTTCCGACTTCACATCTTTGTAGCACCTTGGAAGTCACGATGTGGAGATGCCGGCTTTGGATTGGGGTGGGCACAGTGAGTAGTCTCACAACCACCAGGTTAAAGTCCAACAGGTTTATCTGGTAGCACGAGCTTTCAGAGCGCTGCTCCTTCATCAGGTGAGTCGTCAGATGGACTTGGACCTGATGGAGTCACCTGAAAGAACCTGTTGGACTTTAACCTGGTGTTGTGAGACTTCCTAAAGAATATTTTTCGACATTAAAGGCACTATATGAATAATAGTATTTATCCCAACTGAACTGTTTAATTAGTGTGCAACCTCAATCATTTGTCTCTTAGTGAGAAGACGCTTGGATGTTTATAGCGCAATTATTGAAGTTTTTTGGGGGAAACAGGATTTTTTTTCCAGAGTATGTCACACCCTGCCAACTGAGGAAGCGTTTGAACAAGGAGAGGGTTAAAAAATAAAATGATCCATAACATTTCACTGCGATAGCAAGTGCTGTTTGTTAATTAATGAGAAAAACAACTGCAGACAGAGCGAAACAGCGTCAAATATACCGCTGCGGAAATAACAATAGAACACATGTACATCGTGGCCTGAATCTTGCGGGACACGTGTGATTAGCAGGCTGGAAGCAAAGGTGAAATGTGCTTCTGGCTGTGGTCGGTCCTCAAACATGATTAACGGGCAGCCAGCGGGAAACGCTCGCTGAGAAAGGATCGGCGCTGAAGACGGGGCAGGAGGAGGGCGGGTACTGAGTGAAGTGAGGGTGAGGCTGAGCGATTCTAACGAGTTCCCTGAAGGCAGACAGCTGCTATGGAGCTGCCTCCGGAAGCTGCAGACCTGGACAGATTAAATGAAATCACAGAATCATAGAATTTCTACAGTGCAGAAGGAGGCCATTCGGCCCATCGAGTCTGCACCGATCACAATCCTACCCTGGTCCTATCCCCGCAACCCCACATATTTGCCCCGCCAATCCCTCTAAGCTACGCATCCCGGGACACTAAGGGGCAATTTAGCGTGGCCAATCCACCTAACTCGCACATCTTTGGACAGTGGGAGGAAACCGGAGCATCCGGAGGAAACCCACGCAGACACGGAGAGAATGTGCAGACTCCACGCAGACAGTGACCCAAGCCGGGAATCGAACCTGGGTCCCTGGCGCTGTAAGGCAGCAGTGCTGACCACTGTGCCACCGTGCCTCCGGTTCTGAAGCACATGTTCTACTATCAGATGAAAAAATGCTGCAGCAAACTCTGTCTACGCAGCACCTTCAAACGTCTGACAGCCGGATTCAAAATACCTCAATCCCCGGACACCATTCTTTTTATTATATTTCACCCTGGACATTTCATCCCACCCTGGATCGAGGTCTGCAGTGAAAACGTGGAGGTTGCCTGGCTGATCAGTCCATCTGACAACCATACAAGTAGACGGGCCATGCAAACTGACTTTTGATTCGTTCCTTAACTTCTCACATATTGTTGGTGGGCACCTATGGTAGTCAGAATTTTTGATTTGATTTGATTTATTATTGTCACATGTATTAGTATACAGTGAAAAGTATTGTTTCTTGCACGCTAAACAGACAAAGCATACCGTTCATAGAGAAGGAAAGGAGAGAGTGCATAATGCAGTGTTACAGTTATAGCTAGGGTGTAGCGAAAGATCAGTTTAGTGCGAGGTAGATCCATTCAAAAGTTTGACGGCAGCAGGGAAGAAGCTGTTCTTGAGTCGGTTGGTACGTGACCTCAGACTTTTGTATCTTTTTCCCGACGGAAGAAGGTGGAAGAGAGAATGTCCGGGGTGCATAGAGTCCTTAATTATGCTGGCTGCTTTTCCAATGCAGCGGGAAGTGTAGACAGAGTCAATGGATGGGAAGCTGGAATGTAGTGTTACAGTCATAGCTAGTGTGTAGAGAAAGGTCAAACTAGTGCGAGGTAGGTCTATTCAAAAGTCTGATGGCAGCAGGGAAGAAGCTGTTCTTGAGCCGTTTGGTACGTGACCTCAGACTTTTGTATCCTTTTCCTGACGGAAGGAGGTGGAAGAGAGAATGTCCTGGGCAAAATAATGCGCGAGTGTGTGATGACGTCGGAACATGCGCCTGACGGCTTCTCGATAATATCACCCGTGATCGGGTCAGGCGTACGCACATGCTCAAACGACATAAAACTCTGAAAAAGTCCAAAACCAGTGAGAGAAAATGATGGTTCACCAATTAGAAAACAATGATTTTTGGAAAGAATTGCCCCGGGTGGGAGTTGGGGAGGATGGGGTGGGGTGGTGTGGTGGGGGAGGGCAGCGTGGTGGCGAGCCCAGTTCTAAAGCTCATGTACCGCTACCAGATGTTACCGGTGCCCATAGCCCTTGCTGTATACAGTGCCCTCTGCCATTTTGTTGTATCTCTTGACTGAATTGAATTGGCTGAAGACTGGCATCTGCGATCATAGAATTAAACAGTGCAGATGGAGGCCATTCGGCCCATCGAGTCTGCACCGACCACAATCCAACCTAGGCCCTATCCCCAAAACCCCATGCATTTACCCTGCTACTTCCCCTGACACTCAGGAGCAATTTTTTAGCATGGCCAATCCACCTAACCCGCAAATCTTTGGAATGTGGGAGGGAACTGGAGCACCCGGAGGAAACCCATGCAGACACGGGGAGAATGTGCAAATTCCAGACAGACAGTGACCCAAGCCAGAACCCGGGTCCCTGGCGCTGTGGGGTAGCAGTGCGAACCACTGCGCCACCGTGCTGGTCGTGATGCCGAGGACTTCAGAGGGAGTCAGGGCTGAACCATCCATTTCGTACCTCCGGCTGAAGATGATTGCGAATGCTTCAGCCTAGTCTTTTGTCCTGATGTGCTGGGTTCCCCAAGCATTTGTGGAACCTCATCCTCTGGTTGATGCTGGAGTTAAGATTTCTTTGCACTCATCCGGACAAATGCAAGAAGGCCAAATTTCAAACAATCACAAAAATTAACATCGCAGGATAAAAGGCTTCTGAATGGTTGGCAAATCATTTCTGATAGGCCAAGGCGTTGCTGTGGAGAAGGCAATAGGGAACTACAGACAGTTATATGCAGGGACACATTCTCTGCAAGCAAAAGGAATAAGTTCAAGCCTTGCGCCTTTTGAAACACCCAGAATCATGAGACACGGTAATATCTTGGCGTATCAGAGACAATTTGCCAACCAATCAGGACATTTTTATCCTGTAATTGCTGTGATTGTTTGAAATTTGGTATTCTTGCATTTGTCCGGATGAATGCAAGATGAAAAGCTTCAGCAATATGTCTCTCCTTTCAGCAATGTTCAAATTCTGTATGACCAAGGGACTGGATGCAGAAGGAGTACACAAAAGGAAATGTTTGCAATTATATAAGGCCTTTCACAGTGTCAGGATTCCACAAAGCACTTCATAGCCAATAAAATACTTTTGAAGTGTTGTCATTGTTGTACTAGAACCAGAGAGAATCATAGAGATCTTACAGTGCAGAAGGAGGCCACTCAGCCCATCTAGCATACACGAACACTCCAAAAGAGCATCTTACCTGGGCCCACCTCCCACCCGCTATTCCCATAACCTGCAAAGTTACCATAACTAATCTTTGGACAGTGAGGGAACATTTAGCATGGTCAATCCACCTCACCTGCATATCTTTGGGGAGGAAACCGGAGCACCTGGAGGAAACCCACGCAGACACAGGCAGAACGTGCAAACTCCTCACAGACGATCACCCAAGGCCAGAATCGAACCCGGGTCCCTGGTACTGTGAGGCAGCAGTGCTATCCGTGCTGTATTGTAGGGGACATGGCAGCCAGTTTGTATACAGGATGCTCCCACAAGCAACAATCCTGCAGGGGGGATTAGTTGGAGCTTAGAATAATGCTTGCAGTAAGAGGGGACAATCAAACACTATAATGTGAGCAAACAGGAGAGGATTTCTTGGCAGGTAAAGGAAAATGCTAATCGCACCTTGACAGTGCAACAGAACTTCACGATGCAGTGCCAAGTATCATTAATTTCTTCTTTCTAAGTATTCAGCCAAAAATAATTTTCACGAGCTGCATCATTCCAGATATTCACTTTCTTCATTTGTTTTCCCATCACCGAGGGAGATGACTTTGTGTTTTCTTTTCCCAATTTGGTCCGGATGGGAAAACCACCCGCTCTCGTGGAGGTGCTGGGGCCAATTCTCCTGAGAGCGGAAGAAGGTTAAGTGGAGAATCAGAGGTGGTGCATCAGATCATGAGGTGTTTTGGGAGAGCAAATAACTTCAAGATAATTGGCAAAAAAACCAGACAGGCCATGAGGACAAATTTCTTTTTTTGGCAGTAAGTTGTTGTGGTATGCACTGCCTGTAAGGGTGTTGGGAACAGAATCAATGTTAAACTTCTCACGGCTAAATTGGATGCATATTTGAAGAGGACACATTTGCATGGCTGTGGGGAAAGAACAAGCAAGCGATTCTGTGATTAACAGAGGGGCAGGCAGAGGGTGAAAGATTATAGGGGGTAGCTGGGAATGTAAAGTTGCGGTTACAATCATTCATTCATAGGACTTTTTTCTCTGGAGTGTAGGAGGCTTAGGGGTGATCTTATCGAGGTCTATAAAATAATGAGGGGCACTGATCAGCTAGATAGTCAATATCTTTTCCCAAAGGTAGGGGAGTCTAAAACTGGAGGGCATAGGTTTCAGGTGAGAGGGGAGAGATACAAAAGGATCCAGAGGGGCAATTCTTTCACACAGAGGGTGGTGAGTGTCTGGAACAAGCTGCCAGAGGTAGTAGTAGAGGCAGGTACAATTTTGTCTTTTAAAAAACATTTAGACAGTTACATGGGTAAGATGGGTATAGAGGGATATGGGCCAAACGCGGACAATTGGGACTAGCTTAGGGGTTAAAAAAAGGGCGGCATGGACAAGTTGGGCCGAAGGGCCTGTTTCCATGCTGTAAACCTCTAGTCTTTATGACGATGACTCTACAATTTCATTTCATTTATCTATTCCTGTCACAAGTAGACTTACATTAACACTGCAATGAAATTACTGTGAAAATCCCCTAGTCTCCACACTCCGGCACCTGTTCGGGTACACTGAGCGAGAATTTAGCATGGCCAATGCACCTATCCAGCACGTCTTTCGGACTGTGGGAGGAAACCGGAGCACCCGGAGGAAACCGAATGAAGGAGGTCATTCGGCCCATCGAATCTGCACCAACTCTCTGAAAGAGCATCTTACCTATCCCCGTAACCCCACACATTTACCCCACTAATCCCCCTAAATCTACACATCTTGGGACACTAAGGGGCAATTTAGCATGGCCAATCCACCTAACCTATACATCTTTGGAATGTGGGAGGAAACCGGAGCACCCGGAGGAAACCCATGCAGACACGGGGCGGGGGGCGGAGGGGGGGGCAGGGGGGGGGGCGGGGGAACGTGCAAATTCCACACAAATAGTCACTCAAGGCAGTCAGCCATAATCATATTGAATGGCGAAGCAGGTTCAAGGGGCCGACTCCTGCTCCTAATTCGTGTATTAATATATTCAAAGAACCAGCACAGGTATGATGGGCCAAATGGCCTCCTTCCGTGATGTACAAGTCAATCCTTCGGAGCAAAAAGAAGTCATAACCTATTTTTGCCTGTGCAGCAGAGGGGATTGAGCTAGGAATGTCCCTGTATTGGCAGAGTCTGTGGCTGCTCCTGCTCTGAGAATATGTGTATTCTATGGGCATTGACATGTGATACCTAATGGCTGATCTCAGTTCAGGAATCATTTGCAACACTCCACATGAGAGTACCGTCTCAAGCAAAAGGGTAAATAAATAGATTTAGGGTGCAGGGGATGGGCGTGAGGGATCCAGGTTAATTGAATCAAAATCTGAATACTCCAATGCAATGTTTTGTTTTTATTTATCTTGGGAATGAATAATTTTGAACACAGGGAAATTCCGCCTGCCTGAGAAACACCGACATTGTCAATTGTTCTCTGAGGCACCCGAGGGAATTCCTGTCAGAGGTGTGGACAGACAAGCAAAAGAAACATCGAGTTTCCACCTTCTGTTCATAACACTCTGCAGAATGCCAGACTGCTTGGCATTGCATCTGACAGCTTTGTTAAGCAAATGATGAATCACGCACGGATTAAGGGTGCCACTGGCTCAATGCAGTTTTCCACCAGCTAGGCACGAGCCTGAAATTATCCTGTCTGGATTGAGAAATTAGATTGCTCGACGGGGAAGGTCTGAACTTCTGCATCCTTCAAATATGTTCAACCTGGGGTGCTGGGCCTGTGAAGCTGCCTGCTTGCCTCAGAGCTCCCTCCCCAATCCCAAAATTGATTATCCTGCAGAGTTTTATCTGATGGAAACATGGCGTGCAAACGTAAGGAACTGCAAGGGGTCATTAAGGCCAATGATCATGTCTGTTTTTTGGGAGACCTCAATTTGTCAATCATTGATGTAGGCAAGGACAAAATGTCACCTGCTTTAGGATCTGGTATCAAAGCCGCTCATAAATAAATGATAGATCCAACTGTGGCTGCAGACATCTTCTGCAAGAATAAGATTTCAAGTGTGACCTTTGATAAACCAGCTACCGGTAGAATGTTGCTAATCTGATCCCTCAGAACCCAAACACAACACTCACAGTCTGATGAGAGTGGGTGTCAACGTCTTATCAATTATCTTGTTAAGGTTTGTTAATGTCAATTAGAGTTGATGGATACTTGAGCATATATAAGTGGGGATCGCTGGAACACTGGGTTGTGGGAGGAGAGCTGTGAGACTGAACAAGTTAATAAACTCTTTCAATTTAGAACAGCTCTGTGTCTTTGCTTCTGCTTCACAACCAGCATGGATCCTGAGGACAGCCACATTCAGAACCCGATGTCCTATTTTTTGTTATTCATTCGTGGGACATGGGCGTCGCTGGCTGGCCAGCATTTATTGACCATCCCTATTTCCCCTGAGAAGGTGGTGGTGAGCTGCTTTCTTGAATTGATGCAGTCCGCGTGCTGTGGGTTGACCCACAATGCAGTTAGGGAGGGAATTCCAGGATTTTGACTCAGCGACTGTGGAGGAATGGCGATATATTTCCAAGTCAGGATAGTGAGTGGCTTGCATGGGAACTTGCAGGTGGTGCTGTTCCCATGTATCTGCTACCCTTGTCCTTTGAGATGGAAGTGGTCGTGGGTTTGGAAGGTGCTGTCTAAGGATCTTTGGTGATCTGCCTTCAGCTCATGTTCAAATCTGACACTTCATTTGCCACCAAAATAGGTTTCAGGTGAGAGGGGAGAGATACAAAAGGGCCCAGAGGGGCAATTTTTTCACACAGAGGGTGGTGAGTGACTGAAACGAGCTGCCAGAGGTGGTAGTAGAGGTGGGTACAGTTTTGTCTTTTAAAAACCATTTAGGCAGTTACATGGGCAAGATGGGTATAGAGGGATATGGGCCAAATGCAGACAATTGGGACTAGCTTAGTGGTGAAAACAAAAAGGGTGGCATGGAGAAGTTGGGCCGAAGGACCAGTTTCCATGCTGTAAACCTCTATGACTCTATAAATAACACCAGCGCAGGGCTCAGTTTGCACCTTGGCAGCGGTTCTTTGTAAAGGTCTGGACCAGTGGGGTTTAAGTTAGATATCCTGGTGTCATGTCAGCTGGTGGGTTGTTTGACATCAGAATATCTCTCCTTCATAGGCACTTGTGTGCAGGCCAAGACTTCACTAAGTTTAAGTTTATTTATTAGTGTCACAAGTAAGGCTTACATTCACACTGCAATGAAGTTACTGTGAAAATCCCCTAGTCACCACACTCCAGCACCTGTTCAGGTACATTGAGGGAGAAATTAGCCTGGCCAATGCACCTAACCAGTTCATCTTTTGGACTTCCCCACTGACTCCTCCATTGAAACTGGATGCCATAATGTTATGATGTGGAGATGCCGGCGTTGGACTGGGGTGAACACAGTAAGAAGTTGGCAGGGAGCGTGAGGAGGCAGATAGGGTCTGGGATAGAATCACAGAATCCCTACAGTGCAGAAGGAGGCCATTCGGCCCATCGAGTCAGCACCAACCACAATCCCACCCAGACTCTATCCCCGTAACCTCACATATTTACCCTGCTAATCCTCTGACACTAAGGGTCAATTTAGCATGGCCAATTAACCTAACCTGCATGTCTTTCAGAGTGTGGGAGGAAACCAGAGCACTTGGAGGAAACCCACAGACATGGGGAGAACGTGCAAACTCCACACAGGCAGTGACCCAAGCCGGGAATCGAACCCAATTCCCTGACGCTGTGAGGCAGCAGTGCAAACCACTGTGCCACCATGCCGCCCTGGGGTCAAACCCCAATGGGTCAAATAATCTTCCTCATTTGTGTCTCTTCACTGTTCTGGGAAATGTTTGAGTCTGGATTATCAAAGAGGGAAAAACTTTCCACCACAAGATGCACAAATACAAAGCCTCGTTTAGACATTATCTTGGTCCCAGCATAAACCCTTCAGGCATTTTCGTGCACAGACCCAAGATAATGCGGCCAGCTTAATTAAGGACCCCATGCACTCTGGACATACTCTCCTCCACCTTCTTCCGTCGGGGAAAAGATACAAAAGTCTGAGGTCACGTACCAAACGACCCAAGAACAGCTTCTTCCCTGCTGCCATCAGACTTTTGAATGGACCTACCTCACATTAAGTTGATCTTTCTCTACATCCTAGCTATGACTGTAACACTACATTCTGCACTCTCTCATTCCTTCTCTATGAACGGTATGCTTTGTCTGTATAGCGCGCAAGAAAGAATACTTTTCACTGTATACTAATACATGTGACGATAATAAATCAAATTAAATCAAGGATTGCTGTCCACTCCGGAGCGAGCATTCACACAGTTAAAAATCAACTTTCATGAAGCATTCTGAGTGATCTGTTCCAGTTGTCAATCAATCACTTGTTTTGGATGAATAAATTCCTTCAGTTCTGTAAATTGTTGCAGGGCTAAGGTACCCTTTCTTAGTGGAGTGACACGGGAATGGGGTAGATTCAAGGGGGAAGACTGAAGTTGACATGTTTATTTCACCTAAGTGCCTGGCATGCAAGGAATGTGCACTGGAATGTGCCACCCTGTGAAGTGGGGAAGGTCTCAGCATAAGAACATAAGAATATAAGAAATAGGAGCAGGAATAGGCCATCTAGCCCCTCGGGCCTGCCCGGCCATTCAACAAGATCATGGCTGATCTGAGGCGGATCAGTTCCACTTACCCGCCTGCTCCCCAAATCCCTCAATTCCCTTATCGATCAGAAATCTATCTACCCATGATTTAAACATATTCAATGAGGTAGCCGCCACCACTTCGATGGGCAGAGAATTCCAGAGATTCACTACCCTCTGAGAGAAGAAGTTCCCCCTCAACACTGTTTTGAACCGGCCCCCACTTATTTTGAGGCTGTGCATGGTGATGGACATCAAGGAGCAAAGAAGTCTAACAATCACATTCTCCTCGGAATGGAGGAACTGGAATAGGCCATTCAGCCCCTCAGGCTGCTTGGCCATTCAACTAGATCACGGTTGATCTGAACAACATGTTGCCTGTGTCGGAGTGTTTCAGCTATGAAGAGAGGCTGGTTCGGCTGGGGTTGTTTTCCTTTGAGCGGAGAAGGCTGAGGGGGAACCTGATTGAGGTGTACACAACTCTGAGGGATATAGAAAGGGTAGAAAGGAAGAAACATTTCCCTTAGTGGGGCGGGGGAGGTCAATAACCAGGGGGTATAGATTTACACTAAAGGGAAAGGAGATTTAGAGGGGATTTGAGGAAAAACCTTTTTACCCAGAGGATGGTGGGAATCTGGAATTCACTGCCTGAGAGGGTGGGAGAGCAGGGAACCCTCACAACATTTGAAACATTGGGATGAGCACTTAAAACGCCATAGCATACCAGGCTACGGACCCATGTGCTGGAGAATGAGATTAGAATAGATAAACGTTTGGTGACCGGTGTAGACATGGTGGGCCACAAGTAAAACTCTATGGGGGAAATTTTCCGTCCCACCTGCCATGGGAATCACACCGAGGGCAAGGGAGGGAGGCGCACCATGCAAAGATTCGTTGGCCACGGGCAGGATTTTCTGGTTTTGGGGCGAGTGCGGCTGGAAAATCCCACCCTATGACGAACTCCATTTTTCTGCCTTTTCTGCAGGCCCCTTGCCGAACAAGAAAAGACCAATCTTGAAAGCTCCATTGCCTCAACATCCACAGCGTTTTGGGAGTGTAAATTTCCACAATCCTTTCTGTAAAGAAATGCTTTCTAATTTCACTTCCGAATCGCCTGGCTCTGATTTGAAAATGATGTTCCCTCATTCTTCAATTTCCAAAAGAAAAATTTCTCTATACTGGACAAATTCTCTTTGCCACAGGCACCCACAGCATTGTTACATAACTTCCCAGCTGGAACAGAGGCCCAAACAGAGTTTCCCAGTTGGAACTATGACTGCTTTCTGCAGTCGATCTTACTTGATTTTGGTTGACTTCCTTCACCTATGATGTAGTTTTAAACTTTGTGGACAATTTGGTGATCAAACAAGCCAGTGGGAAACAAACGCATTGCTAAGGTTGTGACTAAGATGGTGGCATTTCTGGAAATCCACCCGCCTCTCTGCTGATATTGGCATTATTTGATGAGTTGAGAGTGGGCCTGTCCTGGTTAGGTGTGTTGTTAATATCCGCAGCTTCAGCGGTGAGAGTAAGTATTGGAAGAAATCCTTAGGCACTGCCAGAGATGCCATATTAAATTAAACTGGCTAGAAAACACCATTGGGAGCATGACAGTGAATGTCAGAATCCGGACCAACAGTATTCATAGAATCCCTACAGTGCAGAAGGAGGCCATTCAGCCCATTGAGCCGGCATTGACAAAATCCCACCCAGGCCCTATTCCTGGAACCCCACATATTTACCCTGCTAATCCCCTTGACACTAAGGGGCTATTTAACATGGTCAATCCACCTAACCTACAAATCTTTTAATGGGACATAATAGCATCTTTTCTTATCTTTAACTTTTCTGTGGTAGCACAGTGGTTCAGTGGTTAGCACTGCTGCCTCACAGCACCAGGGACCCAGGTTTGATTCCAACCTTGGATGACTGTCTGTGTGGAGTTTGCACGTTCTCCCCGAGTCTGTATGGGTTTCCTCCGGGTGCTCTGGTTTCCTTCCACACTCCAAAGATGTGCAGGTTAGGTGGATTGGCCATGCTAAATTGCTCCTTAGGCGTCCCAAGATGTGCAGGTTAGATGGATTAGCCATGCTAAATTGCCCCTTAGTGTCCCAAGATGTGTAAATTAGGTGGATTGGCCATGATCAATGCACAGGGTTACAGAGATAAGGCAGGGGATTGGGATAAGGTAGGGTGCTCTTTCGGGGGTTCGGTGCAGACTCAACGGGCCGAATGGCCTCTTCTGAACTTTAGGGATCCTATGATGATTCTATGATTTTCTGATCTGGTGGCCTTTCAAGGTCCAACCTCAGAAATGTGAATCATTATGATCATTGATGTGGGTGAGTGCAGGCTCAGACTGTGGCACGAGTCTGAAGGTTTAAGTCCTGCCTCAGAACTTTGAGCGCAAAATAGCTAATCTGACACTTCCAGTTCAGCACCGAGGGAGTGTTGCATTGTCAGAGTTGCTGTCTCTTCTGATGTAAGGTTAAACTGAGGTGGAAATAAAATATCTCCTGGCACTCTTACAAAGAAGAGCAAGAGAGTTATCCATAAGAACATAAGAACATAAGAATTAGGAGCAGGAGTAGGCCATCTGGCCCTTCGAGCCTGCCCCGCCATTCAACAAGATCATGGCTGATCTGAAGCGAATCAGTTCCACTTACCCGCCTGCTCCCCATAACCCCTAATTCCCTTATCGATCAGAAAACTATCTACCCGTGATTTAAACATATTCAACGAGGAAGCCTCCACCACTTCAATGGGCAGAGAGTTCCAGAGATTCACTACCCTCTGAGAGAAGAAGTTCCCCCTCAACTCTGTTCTGAACCGGCCCCCCCTTATTTTGAGGCCGTGCCCTCTAGTTCTGGTTTCCCTTCTAAGTGGAAAGAATCTCTCCACCTCTACCCTATCCAGCCCCTTCATTATCTTATATGTCTCTATAAGATCACCCCTCATCCTTCTAAACTCCAACGAGTACAGACCCAATCTGTTTAATCTCTCCTCATAAGCTACACCCCTCATCTCCGGTATCAACCTGGTGAACCTTCTCTGCACTCCCTCCAAGGCCAATATATCCTTTCGCAAATAAGGGGACCAAAACTGCACACAGTACTCCAGTTGCGGCCTCACCAGTGCCTTGTACAGTTGCAGCAAGACTTCTCTGCTTTTATATTCTATCCCCCTCGCGATAAAGGCCATGATGCATTGGCCAATATTTATCCACCAGCCAACGTCACAACTTCACTTTGCTGTTTGTGGGATCTTGCTGTGTGCAAATTGGATGCCATATTTCCTATATTACAACAGTAACAAGTGCTTCATTGGTGGTAAAGTGCTTTGAGGTGTCCTGAGGTCATGAAAGGGGCTTCATTCTTGCTGGTCCCTTCCCTTCTTTTGTCCCTGATGTGTGGTTCTATTCTTTTTTTTAACCAGGTTAGACTATCAGAAAGCAAGTCAGTGGCTGTTGGACTCCACCTCTGAGACCAGGACCAAAGCAAACACCAGATAGGAAAAAACATCCCATTTTCAGTGTCAGCCCTTGACGTTTTTTTTGTAAAAACAAGATGAATATTTTGTGTTGTGTTATTTTAAAAAATGATAGTCAGACAAGAGAAATACTTCCTCTTCTGGAAAATTTGTTCGGTTCCTTTCAGTTTTCTGATCCTGCAACATTCAAGTGACACTCCTTTTCCACTCACTTTCACTGCTATAAATGATTTGTACAAAAAGGCATGGGATGAAGTTTGCGAATGATACTTGGCTTGTACTCACCTGAATGTGGAAAAGGAACCCTCTAATTGAGATGCTTAAGAAGATTAGAAGATTTCACAGGGTAGATAGACAGAGTTGGATTTTATGATCCCCCATTGGTGGGTTTGAAGAAAGTGGGTGGGGGCTCATAAAATCCAATGGTTGCATGCCCACTTCCAATCTGCCCACTCCATCCTATCTGAAATTGTCTAGAAGTGTGCGGGAGGCATTGTGTGGCCTGCCAGTCCTTCAGTCTATTGATTAGATTTGATTTGATTTATTATTGTCACATGTGTTAGAGACAATCATAGAGAAGGAAAGGAGAGAGTGCAGAATGTAGTGTTACAGTCATAGCTAAGGTGTAGAAAAAGATCATCTTAATGTGAGTAAAGTAAAGTATATTTATGAGTCACAAGTAGGCTTACATTCACACTGTAATGAAGTTACTGTGAAAATCTCCTAGTCACCACACTCCGGCACCTGTTCGGGTACACTGAGGGAGAATTTAACATGGCCAGTGCACCTAACCTGCACATCTTTAGACTGTGGGAGGAAACCGGAGCACCTGAAGGAAACCCACGCAGACACTGGGAGAATGTGCAAAGTCCACACAGACAGTGACCCAAGCTGGGAATCAAGCCCAGGTCCCTGGCACTACGAGGCAACAGTGCTAACCACTGTGCCACCGTGCCCCCATAGGTCCATTCAAAAGTCTGACAGCAGCAGGGAAGAAGCTTTTTTTGAGTTGTTTGGTACGTGATCTCAGGCTTTTGTATCTTCTTCCCGACGGGAGAAGGTGGAAGAGAGTATGTCCGGGGTGAGTGGTGTCTTTGATTATGCTTGCTGCTTTTCTGAGGCAACTGGAAGTGTAGACACTGTCAATAGATGGGAGGCTGGTTGGTGTGATGGATTGGGCTGCATTCACGACCCTTTGTAGTTTCTTGCGGTCTTGGACAGAGCCAGAGCCACACCAAGCTGTGATACAACCAGAAAGAATGCTTTCTATGGTGCATCTGTAGAAGTTGGTGAGAGTTGTAGCAGACATGCCAAACTTCCTTCGTCTCCTGAGAAAGTAGAGGCATTGGTGGGATTTCTTAACTATAGTATCGGCATGGGGGGTCCAGGGCAGGTTGTTGGTGATCTGGACACCTAAAAACTTGAAGCTAGGCCCTGAAATGATCAACTAATGGTGTCTTAATTGCCTCATCTCACTCCCAATGATCCTGAGATATGTAGGTTAGAGGGATTAGTGGGTAAATATGTAGGGATATGGGGGTAGGGCCTGGGTGGGATTGTGGTCGGTGCAAATTCAATGGGCCAAATGGCCTCTTTCTGTACTGTAGGGTTTCTATGATTTCTACGATATTTTACCCGCAATGGTGAGGGGTGGGGTGATGGCAAGGCCCATTTCCAATGGAAAGCACAGCAGTTTTAGCTGCACAGGCCTGATGTCAAGAAAAGGGTTTGGGATCTCCTTTGTGGCTGCCTTCTTCCTCCCAGGCCCATCAGAGGCACCCTCCCATCCAAGATCCGCCTTCCATGGTTTCTTGAACACAGCCCCAGTTTCCGCTCACCACACAGCGGCCCCAACCCACCATCTACGCCCCCCACCGCCCCTCCCCCCCCAATACCCCTTGCCAAGATTGGGAAGACTCTTACCTCCTGGACCTCCATTTAACTGCCATATTTCCTGAGGTAAAGAAAATCCAGCCAGCTCACATCAAATCTAAAATGGAGATAGGAATCTAAGGTACCCACCCACATTAATTTATTTAAATGAATAAACCACCTCCAGCGAGTGGATTTGTTCAATGTCTCTGCTCCGCCACCCCAATCTCATTCTGATTAAAATCAAAAGTGGGCGGGTCTGACGTGGCCTGGGGTCAAAGTTTGAGATTATTTAAATTTTGTGATTGGTGGTGCCGACTGACCACTTGCTCTGTTTAAATTCTCAAATTAACTTCAACATCCCAATTAGATGTCCTTTTTCCACATTCAAGTGAGTACAAGTCAAGAGTCAGTCGCAAACTTCATCCCATTCCTTCTGCACAAATCATCTACAGTCGTAAAAATGAGTGGAAAAAATCCTGATGGTACAAAGCTCATGCATCGGAACAATCTGATGCATTGCTTGTTGGGTTGCATGGCAGCACAGTGGTTAGCACTGCTGCTTCACAGCGCCAGGGATCTGGGTCACTGTCTGTGAGGAGTTGGCAAGTGTCTGCGTGGGTTTCCTCCGGGTGCTCCGGTTTCCCCTGACAGTCCAAAGATGTGCGGGTTAGGTGGATTGGCCATGCTAATTTGCTCCTTAATGTCAGGGGGACTAGCAGGATAAATATGTGGGGTTATGGGGATAGGGCCTGGGTGGGATTTTGGTCAGTGGAGACCTGATGGGCAAAAGGCCTCCTTCTGCACTGTGGGGATTCTATGATTGTATTATTCTATGAAACTTTCCAGATTGAGAGAGTCTATCACTTCGCATGGTGGCACAGTGGTTAGAACTGCTGCCTCAGAGCGCCAGGGACCTGGGTTCAATTCCTGGCTCGGGTCACTGACTGTGTGGAGTTTGCATGTTCTACCCATGTCTGCGTGGGTTTCCTCCGAGTGTGGCGACTGGGGGATATTCACAGTAACTTAATTGCGGTGTTAATACAAGCCTACTTGTGACACTAATAAATGAACTTAAACACATTACTACATGAACGTTGCTCCTTCTGGCTCCAGTGTCTCTGTGCCCATCCTACTCTAAAGGAAGGGCGATGAAAAGGCCGCCAACTATAAGAAGCTACTTTGTGTGTGGACAGTGAAAGTCGCTGACAAATCAGCTGACGGATGGCCTCCGGAATCTAATCCAGAAAGGGTGCACACGCCCTCTGTGAAGTAATTGCAATCATATCCTGTGACCTGAGAGATCTCTGTGACTGTCAGCTGCTTTGGCACGAGACAGTGGATGACTGTTTTCAAGATGCAGCGCGGCTTCTAAACTGAGAGGAGAAATTCAGCCCTGGTGCATTCACAATAACGCTCCCATCCCAGGGAATGGTTGCTTTAATTAGAGGACAAAGTTTCCGATAAAAGTAGAAGTTCGAAAGTGATGGAATAGGCCGGTGAGCTTGACGTCCGTGGTAGGGAAGTTGTTGGAGAGGATTCTTAGAGACAGGATGTATGTGCATTTAGAACGGAACAATCTCATTAGTGACAGACAGCATGGTTTTGTAAGAGGGAGGTCGTGCCTTACAAATTTGGTGGAGTTTTTTGAGGAAGTGACAAAAACGGTTGATGAAGGAAGGGCCGTGGATGTCATCTATATGGATTTCAGTGAGGCATTTGACAAAGTCCCACATGGCAGGTTGGTTAAGAAGGTTAAGGCTCATGGGATACAAGGAGAAGTGGCTAGATGGGTGGAGAACTGGCTTGGCCATAGGAGACAGTGGGTAGCGGTCGAAGGGTCTTTTTCCGGCTGGAGGTCTGTGACCAGTGGTGTTCCGCAGGGCTCTGTAATGGGACCTCTGCTATTTGTGATATATATAAATGATTTGGAAGAAGGTGTAACTGGTGTTCTCAGCAGTTTTGCGGATGACACGAAGATGGCTGAACTTGCGGATAGCGAGGAGCATTGTCAGGCAATACAGCAGGATATAGATAGGCTGGAAAATTAGGCGGAGAGGTGGCAGATTTTAATCCAGATAAATGCGAAGTGATGCATTTTGGAAGAAATAATGTAGGGAGGAGTTATACAATATATGGCAGAGCCATCAAGAGTATAGAAACACAGAGGGACCTAGGTGTGCAAGTCCACAAATCC
The DNA here is from genome assembly GCF_964213995.1 of Mustelus asterias. Taxonomy (NCBI): domain Eukaryota; kingdom Metazoa; phylum Chordata; class Chondrichthyes; order Carcharhiniformes; family Triakidae; genus Mustelus; species Mustelus asterias. The sequence continues at coordinate 12,875,561 of NC_135803.1, forward strand.
TTGAAGGTGGCAACACAGGTGGAGAAGGTGGTGAAGAAGGCATATGGTATGCTTGCCTTTATAGGACAGGGTATAGAGTATAAAAGCTGGAGTCTGATGATGCAGCTGTATAGAATGCTAGTTAGGCCACATTTGGAGTACTGCGTCCAGTTCTGGTTGCCGCAGGTTAGGCCACATTTGGAGTACTGCGTCCAGTTCTGGTCGCCGCACTACCAGAAGGACGTGGAGGCGTTAGAGAGAGTGCAGAGAAGGTTTACCAGGATGTTGCCTGGTATGGAGGGTCTTAGCTACGAGGAGAGATTGGGTAAACTGGGGTTGTTCTCCCTGGAAAGACGGAGAATGAGGGGAGACCTAATAGAGGTGTACAAGATTATGAAGGGGATAGATAGGGTGAACGGTGGGAAGCTTTTTCCCAGATCAGAAGTGGCGATCACGAGGGGTCATGGGTCAAGGTAAGAGGGGCGAAGTATAACTCAGATATTAGAGGGAGGTTTTTTACACAGAGGGTGGTGGGGGTCTGGAATGCGCTGCCAAGTAGGGTGGTGGAGGCAGACACGCTGACATCGTTTAAGACTTACTTGGATAGTCACATGAGCAGCCTGGGAATGGAGGGATACAAACGATTGGTCTAGTTGGACCAAGGAGTGGCACAGGCTTGGAGGGCCGAAGGCCCTGTTTCCTGTGCTGTACTGTTCTTTGTAATGGTCGTTCATCCAATGTCAACAAAGCCTTGAAGTTCTAACTCCAACTTTAAATAAATGCATACATGAATCATTGAGGTTTATTCCCTCAGTGAGTGTTGCTTCTCGCTGGTTCCCAATCAGCAGTCCAACACATGATAACCTGTTGCAACAAATTTGAGCTGTATTTAAGTGAAATCCATTAATTCATGCAATCTGGTATGTACAACATTAGCATGCTAGTGGTTAGCACTGCTGCCTCACAGCGCCAGAGACCTGGGTTCAATTCCCGGTTTGGGTAACTGTCTGTGCGGAGTCTACATGCTCTCCCCGTGTCTGCGTGGGTTTCCTCCGGGTGCTCCGGCTTCCTCCCAGAGTCCAAAAGAAGTGCTGGTTAGGTGCATTGGCCGTGCTAAATTCTCCCTCAGTGTACCCGAACAGGCATCGGAGTGTGGCGACTAGGAGATTTTAACAGTAACTTCATTGCAGTGTTAATGTAAACCTACTTGTGATACTAATAAATAAACTTCAAATAAATTACATTCTTGCCTCCAAGATGAATACCTGCCAAGTTACATTTGCTTCTAGGTAGAGCAGATTTGACTGGGCCAGCTATGGGGAAGGAGCCATGAGATATAAGATGATGAATGTGTGAGTAGAATTAGTCTTGGAATTCAAACAATGGCAACTTGAGAGATGTCTTTCGGCTGTCGTAACTAGGTTTGGGGGGGTGAGGAGGGGGAGAGAGGGTGGGGGCAACTATGAAGGAAAATAAATTTATCTTCCGGTTTGAAAATATAAATTACTCTTATTATTTTGCCCACTGCTGCTATTTTGATTTGGTGTGGAGATGCCGGCGTTGGACTGGGGTAAACACAGTAAGAAGTCTCACAACACCAGGTTAAAGTCCAACAGGTTTATTTGGTAGCAAATACCAAATTTGCTACCAAATAAACCTGTTGGACTTTAACCTGGTGTTGTGAGACTTCTTATTTTGATTTGGGGCAGCTCTCCCAGTACTGTGGACAGGATTTTTCAGCCCAGCCGTGGTGGGAGCCACCTCAACAGCCAAAAGACCATTAGTCCAGAACTAGGGGTCATAGTTTGAGGAAAAGGGGTAAACCTTTTAAAACTGAGGTGAGGAGAAATTTCTTCACCCAGAGGGTGATGAATGTGAGGAATTCACCACCACAGAATGATGTGGAGATGCCAGCGTTGGACTGGGGTGGACACAGTAAGAAGTCTCACAACACCAGGTTAAAGTCCAACAGGTTTATCTGGAGTCACGAGCTTTTGGAGCGCTGCCCCTTCATCAGGTGAGTGCAGTGCGCATGTAGGTGGCGTCGTTCCGTTGTCTCATCTGCTTGGCAGTGTCTCGTTGCTGGTCTGCTGCGTCCTGAGCGCAAGTTGAGAACATGGACTCTGTCTTGGTTTCCAGTTTGTGGCGTCTGCTGTAAAGCTGGTTTGATTTGATTTGATTTATTATTGTCGCATGTATGAACATACAGTGAAAAGTATTGTTTCTTGCGTGCTATACAGACAAAGCATACCGTTCATAGAGAAGGAAATGAGAGAGTGCAGAATGTAGTGTTACAGTCATTGCTAGGGTGTAGAGAAAGATCAACTTAATGCAAGGTAAGTCCATTCAAAAGTCTGACGGCAGCAGGGAAGAAGCTGTTCTTGAGTCGGTTTGCACATGACCTCAGACTTTTGTATCTTTTTCCTGACGGAAAAAAGGTGGAAGAAAGTATGTCCGGGGTGCGTGGGGTCCATAATTATGCTGGCTGCTTTGCCGAGGCAGATGGTTGAGGAGTGTGAGAGAAGAGCGCAGAGTCTCTCAGCGTTATAGGTCAACTTGAGTGGGATTGTGATATGTAGTTCTTTCGGGATTTTGTCTGCTTTCTTGCATCTTTGTACAAACTTGAAGTCTGTGTTGATATGTTCGATCTTCTTGGAGATCCTCTCCACTTTGAACCGACGGTTTGCGATGTCGATGGTAGCCATGATGTGGAGTTGCCGGCGTTGGACTGGGGTAGGCACAGTAAGAAGTCGCACAACACCAGGTTAAAATCCAACAGATTTATTTGGCATCATGAGCTTTCGGAGCGCTGCTCCTTCATCACCACTCCCCTAATGAAGGAGCAGTGCTCCGAAAGCTCGTGATTCTAAATAAACCTGTTGGACTTTAACCTGGTGTTGTGAGACTACTTACTGTGCCCACCCACAGTATGTAGTCGAGGCCAAAACATTGTCTGATTCCAAGAAGAAATTAGATATAGTTCTTGGGGCTAAAGGGATCAAGGAGGGAAAGGGGGCTCAGGACATTGAGTTTGATGATCAGCCATGATCAAGATGAATGGCAGAGCAGGCTTGAAGGGCCGAATGGCCTACACCTGCTTCTAGTTTCTATGTTTCTATGAATTTTGGCAGGACTGACTGATCCTGGCAGTGGACAGGGATGGAGGATCCTACCCTATGAGAATAGCAATGATTTGTCTCCATATGGGGTTTAATTTCTTTTTTTTCTATACCAATTTAAAACACTGGTTTACATCAGATTCTGGATGTAGTCATCAATCCAAACCAGAGAGAACAAAAATCAACAAAAGTATGACATGAGTCAGAGGGGAATTCAGCAACCAGCTCGTAACTAATATCTCACTGAGGGAACTAAACCTGACTGCCTGTTATCTAATGATCAAACATGAGGCTTATCTCTGCAGTATGGCTCAACTTTGTCATCAGATAATTTGATATCTTCCCATCTGATCATCTTTATTAATAACTGATTGACAAGTAAATAACAGTGAATGATCGATAAACAAATGTCAGATTCCTCTCCTTCTTCACATCTGCTAAAGAAAACCAACTGCATGTTGATAAAACTTGGTCAGACACACAGGTCTTACATTAGACCACACAGACAGATTACAGATCTTTTACAGATGCACCATAGAAAGCATTCTTTCTGAGATGCAAGAACTGATGCAAGGACTGATTAGGGACAGTCAGCATGGCTTTGTGAGTGGAAAATCATGTCTCAGAAATTTAATTGAGTTTTTTGAAGGGGTAACCAAGAAGGTAGATGAGGGCAGTGCAGTTGATGTTGTCTACATGGACTTTAGCAAGGCCTTTGACAAGGTACCGCATGGTAGGTTGTTGAATAAAGTTAAATCTCACGGGATCCAGGGTGAGGTATCTAAATGGATACAAAATTGGCTTCTTGACAGAAGCCAGAGGGTGGTTGTAGAGAGTTGTTTTTCAAACTGGAGGCCTGTGACCAGCGGTGTGCCTCAGGGATCAATGCTGGGCCCACTGTTATTTGTCATTTATATTAATGATTTGGATGAGAATATAGGGGCCATGGTTAGTAAGTTTGCAGATGACACCAAGATTGGTGGCATAGTGGACAGTGAAGAAAGTTATCTCCAATTGCAACGGGAGCTTGATCAATTGGGCCAGTGGGCTGACGAATGACAGATGGAGTTTAATTTAGACAAATGTGAGGTGATGCATTTTGGTAGTTTGAACCAGGGCAGGACTTACTCAGTTAATGGTAGGGCTTGGGGAGAGTTACAGAACAAAGAGATCGAGGGGTACATGTTCATAGCTCCTTGAAAGTGGAGTCACAGGTGGACAGAGTGGTGAAAAAGACATTCGGCATGCTTGGTTTCATCGGTCAGAACATTGGATACAGGAGTTGGGATGTCTTGCTGAAGTTGTACAAGACATTGGTAAGGCCACACTTGGAATACTGTGTGCAATTCTGGTCACCCTATTATAGAAAGGATATTATTAAACTAGAAAGAATGCAGAAAAGATTTACTGCGATGCTACCGGGACTTGATGGATTGAGTTATAAGTAGAGGTTGAATAGACTGGGACTTTTTTCTCTGCAGCGTAGGAGGCTGAGGGGCGACCTTATAGAGGTCTATAAAATAATGAGGGGCATAGACAAGGTAGATAGTCAATATCTTTTCCCAAAGGTAGGGGAGTCTAAAACTAGAGGGCATAGGTTTAAGGTGAGAGGGGAGAGATACAAAAATGTCCAGAGGGGCAATTTTTTCACACAGAGGGTGGTGGGTGTCTGGAACAAGCTGCCAGAGCTGGTCGTAGAGGCGGGTACAATTTTATCTTTTAAAAAGCATTTAGATAGTTACATGGGTACGATGGGTATAGAGGGATATGGGCCAAATGTGAGCAATTGGGATTAGCTTAGGGATTTTTAAAAAAAGAATAAGGGCGGCATGGACACATTGGGCCGAAGGGGCTGTTTCCATGCTGTAAACCTCTGTGACTCTATGGTTGTATCACAGCTTGGTATGGCTCCTGCTCTGCCAAAGACCACAAGGAACTGCAAAGGGTCGTAAATGTAACCCAATCCATCACGCAAACCAGCCTCCCATCCACTGACTCTGTCTACACTTCCCGCTGCATTGGAAAAGCAGCCAGCATAATTAAAGACCCCAAGCACCCCGGACATTCTCGCTTCCGCCTTCTTCTGTCGGGGAAAAAGATCCAAAATTCTGAGGTCACGTACCAACCGACTCAAGAACAGCTTCTTCCTTGCTGCCATCAGAATTTTGAAAGGGCCTACCTCGCACTAAGTTGATCTTTCTCTACACCCTAGCTATGGCTGTAACCCTACATTCTGCACTCTCTCCTTTCCTTCTCTATGAATGGTATGCTTTGCTTGTATAGCATGCAAGAAACAAGACTTTTCCTTCTATACTAATACATGTGACAATAATAAATCAAATCAAATCAATGACATGTGGAGAACATCATACTTCACGCAGACAGAACATGCAGACTCACCCAAGTCGAATCGAACCAGGGTCCCCAGAGCTGTGAGGCAGCAGTGCAGTTAAACACATTTAAACACAGTTAACTGCGATATACAGTTAAAATCATTTATCCTCCCTGAGCCATCAGCTTAATTGATCCAAGTCAAATTGCATTTATAAAGCACCTTTAATAAGAAAATAACATGGCAATGTTTTACAGAGAGCTGAAACATGTGCTAAATAGCATAGAAAAACAATTAGGGGACGTAATGAAAGGATTGGGCAAAGACAAGATAGATAGGATTATAGTCATTTGAAGAGAACAGTAATTAAAGTACTTTGTTAAGTCTTGAAGGGTGTGTTAAGAATAAAATCTACTATAAGCCCAAAGCCTTTCCAGGAAGCTGAATAGATTTACCATATGAAGTCACATGAAAACATCGCAGAGGATGTATTTTCAATTTCGTAAACGTGTTTAAATTTCCGACAGCGGTAATTAATGTAAATATGTCTCACCTCTATCATCCTAAATTGTAACCAATCCAGATCAGACTACACTTATACAGTACCTATACTGATATAGTATACTTATAAAATTCTAATGGGACTAGACAGGGCAGATGCAGGGAGGATGTTCCCGATGGTGGGGGAGTCCAGAACCAGGGGTCACAGTCTGAGGATTCATTTAGGATGAAGATGAGGAGACATTTCTTCACCCAAAGAGTGGTGAGCCTGTGGAATTCATTACCACGGGAAGTAGTTGATGCCAAAACATTGAATGTATTCAAGAGGCAGCTGGATATAGCACTTGGGGCGAATGGGACCAAAGGTTATGGGGAGAAAGCAGGAGGAGGCTATTGAGTTGGACGATCAGCCATGATTGTGATGAATGGCAGAGCAGGCTCGAAGGGCCAAATGGCCTCCTCCTGCTCCTATCTTCTATGTTTCTATGTTTACCTTTAATAAAAATAATCTTGCAGGGTGCTACACAGGTTTGTAACATTAAATGCTGTAACATTAGATGCTGTAAATCTGAAATAAGAGGGGATAATGCTGGAAGTACTTGGCAGGTCAGACAGGATCTGTGGGTAGAGAATCAGAGTTAAACCAGCAGCTCAATGACCTTTTATCTCAGGGAGTGGAGATGTACAAGTTGGACCAGCACAAGATGAATCAAAGGCACATGATGCTGGAATCTAAGGCTGGAGATAACTGTTAACAAGGTTGAGGATCTTGAATTCAATGGGTGGAATTTTCTCGTCCCGCCCGCCACAGGAATCGTAGCGGGCTGGACACGGACCATGTAAAGGTGCGTTGACCTCGAGCAGGATTTTCTGGCCTTGAGGTGAGTGCGGCTGGAAAATCCCACCCAATGTGTTGGAAAGTGGGGGCCAGTACAGCTCAGTATAGGCAGGGGTGAAGGAGCTGGATGTAGATGATGATCGGATCCCAGCTGACGTTATAACTGGATGGGATGATCCCAGAATGATTCCCTGCTCAAAAGACCATGGACGGAATCCTATGGCTGGCAGGGTCTTCTGGTTCCGCTGCAGTGAACAGAGATTTGGCTGAGTGCTAAATTATCCATCTTCTCTGCAGTGGCAGTGGAGCACGAGCGACCGATAAGATCGCACCCCGTAACTTTTACTTATTTGTACTCTAGCATGGAGTAGAGTCACAGGACTGCCAATTCATTTTAACAACAAGGAACAACAACAACAAACCAGCCTCCCATCCATTGACTCTGTCTACACTTCCCACTACTTCGGCAAAGCAGCCAGTATACGCACCCCAGACATTCTCTCTTCCACCTTCTTCCGTCGTGGAAAAGATACAAAAGTCTGAGGTCACATACCAACCGACTCAAGAACAGCTTCTTCCCTGCTGCTGTCAGACTTTTGAATGGGCCTACCTCACATTAAGTTGATCTTTCTCTACACCCGAGTTATGACTGTAACACTACATTCTGCATTCTCGCGTTTCCTTCTCTATGAACGGTATGCTTTGTCTGTATAGCGCGCAAGAAACAATGGCCGTGATTCTCCCATTGCGACCTACTAGAAACAATACTTTTCACTGTATGTTAATACATGTGATAATAATAAATCAAATCAAATCAAAAAATCAAATCAAAAAATCAAAATGACATTCATGAAACATAAGATAAGGATTAAAGCTTAGAATTTATTTTGTTAGTGTCACAAGTAGGCTTACATTAACACTGCATTAAAGTTATTGCAAAAATCCACTTTTTGCCACACTCCGGTGCCTGTTCAGGTACACTGAGGGAGAATTTAGTATGGACAATGCACTTAACCTGCAATTATTTCAGACTATGGGAGGGAACCGAAGGATCCAGAGGAAACCCACACAGACACAGGGAAAACGTGCAGACTCCTCACAGACAGTGACCCAAGCTGGGAATCGAACACGAGTCCCTGGCGCTGTGAGGCAGCAGTGCTAACCACTGTGCCACCGTGCTGCCCTGTTATAATACAATATTCTGTTATTCCCCACTCATTTTAACAAATACACCCAGCTTTTAAGATTAACACGGATGACAAAGTACATTTGAAGCTACAATGGTCTCATGGACCCACAAAGTCCCTTTGACACACACAAAATGCCTGTGGTCAAATACACACTCCACTCTGAAACCCCAAGTTAATGACTTTAGATGCCTCCTCAGCATCCACACCCCCCCCCCCCACCCCTCTCAGATAATTCTCATGTCGGAGTTTCCAAACTTTACTCCCCAAAACATGCTTTAAAATCTTCTCTCCATAATCATGTTTTCCGTTCACGGTGTGCATTCCAAAGTCCAGCCCATGTTTTCCAAAAGACATTCGTGAACAGAGTTTCCACTCCACTTTCACTGGTGAGTCCAGTCCAGGATTTTACATCAACCCTTCAGGATTCATGGAATCATCGGATTCCTTTGATTTGACCGACTTCCACTGTTACACAAGCTCTGATCTCCAGCAATACTGTCTTCCCAATTACTTTAAAATTTGTCTCACAGATTGTCGTAAAACATTCCAAACTTCAGTATTACTTTAGAAACCTTTAGGAATCTATCTTCTCACCAGTTGGTTCCTCCTCAGATTTGTCTATGATGTTCCTGAACAGTGCGCTGTTCCATTTCCAGATTTCGAAAATCTTTAGTTTCATTGGAGTTTGCTTTCTTGCAAATTACTTCATTATACAACTCTTCCTCCTTCGAGCAGAGCTGAGAAATATTTCCTCTCTGGCTTTCTATCTGCATCTGCTCTGGCTTTAAGTTAAAAATAACTTAGAACAAAGGAAAACTTTCATTGTCTCGGCCATCTGTTGCTAAGCAATGCCTGTTATTTATTTATTTTTCACACCTTAGCCCTCTCTAAGCACAATAGAAACCCAGTTGGAACTTAACCAACCCCCACATATACAAACACCTTTGCCCAGCATGAATCTAACTATAGGTCCCTTTCAGACTTAGAACCATTGAATTAAATTCACCTAAAACTGTACCTTATTTCTTAATGTTTACCCATACAAATATAAATCCCTTAAAACTACCTTTGTTTTCCTAACAATGGGGGCACCTTGGAATGAATAGATGGCAGGCATCAGGTGGGGTGTTACAAATATTTGGAGAATCAAGTTTCGGGGTAATCACTATGTGAGCTTCAGTGGCACCGAAGTGAGGTAAGGGTCAAGACTGGCAGTGTCACAAAGATGGAATTACGCTGGTCGAAAAATAAATAGCAATGGAAAAAACTTTGCAGAGCGGATAGGCAGCTCATTCAAATTCAAGCCTCCGTCCCCACACATCCTTTTAAAATTATGTTTGAGCCTTGACATTTCATCCCACCCAGGATCGAGGGAGCAGCTAAATTGGCCAGTTGGCCAGCTTGCCAACCATACAAGCAGCAGGCCACGTAAAATTGCATTCAATTACCCCCTTAATGGACTAAATTTTCTGCTAGATTGTCGGTGGGCACGACTCCAACTCTTGAATGTGCCTACTGATTGGAGTATTGTGCGAATAGGTGATCATAAGATGTGAGATATAGGAGCAGAATTAGGCCATTGGGCCAAGCGAGCCTGATCCGCCATTCGATCATGACTGATATGTTACTCAACCCCATTCTCCTGCCTTTTCCCCGTAACCTTTGAACCCTTTACCAATCAAGAACCTATCTATCTCTGTCTTAAATGTACTCAATGACCTGGCCTTCACAGCCTTCAGTGGCAATGAATTCCACATATTCACCACCCTCTGGCTGAAGAAATTCCTCTTCATCTCGGTTCTAAAGGGTCATCCCTTTACTCTGAGGCTGTGCCCTCAGATCCCAGTCTCTCCCACTAATGGAAACATCTTCTCCACATTCACTCTATCCAGGCCTTTCAGTATTCTGTAAGTTTCAATGAGATGTCAGCAAGTGTGTCCAACGCTTTTCACGATTTCACGTGTTTCTGGATATGGCAAGCGCCAAAAGTTTGGCCTGGGATTTGCGGGGGAGGGCGGGGGAGGGCGGGGTGGGGGGGGGGGGTGTTTGGGGGGGGGGCAGGGAAGGGTGGGGGGGTTAGAGTTTGCACACAAATCTTTGAACATGGCAGGAGAGGCTCCCAAGCCAAGCCGTTAATAAAGCACATGGTATCCTGGGTTTGGGAAATAAAGTAAGAGTTTTAACAACACCAGGTTAAAGTCCAACAGGTTTATTTGGTAGCAAATGTTAAAGTCCAACGCCGGCATCTCCACATCATTTGGGAAATAAAGGCAGCTCAATAAAACAAAAGCAGGAAAGTTTTGCCACAACGATTTTAAAACACTAGTTTGGCTCCAGCTGGCATGTCATGTCCGATTCTGGACATCACACTTTGAGAAAGATGTGAAGGCTTTGAAGAAGAGATGAACAAGAATGACGCCAGGTATAATATTACAGCTTTGTGGACAGACGGCAGAAACTGGATATTTTCTCTTTGGAGCAGAGGAAGTTATGAGCAGATTTGATAGAAGTATTTCAAATCAGGAAGAATTTTGACAAAGAGGAACAGCCTCCAAAGGCTGAAGTTTCAATAACTGGATGGCACAAGCTCAGGCTGGTTGGCGAAAGAACAAGGGACGACATAAGGATTCATTATTTCCACCAAGATTTATTGGGATTTGGAATGCACTGCGTGAGTGGTTGATGGAAACTGACTGCAGTTTAAGTTTATTTATTAGTGTCACAAGTAGGCTTACTTTAACACTGCAATGAAGTTACTGTGAAAATCCCCTAGTCGCCATGCTCCAGCGTCTGTTCGGGTACACTGAGGGAGAATTTAGCATGGCCAACGCACCTGACCAGCACGTCTTTGAGACTGTGGAAGGAAACCGGAGCATCCAGAGCTAGTACATCACAATCCTAGAATCCCTACAGGGCAGAGGAGGCCATTTGGCCCATCAGGTCTGCACTGACTCTCCGACAGAGCATCCCACCCATGCTCTATCCCCATAATTGCATGTAATTGTCCCACTAATTCCCTCTAAGCTACACTTCTTGGGCACAAACGGGCAATTTAGCATGGCCAATCCACCTGACCTGAACATCTTTGGAGTGCGGCAGACAACTGGAGCATCCAGAGGAAACCCACACAGACACGGGGAGAATGTGCAAACTCCACACAGACAGTCACCTAAGAGCAGAATCAAATCCAGGTCCCTGGCACTGTGAGGCAGCAGTGCTAACCACTGAGCCACTTGCGAAACGTCCAATAGCTATTTTCAAAATGAGTTTACAGAAATACTGAAAGGAGAAAGGAATGAGTGAATGAGGCAAAAAAGCAGAAGGTCAGGACTGACTGGCTTGTTCCATAACACAGCCAGAACAGACTTAATGGCCCAAATGGCCTTTCCTTTGTTGTACTACTCTATAATTTCCTGCCACTTTCCAAAGGAGGCCAGGAGTTATAAATGAGCACATGAGTAATGATAAACAGGAAAGGGCCCAAAGGCTGATCCAGGCTACCCTTCTCAGCTGTGCTATTTTATGCATCGTAGTAAGCCCACGCCACAACACCAGCCACCAACCCCCCCCCCCCCCCACCCCCCACCCCCACCCCCCCCCACCCCCTCGCAAGCCATATCAGTTCCTGGGAGAGGCCAAGAGACTGATTCAAGACCAGTTGTGGAAAAAAAAATCTGGAAAATGCTTTTCCGACCACCTTAGGCTCATCACATTGGGCCACTGACTATAGAATATAGAACATAGAACATGGAACATTACAGCGCAGTACAGGCCCTTCGGCCCTCAATGTTGCGCCGACCTGTGAAACCAATCTAAAGCCCATCTAACCTACACTATTCCAATATCATCCATATGTTTATCCAATGACCCTTTAAATGTCCTTAATGTTGACGAGTCCACTCCTGTTGCAGGCAGGGCATTCCACACCCTTACTACTCTCTGAGTAAAGAACCTACCTCTGACATCTGTCCTATATCTATCACCCCTCAATTAAAAGCTATGTCCCCTCGTGCTAGCCATCGCCATCCGAGGAAAAAGGCTCTCACTGTCCACCCTATCTAATCCTCTGATCATCTTGTATGTCTCTATTAAGTCACCTCTTAACCTTCTTCTCTCTAACGAAAACAGCCTCAAGTCACTCAGCCTTTCCTCATAAGACCTTCCCACCATACCAGGCAGCATCCTGGTAAATCTCCTCTGCACCCCTTCCAATGCTTCCACATCCTTCCTATAATGCGGAAGACCAATCTCTTGCAGTCCAGCACAATTCCTCACTCTTAGCCAAGACCATCGAGGGTAATTAATTTATATCTACTCACTACCTACACCGCACGGGAATGCAGCGACTCAGGAAGGCGGCATACCACCAGCTTCCCAAAGGACAATTAGGGATGGGCAATTAATGCCGGTTTTGCCAGCCGCTCTGGTCCTCGGGCTGCTGCGTTGGCTCACCCAATCGCCCTGGGAAAAAAAATGCTCCGTAAATCCAACTAAAATAGAGCAGGAGAGACACGGAATGTTCAAACACATCCTCCTGGTACAAGTGCATACTGATTGCTTTTTTCCGTGAGGAAGTTTAAGGCTAATTTGTCTGAGTTCGTGCTGCTGGAGATAAAACCCTGCTTTGCCAACCACTTGAGAATTAGAGAAATTAGACCGTGAGTACAGAGCAAAAAATGTTGTCAGTCAGGAAACACAATGAGGGAAGAATGTTGCTAAGAGAGGAACAAGAAGTCAATCTGCCGTAAGCTTATGTTGTCTCCATTTTGTAAGTCATAATTAACCTGCCCCGAAGAAGATTAATTAGTTTTTTTGGAAACACGGAACCATCTGAATGCAATTGTCGACATGAACAATTAATTATTCAGAGGAGAATCCCTGGTTCTGCTGCCTTTAGTCATGACCGCTCCCCCCCCCCCCAAACCCAAGCACCTGCTGCCGCCTGCACACATACCCATTGCTATGGTTACCAAGCATTCATTCTTATCCCTGCCTCATTCAAATTCCATCAAGGGCCATGTTTATATTACATATGTGTGCTTCTGCCCACATCTATCTCCAAGTCCCATTCATTCCGCCATCACACAGCGATTGGAATGCAAATTGACTTTCTGCAAACAAATGACTCGTGCTGGAGGTGGGCACAATATGATTAGCTTTTGTTTTTTTGAAGCTGTGTCTCTTTGATGCATAAAACGTATTCCATTCCCTGCCTTTTGAATGTCCCATGTCAGCTGCGTTTCATTTCTTTTTCGCTGAGGCAATGGGGCGGCACGGTGGCACAGTGGTTAGCACTGCCGCCTCGCAGCGCCAGGGACCCGGGTTCAATTTCTGGCTTGGGTCGCTGTCTGTGTGGAGTTTGCATGTTCTCCCCCTGTCTGCGTGGGTTTCCTCCGGTTCTCCGGTTTCCTCACACAGTCCAAAGACATGCGAGTTAACTTGATTGGCCATGCTAAATTAACCCTAGCGTCAGGGGGGTTATCAAGGTAAGTTTGTGGGGTTAAGGGAATAAGGCCCAGGTGGGATTGTGGTTGGTGCAGACTCGATGGGCCGAATGGCCTCCTTCTGCATTGTAGCGATTCTATGATTCTATGATCAATTTCAAAACCCTTCTACCACTTTTCACCCATCCCTCAGGCCGATGTCATTTCCTTCCTTTCCATTATGCTATGATCTCATATCCCCCAACCCTCCCGGGATTTTGAACGCCACCTTGGCCATGCCACGCATTTCTTTGAATGACCCGATGCAGAAAGAGGCCATTTGGCCCATGGTGCCTGCGTCAGTTCTTTTTAAAAAAAATTTATTCATGGCAAGGGTGGCACAATGGCAATGGGTGGCACAGTGGCATTGGGTGGCACAGTGGCATTGTGACACTGCTGCCTCCAGGGGCTCGGGTTTGATTCCAGCCTTGGGTCACTGTCTGTGCGGAGTTTGCACGTTCTCCCCACATCCGCGTGGGTTTCCTCCGGGTGCTCCGGTTTCCTCCCACAGTCCAAAGATGTGCAGGTTAGGTGCATTGGCCATGCTAAATTGCCCCTTAGTTTCTCAAGATGTGGAGGTTAAGTGGATTTTCATAGAAATTTCATAGGGTCCCTCCAGTGCAGAAGGAGGCCATTCAGCCCATCGTGCCTGCACTGACAACAATCTCACCCAGCCCCTATCCCTGTAACCACACTTATTTACCCAGCTAGTCCCCCTGACACTAAGGGGCAATTTAGCATGGCCAATCCACATAACCAGCACATCTTTGGACTGTGGGAGGAAACCAGAGAACACCGAGGAAACCCACGCAGACATGGGGGAGAACGTGCTGACTCTGCACACAGTGACCCAAGGCTGGAATTGAACCCGGGTCCCTGAGCTGTGAGGCAGCAATGCTAACCACTGTGCACCACCACCTCCACTTTGAAGCAGCAATCCAGTTCATCTCCTTTCCTAAAGGATATTAGTCACAGAGTCATAAAGGTTTACAGCATGGAAACAGGCCCTTCCACCCAACTTGTCCATGCCGCCCTTTTTTTAAAAACCCCTAAGCTAATACCAATTGTCCGCATTTGGCCCATATCCCTCTATACCCATCGTACCCATGTAACGATCTAAATGCTTTTTAAAAGATAAAATTGTACCCGCCTCTACTACTACCTCTGGCAGCTTGTTCCAGACACTCACCACCCTCTGTGTGAAAAACTTGCCCCTCTGGACACTTTTGTATCTCTCCCCTCTCACCTTAAACCTATGCCCTCTAGTTTTAGACTCCCCTACCTTTGGGAAAAGATATTGACTATCTACCTTGTCTATGCCTCTCATTATTTTGTAGACATCTGACCGATGAAACCAAGCATGCCGAATGCCTTCTTCACCACTCTGTCCATCTGTGACTCCACTTTCAAGGAGCTATGAACATGTACCCCTAGATCTCTTTGTTCTGTAACTCTCCCCAACGCCCTACAATTAACTGAGTAAGTCCTGCCCTGGTTCAATCTACCAAAATGCATCACCTTGCATTTGTCTAAATTAAACTCCATCTGCCATTCGTCCGCCCACTGGCCCAATTGATCAAGATACCATTGCAATTGGAGATAACCTTCTTCACTGTCCACTATGTCACCAATCTTGGTGTCATCTGCAAACTTACTAACGATGCCCCTATATTCTCATCCAAATCATTAATATAAATGACAAATAACAGTGGGCCCAGCACTGATCCCTGAGGCACACCACTGATCACAGGCCTCCAGTTTGAAAAACAACTCTCTACAATCACCCTCTGGCTTCTGTCAAGAAGCCAATTTTGGATCCAATTAGATACCTCACCCTGGATCCCATGAGATTTAACTTTATGCAACAACCTACCATGCAGTACCTTGTCAAAGGCCTTGCTAAAGTCCATGTAGACAACATCAACTGCACTGCCCTCATCTACCTTCTTGGTTACCCCTTCAAAAAACTCAATTAAATTTCTGAGACATGATTTTCCACTCACAAAGCCATGCTGACTGCCCCTAATCAGTCCTTGCATCTCTAAATGCCTGTAGATCCTGTCTCTCAATTTACCCACCACAGATGTGAGGCTCACTGGCCTGTAGTTCCCAGGCTTTTCCCTGCAGCCCTTTTTAAACAAAGGCACAACATTTGCCACTCTCCAATCTTCAGACACCTCACCCGTGACTATCGATGATTCAAATATCTCGGCTAGCGGACCCGCAATTTCCTCCCTAGCCTCCCACAACGTCCTGGGATACACTTCATCAGGTCCTGGGGATTTATCTACCTTGATGCGCTTTAAGACTTCCAGCACCTCCTTCTCTGTAATATGCACACTCCTCAAGACATCACTATTTATTTCCCCAGTGAACCAGAGTTTCTGGATTTATAGTGCAGCGATAATGCCATGAGGCCATCTCCTTTTCTATTTAAAGGCAATCTTAAAGAAGGGTGGCATGGTGGCACAGTGGTTAGCACTGCTGCCTCACAGCGCTGGGGACCCGGGTTCGATTCCAGCCTTGGGTCACTGTCTTAGTCGAATTTGCACGTTCTCCCCGTGTCTGTGTGGGTTTCCTCCGGGTGCTCCGAGTTTCTCCCACAGTCCAAAGATGTGCGGGTTAGGTTGATTGGCCATGCTAAATTGTCCCTTAGTGTCAGGGGGATTAACAGGGTAAATGCGTAGGGTTACGAGAATGGGTGGGATTGTTGTCGGTGCAGGCTCGATGGGCTGAATGACCTCCTCCTGCACTGTAGGGATTCTATGGATTCTATGATTCATTTAATGCCAACATGTCCACACTTTGGTGGCAAGAGAAAAGGGTCTCACACTGATGTGTCACTACAGTTCATACTTCAATGGAGCAGGATGGAGAAGGAGACTAACTGGTTACAGTGCGTTTGGAATCAGCGCTGCCTGTGAATCAGCTGTATGAGTGTCCATCAAGAGATTACACAGAGCTGCTGCACTTATTAAGTAAGGAAGCGGGCAATGAGAGGGGATACAGATACTGGCCAGAATTCTCTGACATCCTGTGGCTAGAATTTACAACGCTCTCATTCATTCTGACTGCTGACATACACTAACCATTTTCAAAGATCATCGATGAGTCCTGTAAAGGTGCGGGGGAGAAAATAGCTCTGCACAAAAACTTGGTGCCATGTATGTTGCGGCTGTGATTGCAAGGTGCTCCAAGCCCAGCAACAACCCAAGTGGTTTACTTCCTCTTAGTCAGATCCTCTTAGTCAGACTGTTATTCCGTGACAGTGTATTGTGAGGGACCTGGTCAAGGCTCAGCTGTGTGGGTGTATTCTGATAGATGGGTGACAAGTGGGTAAGTGGATGGGATAATGATCCTGGCTCTGTTCATCCACTGAATCACGGCAGCTAACTACATGACTGCTGAATAGCTTTACAAGACAGTGCTGCCAATACAGGTGCCATTACCGCATTTTGTGAATCCACTCCTTGGTTTCAGTAAAATACATTGTGAATAGGGAGCAGCAACATCGATATTTTCCAAAGGGAAGCACGTGATGGGCCATCCATTCCAGGGTCAGGCTACAGGAGCAGAAGTAGGTCATTTGGTCCATCGAGTCTGCTCCACTGTTCAATGAGATCATGACTGATCTGATATAATCCTCCCACTTTCCTGCCTTATCCCCTTAACCCTTGATTCCCTTACTGATTAAAAATCAGTCTATCGCAGCCTTGAACATATTTAGCAACCCTGCCTCTGCAGCCGTCCGCGGTAAAAAATTCTTCAGATTCACTGCCTTCTGAAAGAAGAAATTCCTCCTCATCTCTGTCTTAAAGGGTGACCCCATTCCTCTGAGATTATTCCCTCTGGTCCTAGACTCCCCCACATGGGGAAACAACCTCTCAGCATCTACCTATCAAGCCCACCATCACTCCATCCCCCCAACACCACTCCACAAACCCTGCCAACCCACCCTCCTGGAGAATCCTGTATGTCCCAATAACGTCACTTTTCATTCTTCTAAACTCAATTGAGTACAGACCCAGTCTACTCAATCTCTCCTCATAAGATAATCCCTCCACCATGGGTGGCATGGCGGCACAGTGGTTAGTACTGCTGCCTCACAGCACCAGGGACCCATGTTCAATTCCTGGCTTGGGTCATTGTCTGTGCGGAGTTTGCACGTTCTCCTTGTGTCCATGTGGGTTTCCTCCGGGTGCTCCGGTTTCCTCCCACGGTCTGAAAAACGTGCTGGTTAGGTGCATTGGCCATGCTAAATTCTCCCTCAGTGTACTCGAACAGGCACCGGAGTGTGGCGACTAGGGATTTTCACAGTAACTTCATTGCAGTGTTAATGTAAGCCTACTTGTGACACTATTAAACAAACTAAATGCTGGGATCAACTGGGTGGACCTCTCTGGGCTGCCTTCAATGTCAGTGTTTCTGTCCTTAGCTAACAGTTAGATAACATTTACAGAGTTCACTTAGCTGCCAAATCAATGGTGTTTCTTCCAAAGCACAAGGCCTTCACATGGACAACAAACATCTCAAAGGATCACTCTGAAGGTCTGGTTTTTTACATACATCCAGGGCGGCATGGTGGCACGGTGGTTAGCACTGCTGCCTCACAGCACCAGAGATCCAGGTTCAACTCCGGCCTCAGGTCACTGCCTGTATGGAGTTTGCTCGTTCTCCCCGTGTCTGCGTGGGTTTCCTCCGGGTGCTCTGGTTTCCTCCCATAGTCCAACGATGTGCGGTTTAGGTGGATTGGCCATGCTACATTGCCCCTTAGTATCAGGGGGCCTGGCTGCGATTTTGGTCAGTGCCAAGTGAGCTTCTTCTGCACTGTAAGGTTCTATGGTTCTATGATCCAGGTTGCTCCACCCACACCAGGCCTCCCCAAGCACATCGAGAACAAAGAAGAAAGAACAAAGAACAATACAGCACAAGGAACAGGCCCTTCGGCCCTCCAAGCCTGCGCCACTCATGTGCCCAACTAGACCATTCATTTGTATCCTAGTCTGTTCATGTGGCTATCTAGATAAGTCTTAAACGATCCCAGCGTATCCGCCTCAATCACCTTGCTTGGGAGTGCATTCCAGGCCCCCACCACCCTTTGTGTAAAATACGTCCCCCTGACATCGAGATTGATTAACAGGGAAACGAAGAACACTACTGCCTTGTTCTTGAACAGAGAAATCAGGAACAGGGGTAGGCCATTCAGCCCCTCAAACTTGCTGCGCCATTAAATAAGATCATGGTTGATCTGACTGTGGCCACAACTTGACCTCCCTTCCTATCCCCAATACCATCTGTCTCCCTTATCAATCAAAAATCTGTCTTATTCAGCCTTAAAAGGTGACTCCCACATCTCATCACATTCTGGGGAAGAGCATTCCACACACTCTCTACCCTCGGAGAGAAGTATTTCTCCTCATCTCTGCCTCAAATGGGAGGACCCATGTTTTTAAATGGTGTCCCTTTGTCCCAGTCTGTTCCACAAGGGAAAACATTCTTTCAGCATCCAAGCCCCCTCAGGATCTTATATCAACTCTCACACTTCAAAACTCCAATTGATACTGGTCCAACCTGTCGAACCTTTTCTGCATAGGATAACCCCCCTCATCGCAGGAATCAGTTGCGTGAGTCGGGGTTGCCTCCGATGACAGCCCTTAGATCAAAATGGTCGGGGGTCACATTCATAGACTTCGGGTTCATGAAGCTGGGAATTCTACTGACTGTGTAGCCGGTGTGAGGAGAAAAATTTAGGCCGCAGGTTTGGATGGGGCTTACAATGGAGCAGGATGTAGCATGGATGACAGTCCTGAACCCGCTGTTTTCCTTCCATGTGGGTCAGGTTCAAATCATAGCTCTGAGCCTATCTGCAGTAGAATCATAGAATCCCGACAGTGGAGAAGACCATTCAGCCTATTGAGCCTGCACTGACAACAATCCCACCCAGACCCTATTGCCATAACCCCATGTATTTAGCCTGCTAAACCTCCTGACACTAAAGGGTAATTTGCCATGACCAATCCACCTAACCCGCACATAGAATCCCTCGAGTACAGAATGAGGCCATTCAGCCCATCAAGTCTGTACCAACCACAATGCCACCCAGACCCTATTCCCGTAACCCCACACATTTACCCTGTTAATCCCTCTGACACTAGGGTCAAATTCGCATGACTAATCAACCTCACCGGTTGATCTTTGGACTGTGGGAGGAAACCGGAGCACCCGGAGGAAACCCATGCAGACACAGGGGGAGTGTTCAAACTCCACACAGACAGTGACCCGAGGCTGGAATTGAACCCGGGTCCCTGGCGCTGTGAGATAGCAGTGCTAACCACTGTGCTACAGTGCCGCCCTGCGCAAGGGTGAAATCAATGAATTAATCAAGAGTTATCTGTCTTGCTTTGTTAATTAAATGTCAAATTTAATTATCTTGACCACACTGTTACTAATATAAACCGTGCAAAAATTATGCATTAAAGATAATTTCAGTAATAATTAGTTAATTAGAGGCTGGGAGGAGATCAAACAGCTCTGAGAGGTGAATGAAACCTTCCTGATAATTAACCCCTTAATGGAGGTGCTTGAGTCACGAACTGAGAACACAATTGATTCCAGTTCTGTTTACTCCATTATTTTTTATTCACTCGTGGACTGTACAGTGGCATAGTGGTTAACACTGCTGCCTCGCAGCTCCAGGGACACGGGTTCGATTCCTGGCTTGGGTCACTGTCTGTGCGGAGTCTGCACATTCTCCCTGTGTCTGCGTAGGTTTCCTCCGGGTGCTCCGGATTTCTCCCACAGTCTGAAAGACGTGCTGGTTAGGTGCATTGGCCATGCTAAATTCACCCTCAGTGTACCCGAACAGGCGCCGGAGTGTGGCGACTAGGGGAGTTTCACAGTAATTTCATTGCGGTGTTAATGTAAGCCTACTTGTGACAATAATAAACTGAAATATGGGCATTGTTAACTGGCCAGCATTTATTGTGTGGAGATGCCAGCGTTGGACTGGGGTAAACACAGTAAGAAGTTTAACAACACCAGGTTAAAGTCCAACAGGTTTATTTGGTAGCAAAAGCCACACAAGCTTTCGGAGCTCCAAGCCCCTTCTTCAGGTGAAATTGTCTCTTCCACCTTCTTCTGTCGGAAGAAAGATACAAAAGTCTGAGGTCACATACCAACCGACTCAAGAACAGCTCCTTCTCTGCTGCCATCAGACTTTTGAATGGACCGACCTCATGCTAAGTTGATCTTTCTCTACACCCTAGCTATGACTGTAACACTACATTCTGCACTCTCACATTTCCTTCTCCATGAACAGTATGCTCTGTCTGTATAGCGTGCAAGAAACAATACTTTTCATTGTATGCTAATACATGTGACAATAATGAATCAAATCAAATCAAACATAACCTTCCTGTTTTTAAACTCCATCCGTCTAGCAATGAAGGACAAAATTCCATTTGCCTTCTTAATTATTTGCTGCACCTGCAATCCAACTTTGTGTGATTCATGCACAAGGACACCCAGGTCCCTCTGCACAGCAGCATGCTGCAGTATTTTACCATTTAAATAATAGTCCATTTTGTTGTCATTCCTACCAAAATGATGACTTCATATTTCCCAACATTGTACTCCATCTGCATGCCCTGCTTGTATTACATGCTTCTAGCACTGACTCCTAGCTCTTTGATGTGGAGATGCCGGCGTTGGACTGGGGTAAACACAGTAAGAAGTTTAACAACACCAGGTTAAAGTCCAACAGGTTTATTTGGTAGCAAAAGTCACACAAGCTTTCGGAGCTCTAAGCCCCTTCTTCAGGTGAGTGGGAATTCTGTTCACAAACAGAGCTTATAAAGACACAGACTCAATTTACATGAATAATGGTTGGAATGCGAATACTTACAACTAATCAAGTCTTTAAGAAACAAAACAATGTGAGTGGAGAGAGCATCAAGACAGGCTAAATTTACACATCTTTTTAGCCTGTCTTGATGCTCTCTCCATTCACATTGTTTTGTTTCTTAAAGACTTGATTAGTTGTAAGTATTCGCATTCCAACCATTATTCATGTAAATTGAGTCTGTGTCTTTATAAGCTCTGTTTGTGAACAGAATTCCCACTCACCTGAAGAAGGGGCTTAGAGCTCCGAAAGCTTGTGTGGCGTTTGCTACCAAATAAACCTGTTGGACTTTAACCTGGTGTTGTTAAACTTCTTACTAGCTCTTTCTCCAGCTTTGGTTACTTTACTCAGTGTCCACGCCCAGCCTTAATTCATCAAGCACTGTGAGCAAAACTAGTAAACAGCCTCACGTTGTCATAAAGAGCAATTGGACCATTGCAGAGCTAATGCCCAAGCCTGGTGCGCTTTTACCAATGGACCACAATATTAAGTTTTGATGGCGATTTGACAGAGGTGTCAAAGTAGCATTGCACCCAATCCCGGGAGTGTTTTGACAGACAAGTGTTTGTTGTCACTGCTAATTGAAAGGGCAGGTGCGAAGGGCTGAATTGTTTTTTCCTGTCCTTGAATGTTGATGTATGCTCACGTTCAAAACAAGAAGGACATTAGAACAAGGAGGGGGAAATACTAATTTCAGAACTAAATCGTGTTTGTTGCATTTAAACAGTTGGAATTCTTATTTTCCAACGCACATCATGATATCATCGGACAGATGCCCGAGAAAGGTAAATTAGAATTTGGACAGGGGAGTGACTGATGTGTGATGGATTGTGGTGGAGGTATTACAGGGACAGAGGCACACAGTTTAATGCATTGTACAGTTAATCACGTAGAGGTCACCACAATGATTTGCAACTGTGCAGCAGTTGATTGTTTCGTTTTAAGAGTTTTAGTTACATTTTAATTAATTTTAATTACCGGGAGAGAAATGGCGAGCAGCGCAGAGGATGAAAGCAGATAAAACATCAATGCGTGGCCCATCTGCTCGCTCCAGTGGAGCTGGAAGACCTCGAGTCACTTTGTGGAGACGAGCAAGAGAGTTCTCCCCAGTGTTTCTACCATATTTATACCATGAACAACAACAGTCTCCAAAATAAACAGCATTAATTGATCATTCATTCACCTAATTCACTGCTTGTGAAATGTTGCTGTAAACAGATTGACTGCCATGTTTGCATTTGTTATTCATTCATGGGCTATGGCTGTCGCCGGCTGTCAAGACAAGAGGTGTACGCCGAGGGGAAGGTCTGTCTCTTCAGATGGCAAGTGCACTATGCAGTGTCGATCTAGACGTCCCCACGTTGAAGTCAAAACATTGCACATTTTCAAGAAGCAGTTAGATATAGCTCATGGAGTGAAAGGATCAAAGGGTATAAAGTTAAAGTTTATTTATTAGTCACAAATAAGGCTCACATTAATACTACAATGAAGTTACTGTGAAATTCCCCTTGTCGCCACAGTCCGGCGCCTGTTCGGGTCAATGCACCCTAACCAGCGCATCTTTCAGAATTTCAATGGGTGTGGGAGGAAGGTGGGGGATAAGGCTATTGAGTTGGATGATCAGCCATGATCATAGTGCATTGTGGAGCAAACCGATAGGGCCGAATGGCCAACCCCTGCTCTTATTTTCCATGAGCGGGATTTTCCAGCTGCTCGTGCCCCAAGACCAGAAATTCCAACCCGAGATCAACAGACCTTTAAATGGTCTGTCGCATTTTTAAAGTTTAAAGCCAAAGTTTAAGTTTAAAGTTAAAGTTCAAAGTTTATTTATTGGTGTCACAAGTAGGCTTACGTTAACACGGCAATGAAGTTACTGTGACAATCCCCCAGTCGCCATTTCCGGCGCCTGTTCGGGTGCACTGAGGGAGAATTTAGCATGGCCAATTCACCTAACCAGCACATCTTTCGGACTGTGGGCGGGAACCGGTCCACCCGGAGGAAACCCACACAGACACAGGGAGAACATGCAAACTCCATACAGACAGTGACCCAAGCTGGGAATCGAACCTGGGTCCCTGGCACTGAGAGGCAGCAGTGCTAACCATTGTGCCACCATGGCGCCCTTCTGTCCCACCTTTTCTGTCCCGCCCGCTACGATTCCCGAGGAAGTCAGGACAGGAAAATTCCACCTTATGTTTCTATGATTCTGGGCTCCTGGACATTCCCGATTTCAATTGATTTGATTTGATTTGATTTATTATTGTCACATGTGGACTCTCAGAGGCTTTTTCCCAGGGTGGAAATGGCTGCTACGAGAGGACACAGGTTTAAGGTGCTGGGGGGTAGGTACAGGGAAATGTTAGGGGGAAGTTTTTCACACGGAGGGTGGTGGGCGAGTGGAATCGGCTGCCGTCAGTGGTGGTGGAGGCGAACTCAATAGGGGCTTTTAAGAGACTCCTGGATGAGTACATGGGACTTAATAGGATGGAGGGTTATAGGTAGGCCTAAAAGGTAGGGATAAGTTCGGCACAACTTGTGGGGCCGAAGGGCCTGTTTTGTGCTGTAGTTTTTTTATGTTTCTATGCATTAACATACAGTGAACAGTGTTGTTTCTTGCACGCTATACAGGCAAAACATACTGTTCATAGAGATGGAAAGGAGAGAGTGCAGAATACAGTGTTACAGTCATAGCTAGGGTGGTGAGAAAGATCAACTAAATGCAAGGTATCAATGCAATTGATCCACAATTGGTGGCCTTGCCTTCAGGTGCCTTGACCTAAGCTCTACAATTTCCTTCCTCCTTGCACCTCTCTATCTCATTTTTTTCTTACAACGGAACAACATAACTGCTTGGAGTGATGTATGAAGCAACAATCTTTTGATTCAGTGGTACGAGTGCCTTCCACCGAGCCACAACACGCACCTGAATCGCAAAATCCTGCCTGACAGACTGGGAGAAGATTGAAGACTAGCAATCTGATTCATCCATATTATCTGCTGTGTGAAAACACCATTGCCAAATAATGCCATCAATCAAATCACAACATGCCAATCACCACCAGACACCTGGGAAGCTACCTTCATCACTCTGAAACATGTATCGTTAGAAACGGTAGAGACAAAGAGTATTAGGCCTGTACCACCAAACCAGCAAACAATGAATAAAAAATAGAAATAAAAATTGTAATGAAAACCATTGACGGAAACAGAGATACCAGAGAGAGCTGGAATGGTTTTTACACTGAGTAATATTTAAAATCAGCTTTTTTTAAACATAGTTAGCTTTTCAGTGGCATGCTCAAGAGAGGTGATTGTGTAACAAATTAATGTTTATGCAAAGTTAAAGAGAAATTATATTCATTTCAGGAAAGGCAATTTCTATTTGTTTGCTTCTATCAAGAGAAGGCGCTTTGCACTAAATCTCAATTAAGTGAATTTTGTTCTTTTCAAAATAGAACTTTTGTCATTTGTATGTTCTGCATGAATCCCAATTATTGTCCAAACCACTTTCCACTTTGCAACTGAAGTCATACGAATGCTTCCAAATGCAAAATAAACAGGGAACTATGTGTAAGAAGGAGGTATTGATCGAGTTGAGTTGGGTGGCACGGTGGCGCAGTGGTTAGCACTGCTGTCTCACAGCGCCAGGGACCCAGGCTTGATTCCTGTCTGTGTGGAGTTTGCACATTCTCCCCGTGTCTGTGCGGGTTTCCACCGGGTGCTCCAGTTTCCTCCCACAGTCCAAAGATGTGCGGGCTTGGTGGATTGGCCATGCTAGTTGACCCTTATTATCAGAGGGATTAACAGGGTAAACATGTGGAGTAATGGGGATGGATGGGATTGTTGTCAACTCGATAGGCTGAATGACCTCCTTCTGCACTGTAGGGATTCTATGAGTTCTTTGAGGAAGTGACATGAAAAATTGACCAGGGCAGGGCAGTGGATGTTGCACACATGGACTTTTGTAAAGCCTTAGACAAGGTTCCTCAAGGCAGGCTGATACAGAAGGTGAAGTCATATGGGATCCGAGGTGAGCTGGTAAGATGGATACAAAACTGGCTTGGGCATAGAAAGCAGAGAGTAGCAGAGTAGCGAGGGTACTTTTCTAACTGAAGGTCTGTGACAAGCTGTGTTCCACAAGGATCAATGCTGGGGCCTCGTAATATATATAAATGATTTGGACGAAAATGTAGATGGTCTGATTAGTAAATTTGTAGATGATACAAAAATTGGGAGAGTAGGGGATAGTGAGGAGGGTTGTCAAAGGATACAGCAGGATATAAATCGGCTGGAGACCTGGGCCGAAAGATGGTGGATGGAATTTAACCCAGACAAATGTGAGGTAATGCAATTTGGAAGGTCTACTGCAGAAGGAAAGTATACAATAAATGGTAGAACCCTTAGAAATATTAACATACAGAGGGATCTAAGCGTGTAGGTCCATGGTCCCTGAAGGTGGCAACTCAGGTCCGCAAGGTGGTCAAGAAGGCGTACGGCATGCTGGCCTTCATCGGTCAGGGCGTTGGGTATAGGAATTGGAAAATCACGTTGCAGCTGTATAAGACTTTGGTTAGGCCGCTTTTGGAGTATTGTGTACAATTCTGGTCACCACACTACCAGAAGGATGTTGATGCATCGGAAAGGGTGCAGAAGAGATTTACCAGGATTTTGCCTGGTTTGGAGAATATGGACTATGAAGAAAGGTTGAACAAACTTGAATTGTTTTCATTGGAACGTTGGAGGATGAGGGGGGACCTGATAGAGGTTTACAATATTTTGACAGGCTTGGATAGAGTGGATAGTCAGAATCTTTTTCCCAGGGTCGAAGGATCAATTACTCAGGGGTATAGATTGAAAGTGAGAGAAGGAAAGTTTAAAAGAGATGTAAGGGGCAAATTTTTAACACACAGGGTGGTGAATGCCTGTAATGCGCTGCCGGGGGAGGTGATGGAAGCAGATTCTATAACAACGTTTAAGAGGCATCTGGATAGATACATGAATAGGCAGGGAATAGAGGGATATGGACCATGTAAAAGCAAGAAAATATTAGATTAGAGGGGCATCTGTGTCGGCACAGACTTGGTGGACTGAAGGGCCTGTTCCTATGCTGCACTGTTCTTTGTTTTCTGTATTTTCTAATTAATTTTTATGAAGCCAACTCATGAACATGTGAAGCTTGAAGGCATTTCTCCCTCTTAACACCATTCAGAATATGGCATGGCGTGCAGAGTTACCCCAATCCAGTCCAGTTAAAAGCTGTCAAGGCTCCCAGAGATGGTCTTAATGTGCTTCACCATTCGATTGGGTATAACTGAGAGAGAGACATGTGGTTCTGCCCTTCATTACTCCATCAGTTCTGCTGCAATTCTCTGTCCAGAGGCAGGATATCCATGGTTCTATTTACGCTACACGTAAGGAGAGGAGGCAGGTCCCCAGGGGAGGCGATGGCCTAGTGGTATTATCACTAGACTATTCATCCAGAAACTCAGCTAATGTTCTGGGGACTCAGGTTCAAATCCCACCACGGCAGATGGTGAAATTTGAATTCAATAAAAAAAATCTGGAATTAAGAATCTACTGTTGACCATGAAATCATTGTCGATTGTCAGAAAAAAACCCATCTGGTTCACTGACGCCCTTTAGGGAAGGAAATCTGCCATCCTTACCTGGTCTGGCCTACATATGACTCTGGAGCCACAGCAAAGCGGTTGACACTCAACTGCCCTCTGAAATGGCCTAGCAAGCCATTCGGCTCAGGGGCAACTAGGAATGGACAATAAATGCTGGCCAGCCAGCAACGCCCATGCCCCACGAATGACTAAGAAAAGTCAACCTCAGCCTGAGCACGGATCAAACCCTGTGCTGCTGGTGTTCATAGAATCTCTACAGTGCAGAAGGAGGCCATTCGGCCCATTGAGTCTGCACTGACAACAATCCCACCCCAGGCCCTATCACCACAACCGTGTTGATCCCTGTAACCTACACATCCCAGGATACTATGAGTAATTTACCATGGCCAATCAACCTATGCCGCACATCTTTGGACTGCGGGAGGAAACCAGAGCACCCGGAGGAAATCCACGCAGACACGGGGAGAACTTGCAAACTCCACACAGACAGTGACCCAAGCCGGGAATCGAACCTGGGTCCCTGGTGCTGTGAAGCAGCAGTGCTAACCACTGTACCACCATGCCGGCCAGGATGTATGTAAAACACCAGGCCTTCAGAATGATCCTTTGAGATGTTTGTTGTCCATGTGAGGCCCTTGTGCTTTGGAAGAAACACCATTGAGTTGGCAGCTAGGTAAAACTCTATAAATGTTAGCTAACTGTTAGCTAAGTACAGATACACTGACATTGGAGGCAGCACAGAGAGGTTCACCCAGTTGATCCCACCATTTAGTGTCACATGTAGGTTTACATTAACGCTGCACTGTGAAAATCCCCTACTCGTCACACTCTGGCGCCTGTTTAGGTACACTGAGGGAGAATTTAGCATGGCCAAAGCACTTAACCAACACCTCTTTCAGACTGTGGAAGGAAACCGGAGCACCCGGAGGAAACCCACGCAGACACGGGGAGAACGTGCAAACTCCACAAAGACTGTGACCCAAGCCGGGAATGGAACCCAGGTCCCTGGAGCTTTGAGGCAGCAGTGCTAACCACTGTGCCACCGTGCCACCCATGTTAATCTGATCCACATGAGAGCTGTTTAACCCGTTGGGCTAAGCGGCTGCCACCCCAACACTTGGACTGCATACATTGAATTGAATTTCCACAGAGGCGCCAGCGCCTGTAGAACCAATACCAACTTGGCCCAACTTGTAGCAGCCATTGCTGTACACACACACTCAGCCTTCTGGTGACCTACACCTCCTCCACCACAATTCGTAAGTGAAGCGACTCTTTCTTCCTTGATTAACTGACTCTTGAATCAACCATTGCATTCAAGTTATTTTAATTTCCATCTCCATTACTCTTCCAACAAATAAAAAATGTGGCTTTTTTTGAGATGTGATGGGGCGGCACGGTAGCACAGTGGTTAGCACTGCTGCTTCACAGCTCCAGGGTCCTGGGTTCGATTCCCGGCTCGGGTCACTGTCTGTGTGGAGTTTGCACATTCTCCTCGTGTCTGCGTGGGTTTCCTCCGGGTGCTCCGGTTTCCTCCCACAGTCCAAAGATGTGCGGGTTAGGTTGATTGGCCAGGTTAAAAATTGCCCCTTAGACTCCTGAGATGCGTAGGTTAGAGGGATTAGCGGGTAAAATATGTGGGGGTAGGGCCTGGGTGGGATTGTGGTCGGTGCAGACTCGATGGGCCGAATGGCCTCCTTCTGCACTGTAGGGATTCTATGATGATTCTATGATGATGATTGGCCAGCTAGCAGTGTCCTGGAGATTAACCTGCAATCGTTGGAGGCTCCTGGGTAATGCTGGAAGTTTGGCAAACCTA
Organism: Mustelus asterias; assembly: GCF_964213995.1. NCBI lineage: Eukaryota > Metazoa > Chordata > Chondrichthyes > Carcharhiniformes > Triakidae > Mustelus > Mustelus asterias. The sequence goes on from NC_135803.1 coordinate 12,904,352, forward strand.
ACTGCCTTGTGGTGGGGAAAGTGTTACAGACAGACTCACAGCAAGTTAACTGGCTTTATTCTATATTAAGGTGAACATGTGCAGAGAATGTCCAGCAGATTTTCTCAGCTAAACATCACGCACCTCGCTGGCAACGTACTCCAATATGACCAACCCATTATCATTTGAATAATGTCGATCTGCTCCCATTTAGCCTGGAAGGGTGCGAGAAGAATCAGGTAATCAAGTCTTTACAGGTGCAGACAATGTGTGTGGAGAGAGGGTTACGCACAGGTTAAAGAGATGTGAATTGTCTCAAGCCCAGGCAAGTCGTGGGGGTTACAGATTGTGTGACATGAACCACTGCCACATGTGTGACATGTGCTCCAGCTTGCTCCCACAGTCCAAGGATGTGTGAGTTAGGTTGATTGGCCATGCTACATTGAGCCGAATGTCAGGGGATTAGCAGGATAAATGTGAGGGGTTGTGCGACTAGGGCCTGGGTGGGATTGTGGTCGGTGTAAACTCGATAGGCCGAATGGCCTCGTCCCACAGTGCAGGACGAGGCCATTCGGCCTATCGAGTTTACACCGACCACAATCCCACCCAGGCCCTAGTCGCACAACCCCTCATATTTATCCTGCTAATCCCCTGACATTCGGCTCAATGTAGCATGGCCAATCAACCTAACTCACACATCTTTGGACTGTGGGAGCAAGCTGGAGCACCCGGAGGAAACCCACGCAGACAGTGACCCGAGGCTGGAATTGAACCCGGGTCCCTGGAGCTTTGAAGCTGGTTCTCTTTGTGGATACAACGGTTTGCTTTGCAGAGGCCAATTCAAACAAAGCGTTGGGCTGACAGAGTTATTGCTAATTGGAGTAAAGCCGATCTCCAGCTGCCTCGCCTCATCTTGTTGGCAGTGGATGGAATTACATTTGTGATACGTGTCGTTTTCCAAACTGGAAGGTTTGTTTGTCCTGCTGAACAGTCATGATAATGGGACAGGGCTCTAGAATCCTAGAATCCCTACAGTGCAGAAGGAGGCCATTCAGCCCATCGAGTCTGCACTGACCACAATCTCACCCAGACTCTGCCCCCATAACCATATGTATTTACCCTAGTTAGTTCCCCTGACACGAAGGGGCAATTTATCATGGCCAATCCACCTAACTCACAGATCTTTGGACTGGGGGAGGAAACCGGAGCACTCGGAGGAAACTCACGCAGACACGGGGAGAATGTGCAAACTCCACACAGACAGTGACCCAAACTCCACACAGTGACCCAAGCCGGGATTCAAACCTGGGTCCCTGGCGCTGTGAGGCAACACTGCTAACCATTGCCACTGTGCTGCCCCCGGTGGTTCTGCCATAAACGCGAGTTTGATCTTACACCTCATTTTGCAAGGTGGCAGAGGGGAGCCGAGCCCCCAATAACACATTTAACTCTCTCTCTCTCTCTCTATCTCTACCTGTCCCTTTAGAGGGAGGAAGATAAGTGTCACGGAGCCCATGGCAAGAGATGATGAATAGAGTCTTTCAACCTGGGGTGCTGTTGCACTGCAGTGAAGTTGTTTACCTAGTGAAATAAACTACACAAACCTGACAGAGCAAGTTGAGAAGAATTTGATAAAAACATATGGGATCTTTGGCTTTACAAACAGAAGTTTAGGGGGGTTTTTTCAGTCTGACTTGGCTAAAATGTTAAAAAATCTCAAACCCAATCCCACCCAGACCCAAACCCGTTCGCTTCTGGTTGTAATGGAGGCAGTGATCCAGAGAGTCAGGGAAGTTCTCTGCAGACCGGGGTTCGAATTCCACAATGGGTAGGTGGTGAAATTTGAATTTAAATAAGATTATCTGAAGTCAAAAGTCCAGTGATGGCCACAATTCCATTGTTGATTGTCGTCAAGCACCCACTTAGTACACTAAATGTTCTTTAAGGAAGGAAATCTGCCTTCCTTACCCCATCTACCTAACATTTGACTCCAGATCCACAACAATGTAGTTGACTCTTAACCATCCTCTGAAGTGGAGTTGCCAGCGTTGGACTGGGGCCAAGTTCCGCACACATGAGGACGGCCTCAACCGGGACCTTGGGTTCATGTCACACTATCTGTAACCCCCACGACTTGCCTGGACTTGCAAAATCTCACTAACTGTCCTGGCTTGAGACAATTCACACCTCTTTAACCTGTGATTATCCCTCTCTCCACTCGCATTGTCTGTACCTGTAAAGACTTGATTACCTGTTAAGACTCGCATTCCAACCATTATCTTGTAATTGAGTTTGTGTCTTTATATGCCCTGTTTGGGAACCAAATCTTCGACTCATCTGATGAAGGAGCAGCACTCCGAAAACTCGTGGTACCAAATAACCCTGTTGGACTTTAACCTATGTTGTGAGACTACTTATTGTGCCTATCCTCTGAAATCACCCAGCAAGCCACTCAGTTCAAGGGAACTTAGGGATGGGCAATAAATACTGGTTCTCTCAGCGATACTTCACATCATGGATAAAAGTTGTACAATTCGCCCATTCAGAGGAGGCTCTGGTTCATTTCAATATTTTAATGAGGCTTCTTGTCTCAGAGTTTGACCTCCATTTTAAATTTTAAGCTGACTGGTTTAAATAGATAAACATTTAACATTTTGTTAGCACATTCCTTACTGCAGTAGAGAAATAAATGTGTTTAAAGTTCATGGATAAATGGTAGTTTTTGCATAACAGAGATAGGGAATGACATAATTAGTGTCACAAATAGACTTACATTAACACCGCAATGAAGTTACTGTGAGAATCCCCCTAGTCTTCACACTCCGGCACCTGTTCGGGTACACTGAGGAAGAACTTAGCATGGCCAATGCACCTCAACCAGCACTGTGGTTTCGGACTGTGGGAAGAAACTGGAGCACCCGGAGGAAACCCACGCAGACACGGGGAGAACGTGCAGACTCCGCACAGACAGTGACCCAAGCTGAGAATCGAACCTGGGTCCCTGGCGCTGTAAGCCTGCACTAATAAATATACTTTAAAAAAAACAGCCTCAGAAATCAAATCTTATACCATCATTACAAAACAGATACACCTGCAATTCAATTTGCAAACATAAAGCCCAAGAACTAATGATGAGTTTGAGCAGAAACACAGCAATTATTATTTTTGTCTGCAGAAAATAACAGTCATTATCAAAATCAATCCTGTAAAGAAATATTCTCATTCACCCATTATACATTGTCCCACTATCACTAACTGTTTTTACAGAGCATGTTAACTTTTAATTTGGGACTTATCCATCTCCAGTGAGATATTCTAATAATCTAATGCTGAACTGTAAAGTTTATCTTACACTGCAACTGCATGGTACATTACTAAGCACAGGTACTGAAATCATAGAATTCATGCAGTGCAAAAGGAAGCCATTCAGCCCATCGAGCTTGCATTGATAGCAACCCCATGATACTAAGAGACAATTTAACATGGCCAATCAATCTACCCTGCACATCTTTGGAGTAACACGATGGCACAGTGGTTAGCACTGCTGCCTCACAATTCCGGCCTTGGGTCACTTGTCTGTGTCACATTCTCCCTGTGTCTGCGTGGATTTCCTCCGGGTGCTCTGGTTTCCTCCCACAGTCCAAAGATGTGCAGGTTAGGTTGCTTGACCATGCTAAAGTGACCCGAGTGTCAGGGGGATTAGCAGGGTAAATATGTGGGGTTACAGGAATAGGGCCTGGGTGGAGTTGTGGTCATAGAGTCATAGAGGTTTACAGCATGGAAACAGGCCCTTCGGCCCAACTTGTCCATGCCGCCCTTTTTTTTTAAAACCCCTAAGCTAATCCCAATTGCCCGCATTTGGCCCATATCCCTCTATACCCATTGTACCCATGTAACTATCTAAATGCTTTTTAAAAGATAAAATTGTACCCGCCTCTACTACTACCTCTGGCAGCTTGTTCCAGACACTCACCATCCTCTGTGAAAAAAATGCCCCTCTGGACACTTTTGTATCTCTCCCCTCTCACCTTAAACCTATGCCCACTAATTTTAGACTCCCCTACCTTTGGGAAAAGATATTGACTATCTACCTTGTCTATGCCCCTCATTATTTTATAGACCTCTATAAGGTCACCCCTCAGCCTCCTACGCTCCAGAGAAAAAAGTTCCAGTCTATTCAGCCTCTCCTTATAACTCAATCCATCAAGTCCCGGTAGCATCCTAGTAAATCTTTTCTGCACTCTTTCTAGTTTAATAATATCCTTTCTATAATAGGGGTGACCAAAGTTGCACACAGTATTCCTAGTGTGGCCTTACCAATGTCTTGTACAACTTCAACAAGACATTCCAACTCCTGTATTCAATATTCTGATCGATGAAACCAAGCATGCCGAATGCCTTCTTCACCACTCTGTCCACCTGTGACTCCACTTTCAAGGAGCTATGAACATGTACCCCGAGATCTCTTTGTTCTGTAACTCTCCCCAACGCCCTACCACTAACTGAGTAAGTCCTGCCCTGGTTCAATCTACCAAAATGCATCACCTCCCATTTGTCTAAATTAAACTCCATCTGCCATTCGTCAGCCCACTGGCCCAATTGATCAAGATTCCATTGCAATTGGAGATAACTTTCTTCACTGTCCACTATGTCGCCAATCTTGGTGTCATCTGCAAACTTACTAACCATGCCCCTATATTCTCATCCAAATCATTAATATAAATGACAAATAACAGTGGGTCCAGCACTGATCCCTGAGGCACACCGCTGGTCACAGGCCTCCAGCTTGAAAAACAACTCTCTACAACCACCCTCTGGCTTCTGTCATGAAGCCAATTTTGTATCCATTTAGATACCTCACCCTGGATCCCGTGAGATTTAATTTTATGCAACAACCTACCATGCGGTACCTTGTCAAAGGCCTTGCTAAAGTCCATGTAGACAACATCAACTGCACTGCCCTCATCTACCTTCTTGGTTACCCCTTCAAAAAACTCAATTAAATTTGTGAGACATGATTTTCCACTCACAAAGCCATGCTGACTGCCCCTAATCAGTCCTTGCATCTCTAAATGCCTGTAGATCCTGTCTCTCAAAATACCTTCCAACAACTTACCCACCACAGATGTGAGGCTCACTGGCCTGTAGTTCCCAGGCTTTTCCCTGCAGCCCTTTTTAAACAAAGGCACAACGTTTGCCACTCTCCAATCTTCAGGCACCTCACCCGTGACTATCGATGATTCAAATATCTCGGCTAGGGGACACTCAATTTCCTCCCTAGCCTCCCACAACGACCTGGGATATACTTCATCAGGTCCCGGGGATTTATCTACCTTGATGCGCTTTAAGAATTCCCACACCTCCTTCTCTGTAATATGTACACTCCTCAAGACATCACTATTTATTTCCCCAAGTTCCCTAACACCCATGCTTTTCTCAACAATAAATACTGATGAGAAATATTCATTTAGGATCTCACACATCTCTAGTGGATCCTCACATAGATGACCTTGTTGATCCTTAAGAGGCCCTACTCTCTCCCTTGTTACTCTTTTGCCCTTGTTACTCTTTTGGTCAGTGCAGACTCGATGGGCTGAATGGCCTCCTTCTGCACTGTTGGGATTCTATAACTGGACTGATCTGTACATGCCATGGTTATGGGGCAGGCCAGAGACTGGGCAGCAGTTCACTTCCTGACTCCTTAAAGCCTCTCTGCCATCGAGATGGTACCAGTCAGGCAATTGTTGAAAACTTGTGCATTTGCCTGGATTGGTACAGCTCCTACAACACTCAAGATGCTGAACATGATCCAGGACCAAGCAGCAGCTCCACATTGATGCACAGCAATGTGTATTGTCTACAGGATGCACACAAGCAACTTGCCAAGCCTCCTTCTCAGCCCACAAACTCTAGCAAATGCATGGGTAACACCATCATCTGAAAGCTCCTCGCCAAGTCACACAGCATCCTGACCTGCAGACACATTGGCCATCTCTTCACTCTCAAGGGGACAACATTTCGGACCTCCCTAACTAACACCACTGCGGGTCTACCAACAATACATGGACTGCAGCAGTTCAGGAGACAGCACTGGCTTAAACACAACTGAGGAATGCCAATAAATACTTGCTAACCAGTGCCTAAATCCCACGAATGCACAAACAAAAGATGTCTTTGCCTTTTCACAGCTGTTCTACTTTTGATATGTGAGAGATGATGCCTCAGTTGGACACACTGGCGAAAAGAAAAAAATGTTTATTTATTAGTCACAAGTAGGCTTACATTCACACTGCAATGAAGTTACTGTGAAAATCCCAAATAACGTTCTTAGAAAGCACTCATCAAAAACCACATGCCTGTAGCTTCTGGCTTCTAATCTCTTTAGACTAATTCTCTGTGTGTGAACCCAGATGGGGCATTCCATGAAGGCATGGCAGCACGATGGCACAGTGGTTAGCACTGCTGCCTCACAGCACCCGGGCTTGATTCCGGCCTAGGGTCACTGTCTGTGTAGAGTTTGCACATTCTCCCCATGTCTGTGTGGGCGAACGTGCATTTGAGAGTTGCCTGACTGAGTGTTATCATAGAATCATAGTATCCCTACAGTGCAGAAGGAGGCTATTCGGCCTATCGAGTTTGCACTGACCACAGTTCCAGCCAGGCCCTATTCCTGTAACCCCATATATTTTCCCGCTAATCCCCCTTACACTAGGGCCGATTTAGCATGGCCAATCAACCTAGCCCGCACATGGGCAGCATGGTGGCACAGAGGTTAGTACTGCTGCCTCACAGGGACCCGGGTTCGATTCCCGGTTTGGGTCACTGTCTGTGAGGAGTTTGCACGTTCTCCCCGTGTCTGCGTGGGTTTCCCCCGGATGCTCCAGTTTCCTCCTACAGTCCAATGATGTGTGGTTTAGGTTGATTGGCCATGCTAAATTGACCCTAGTTTTGGGGGGATTAGCAGGGTAAATATGTGGGGTTATGGGGATAGGGTGGGATTGTTGTCGGTGCAGGCCGAATGGCCTCCTTCCGTACTGCAGGGATTCTATGGCATACATCACATTCCAGCGCCCCACTTTTCACGGGGTGGTCTGTAGAATAAATCTTTAAGCCTCTCGACCAACTCCCTCAATATCTGACAGAATGAAAGAATGTCCACTATTCATTCACTGACTATGGGTCCTGCCTCAGGAACTCACTAGTTCATGCATTTAAGAACAGAAAATGTTGGAAATACCTAGCAGGTCAGACAGCATCGACGAAGGGAGAAACCGAGTTACTATTTCAAGTTGATGACCTTTCATCGGTTAGATAGGGCGGAATTTTATTATTTGTTTAACTAAGTGTCAACAGCAGCGGGGAAAGCGATGGACTGCGCTCTGGCTCCAACGCTGGCTGTTCCCACCATATTTTTTGAAACTTAGTGATACAAGTTGGAACCTGCGATGTCACACTGGTGGGGAGAGATCTGCACGCCGCAAGCAACCTCAGCGTTTAAGAGATCAGGGTACTCTGTTTAAAGGACATCCTGATATATCAAAAGTAAGAATGAAAGCAAGGATCCCCTCCATGGACATGGAGAGAACCCCCCCCCACCCCCCAGCCACCACCCCCACCCCACCTCCCCCCCATCCCGCGCCTGCCCCCTCACGCACTGGGGGACCCCACACCCCTTACAGATACAGGGATCCCATCTCACCGATACAGGGAACACCCCTGTACAGATGTAGGGAAGGCCCATCACCCCTCCAGATGCAGAGAATCCCACCTGCATGGATGCATGAAACGTCCTCCCCACCTGACCACATGGATGCAGGGAACACCCTCCCCCTCCATATGGATGCAGGGAAGCCCCTCTATTGCACAGACATAGGAAAGCGCCCCCACTCCCCCAACTCCCCACCATCCAGGGATGAAGGGAACCCCATCCCTATGGACACAGGACGCCCCCTCATGGGCGCTGAGAACCCTGCCCCGCAGGGACTTTTCCAATAGTGCTGGGCAGTGCCAGAATGCTACCCAGGTATGTGCCCTATTTCCTGGGGGCTGTACTTACTGTGTGCCCCCAGCAGTTTCTCTTACACCAAGTCACCGTTGGTCTAAATCTGGTGGAAATCCCACAGACGTGGCATTACCGGTGGGGGGGGATTCTGAAAGTGGAGGGGGGGGAGGTGGGGGGGTGGGGGGTGCATGCAGGGAGGGGGGGTGGGGTGGGAGGGCCACTACTGATATGATAATGTGGGTAACGGGTTCCCATCCTTTCTGGGTGGGAGCCCCAGTACGTAATTGACGGGATAGTAGAAATCATAGACCATAGAAACCCTACAGTGCAGAAGGAGGCCATTCGGCCCATCGAGTCTGCACCGACCGCAATCCCACCCTACCCCCACATATTTACCCGCTTATCCCTCTAATCTACACATTTTAGGATTCTAAGGGGCAATTTTTAACCGGGCCAATCAACCTAACCCGCACATCTTTGGACTGTGGGAGGAAACCGGAGCACCCGGAGGAAACCCACGCAGACACGAGGAGAATGTGCAAACTCCACACAGACAGTGACCCGAGCCGGGAATCGAACCCGGGACCCTGGAGCTGTGAAGCAGCAGTGCTAACCACTGCGCTACCGTGCCACCCTACAGGTGGTTAGCACAGTAGGGAGACAATGGGAATGTGAATGGGAACGGGAATGGGAATGTGAAATCCCATTGGTATGAGAGTCATTTGGGGACTGATGTTGGATTCTCCTCCCACATCGGCTTTCCCGCTGCCTAAAACAGGGGCGGAGAACCCTGACTATTGGTTTTTGGACTAACCAAGGTGTTCACACATTGAATGGGAGGCTGGCGGGAGCTGGTGGAATTTTTCCTCAGTTACGTGGAGAGACTGGAGAAATAAGGCTTCCCTCCTGAGGAGAAGGAAATTTTAGTGGTGATTTAATGCAATCAAAATCATACAAACATACAGTGCAAACATACGGATTAGGAGCGTGCGGTATTTTTAAAGGGTAGGCTTGTAGACCACAAAGCCTCAAACAAACTAGAGTTTTATTGGAAAGGTGTTTACGCTACAGGCTGTTTGGATAGACAGCCCATTTGCCCACCCAAACATCGATGACATCATCAATACCTCACATGATCAGACTCTTCATGGATCTTGTTCCAACCAGGAACAGATTTGAATGCAGAACACTTTCCTCCCCCTTTACATTCGAAGCCCTGCAATGAAACAGGACTCCAGCAACAGGAGACATCAGCGGAGGACGTTTAGCGCGCTCCCCGCTCCGCGCCACTGCCTCTGCGCAACGGGCCGGGAGACATCAGCGCGTCCCCGGGGCTAAGAGTTTTGGAGTCATCAGCTTCGCGCTGAAAATATGGGGTTACAGAATTGGGCCTGGGTGGAATTGTGGTCAGTGCAGACGCGCTGGGCTGAATGGCCTACTTCTGATTACAATATTTAAATTACAATTTACATCCCATTAGCGGGCCCGGGCTCCCCACTCAGTAGGAACAGGTGGTCCGGCCCCACTTGAGGGAACAGAGGTGATTGAGGCCCCCCCCAGGAGGTTGAGGGCAAGGGGGGGGGGGGGGGTGCCCCCTGGGCAGTGCCAGCAATCAGGCTGGCCAGCAATCAGGAGGCCAGCAGTGTGGGCTACTGTGCATGTGCCAATCTCGCCGCATGCGCAGTGGCCCGCTCTGCGCTATGCTGCCAGTCTCCTGGGCGGGAATAGCCCCACACCCTAGTTTCTGGAGTGAATCACACGAGGGCACTCAGCAGTGCACAGAGTGTGGGAGATTCATTTTGAAACTCCCGCTGAAAAAGCCAAAAGGACTTCCTCCAGTTTTTACGCAAGTTCGACACTTAGAATTTTTGGGGGAGAATCCCACCTGTAGTCTTCTGAATGGGTACTTCAGGCCATTGCAAGTACTTTCCACAACAAAAAACATTCCTCTTTTGAATGGTGCAGCATGATCTTTATGAGCACTTCGCCAGGGTCCTTCTGGCCATTCCCATGAGTGTAATGATGCTAGTTTTTAGCACTACCTTGCTTCTTTTTTCAAACAGGGTAACCCTGAGCTCAGCCTGTTTGCTTCCGAGTCTTCAATACACCCAGCTAATTATCATTGCAGGGTACTTGTTACTCAGTGCTTCCTGTAGCATCCCAGGTCTTTCTGGGCAGAGAACATAGCGAGCTTCTTTGCGATTCCTTCAATGACCACAATCAATATTTGGTAGACTTCCGCCACCAGCTTTGGTGTAGCGATGTTTTTACCTTCTTAGTCATTTTCGGATGTCTGCAGCACCTTTTGATGACTTTTTCTCTGTTTTTTATTCCTCCGAAAGTCTGCCGGCGTGTCTCCGGCTTCCTCGTCGCCAGTTTTCTTTGTGGTATTTTTAAAGGACCGGCTTGCAGACCCCGAAGGTACAAACAAGCAAGAGCTTTGTTGGAAAGGTGTTTACGCTATAGGCTGTTATGATAGACTGCCCATTTGCCCGCGCAAACGGCCGAAGATGTCATCAATATGTCATGTGATCGAACTCTTAAAGTGACCTTGTTCCAACTCAGACAAACTGTGAATACACAACAGAGCAGGAGTAGGCCATTCGGCCTCTTGAGCCTGCCCTGCCATTCAATAAGATCCATGGTTGATCTGACTTTGGCCTCAAATCCACATTCCCGCCCCAAAAACCCTTGAAATGGAGATGCCAGTGTTGGACTGGGGTCGGCACAGTAAGAAGTCTCACAACACCAGGTTAAAGTCCAACATCTTTATTTGGAATCACGAGCTTTTGGAGCACTGCCCCTTCATCATGACCTGACAAAGGAGCAGCGCTCCAAAAGCTCACGATTCCAAATAATCCTGTTGGACTTTAACCTGGTGTTATGAAACTTCTTACTGTGTCCACAAACCCTTGACACCCTTGTTAGTCAAGAATCTATCTACCTCTGCCTTAATTTAATGATCTTGTCTCCACTGCTCTCTGGGGAAAAGAGTTTGAAAGGTTAACGACCCCGTGAGAGAAAAAAAAGTATATTTTCTAGAAAAAACGAATTCCAGTTGCAGAAGTGTTGCTGATTCGAGGACACAAATTTAATTGGCAAAAGGGTCGGTGGGGAGATCTTTTGTTTGTTTGTTCAGACAGTGAGTTGTTGTGATCTGGAATGCACTGTCTGAAAGGGTGCTGGAGTAATAGCTTTCAAATGGATAAATAATGCAAGGGGGTGGGGGGATCTCGATAGCCTATGGAAAGAGCAGAGGGTTGAGGCTGATTAGATAGCTCCTTCAAAGAGCTGGCACCAACACTATGGCCCAAATGGCCTCCTTCTGTTCTGTACCATGGAAGGCATAATTTCAAACCCATTAGAATTCATTGGCAAGGACATGTTTGCAATTGTGCGCACGTTACCTTCTAAACGCATTGATATATTGGCAAGGGCATGAAAAAGAACAACAAAGCTGATTAAAGGCCTCAAATCTGTAAGTTGCAGAGGTTGATAGAATTAAACTTGAAAGGGGATATGATCTGGGCTTTTACATTGCTGAAAGGCATTGAGAATGCGAATGTAATTAGATCATCTATCTCAAACTCCGGTGCAAAACATCAGCACAAGATTGGGAAGCCTCAGGCAAGAGTGGAGGTTGAAAGGATTTTGCTTCTTCCCCATGGAGCAGTGGATATGTGGAAAGGGCTTCTATCAAAGCAGCTAATAGCAGAGTATAACGCTGGCTGAATTGGTAGCACGCTCACCTCAGTGCCGGAGCACGGCAGCTTCAAAACCCCACTTTGGAATTTGTCATATGATCCCAGTATCAGCCAGTCATGCACAATTGGTCTCTTATCAGAAGTTGGGCCTTCTCCATCTTTGTCAGGGATCAGCTGGATGTTTGAGATCTCACAATCTAATTTGAAGAAAAGCAAAGGGATTTTCTGGTGTCTTCATAGAATCCCTCCAGTACAGAAGGAGGCCATTCGGCCCATCGAGTCTGCACTGACCACAATCTCACCCAGACCCTATCCCCGTAACCCCACACATTTACCCTGCCTGTCCCCTTGACACGAAGAGTCAATTTAGCATGGCCAATCGGCCAATCAACCTCACCCACACATCTTTGAAGTGTGGGAGGAAACCGGAGCAAGCAGAGCAAACCCATGCAGACAGTGGGAGAATGTGCAAACCCCACAGAGTCGGCGACTCAAGGTTGGAATCGAACCTGGGTCCCTGGTGCTGTGAAGCAGCAGCGTTAATCACTGTGCCACCGTGCTGCTCTTGATCAACATTCCTCCCTCAGCCAAGAGTGAAAACAGGTTATCTGTTCAGTCTGATTTTTGTTTGTGGGATCTTGCTTTGCACTTGTATTTACCTCACACAGTTCCAGCACCCCCATTTTATATAAAACACATCCCGATACCTCTTACAGAAAATATGAGGTGCTTTATAAATGCAAGTTTTCTTCTCCTTCTTTCTCAATTCACCCACCTCTTTGGCAACAAGTAAACTCAAAAGATGGCTTGCTTCCCAGTCACAAGGAAATGGGCTGGACGGGACTGGGAGCACACTGGAAAATGATGACGTCGGATCAGTGGGTTGGTACGTTCCCTTGTGAGTGATGGAGGTAGCAATGCAGTCGAGGACACAGACTCCCAGGTTGAGGGGCCATGGAAGCCACAGACTCAATTCCCCAATTTGATTTGATTTGATTTATTATTGTCACATGTATTGGGATACAGTGAAAAGTATTGTTTCTTGCACGCTATACAGACAAAACATACCGTTCATAGAGAAGGAAAGGAGAGAGTGCAGAATGTAGTGTTACAGTCATAGCTAGGGTGTAGAGAAAGATGAACTTAATGCGAGGCAGGTCCATTCAAAAGTCTGACAGCAGCAGGGAAGAAGCTGTCCTTGAGTCGGTTGGTACTTGACCTCAGACTTTTGTATCTTTTTCCCGATGAAAGAAAGTGGAAGGGAGAATGTCCGGGGTGTGTGGGCTCCTTAATTATGCTGGTTGCTTTGCCGAGGCAGCGGGAAGTATTGACAAAGTCAGTGGATGGGAGGCTGGTTTGCGTGATGGATTGGGCTACATGCACAACCTTTTGTAGTTCCTTGCAGTCTTGGGCAGAGCAGGAGCCATACCGAGCTGTGATACAACCAGAAAGAATGCTTTCTATGGTGCATCTGTAAAAGTTATAAAAGATCCAGGAAGACCCCATAAGATATGGGATATGGTTCTCGGAAGGGTAGGGGGTTTTAGTTCAGTCAAGCAGCATGGTCGGTGCAGGCTTGGAGGGCCGAAGGGCCTGTTCCTGTGCTGTAATTTTCTTTGTCCTTTGACAGTGGGACTCACAAAGCATTCAGGCTGTTACTGTATTTTTCTCCAATGGAAGGTTATATTCGAAAGTAAGATTCCGCCCAAAGTTGTTGGCTCTTCCTCTATTTCTTGGTTTGGCCAAGAGTTTGTACAAAAATATTTCTCGTGAAGCAAATGGATTCAATTAGCTCAGATGCCTATTTGATGGCAGTGGTCTTTCTTTGGTTTGAATCAGTCATGTTGCCTAAAGAAATACCTGTGGTGACTCTCGGATGGGTTGAACTGTCTGCTTCTGAGTGTAGTCTGTTGTTGCTGTTCCTCTGAATCCGTCCCTCCAGATGCACTTGTGGTTTTTCTGCAGATGATTCCTCACTGGGTGTAACTGGAGTTCTACAAAAGAAGCTTTTGTGTTGTGTGGCTGGAATTCAATTAACCCTTCTCCACTCCATTCCACTTCCACTGGTCAGAACAGGACATGAAAGGGAATTTGGCCGGCACAACATGACTGCTGAAGTTTGACTTGAAAGGGAAATGGGGCTGGTTTCCATAGCAATGACAACAACGTGCTCATACACCGTAAATCAGCCCTAGGTGCTTCACTGGAGTGACGTCAGGTCAAATTGGACACACAACTACATCAGTAGATGTTAGGCAAAATAATCAAAAGCTTGCTCAAAGATATAGGTTTTAAGGAGTATCTTTAAAAAAAACATGATGTGGAGATGCCGGCGTTGGACTGGGATGGGCACGGTAAGAAGTCTCTCAACACCAGGTTAAAGTCCAACAGGTTTATTTGGAATCACGAGCTTTCAGAGCAGTGCTCCTTCATTCTTTAATGAAGGGGCACCGTTCCAAAAGCTTGTGATTCCAAATAAACCTGTTGGACTTTAACCTGGTGTTGTGTGAGACTGCTTACCCAAGAAAGAAAGGTATGGAAGGGGAAAGGTTTAGGAAGCGGATTGCTCTGGGCCGAGGGAGCTGAAGACGTGACCATCAACAGTGACGCGATTTAAATCGGGGATGTGTAAGGGGCCAGATTTGGAGAGATGCAGAGATCTTGGAGAACTGTGGGACTAGAGGAGATTAAAGAGAGACCAAACCAGGCAGGAAGTTCTATGCTTGAATATTTACCCTAAAAAGTTATGAATGCCCGTGACTGCTTGGATCACTGTCTGTGTGGAGTTTGAAAGTTCTCCCCGTGTCTGCGTGCGTGTTCAGCCTTGGATCTTCAGGTAAGCGTTCTCCAAGGCGGCCTTCACGACACACGACAGTGCAGAGTCACTGAGCAGAAACTGATAGCCAAGTTCCGCACACATGAGGACGGCCTAAACCGGGATGTTGGATTTATGTCACATTATCAGTAACCCCCACAGCTTGCCTCCTGGACTTGCACAATTTCACAAGCTGTACTGTCTGGAGACAATACACATCTCTTTAACCTGTGTTGAATGCTCCCTCCACCCACATTGTCTGTACATTTAAGACCTGGCTGGCTGTAGAGATTTGCATTCTAATCAGTATTCTATAATTTGATTTCTGTGTCTGTGCCCTGTTTGAGAACAGAGACCACTCCATCTGACGAAGGAGCATTGCTCCGAAAGCTTATGGTATTTTCTACCAAATAAACCTGTTGGACTTTAACCTGGTGTTGTGAGACTTCTTACTGTGCTTACCCCAGTCCAACGCCGGCATCTCCACATCAATAGTTCAGGATCCAGACCACATCTGTCCACTACAAGTTGGACACAAAGCCATGCCCTGCAGCCAAACAGTTATGTGGTAGCCTCGGTTGGTATCCATTATGTATGAAACTTACAGAATCCTGAGAGGCCTAGATAGAGTGGACGTGGAGAGGATGTTTCCACTAGTAGGAGAGACAAGAACTCGAGGGTACAACCTCAGAATGAAGGGACGCTCGTTTAAAACTGAGATGAGGAGGAATTTCTTCAGCCAGAGGGTGGTGAATCTGTGGAGGGCGGTTGAGGCCGGGTCATTGAGTGTCTTTAAGACAGAGATAGATAGGTTCTTGATCAATAAGGGGATCAAGGGTCACAGGAAGAAGGCAGGAGAATGGGGATGAGAATCAGATCAGCCATGATTGAATGAGCCGGATGGCCCAATTTTGCTCCTATATCTTATGGTCTTTATGGAAACCAATGACATCTACTATAGACATTGGAACCAGCACCAGCAAATGCCACACTACCCCAACCATCCAGCCCAGAACACGGGTCTCTACACTCGTGGAAATGGAGGCTCCAGAGGCCTACCCAGCAAGCATTGCATCTGCCAGGCATTCCAGAGGAATGCCCAGGTTGTGTACATTGAGGATACCAACCTGAGAGCACCTCCTGCACTGCCAACTGGCATAATCACACACTCAGTGCATATGACCGAACCAAATACAGGGTTCTGTAATGAAATAGTCTACAACTGACTTTTGTCTTTTTTTTACACAATAAACTGGAGGTGGGGGCAGGGAGGTAAGGAAACGTGATGGGCTATGCACCAGCTACAACTGCTTAATCCGCGTTTCACCCGATGTAAATTGTTATGTATTGCTGGTCTGTTCAATCTATATATTGTGAAGTGGTTTACACACAGTCACTGTTCACACACACTGCTACATCTCAGCATCATCGGCTGTCCCAATTTAAACGGGAAAGATGTTGGCCAAGTAGTCACGTGATGACATGATGAAATGGCTACTTAAAGGGCCACTGGTCAGAAGTGTGGGAGTTGTCCTCGAAGCGCTAGTGGAGTGGAGGCGTCTCAGAGCCACTCAGAGTAAACCATTGCTGTTCTAAGTCTTTGGTTGCCAGTCATTGGAATCCAGCACCTCGATACTTTGAGAGATGGTGGGTTAACTAGCCTGTGCTTTCCCATTTTCTGTCTCCTTCCCTTTGTAAGTAAAGTTGTCACATACAATCTAATGAAACCTTCCCCAAATCTAGGGATTGTGGAAAATTAATTTTTTGGGAAATGACTTTCCATCAAAAAATCCCTACAGTGCAGAAGGAGGCCATTCGGCTCATCGAGTCTGCATCGACAACAATCCCACCCAGGCCCCTATCCCCATAACACATGCATTTACCCTAGCTGGTCCCCCTGACACCAAGGGGCAATTTAGCATGGCCAATGCACCTAGCCAGCACATCTTTGGCCTGTGGGAGGAAACCAGAGCACCCAGAGGAAACCCACGCAGACACGGGGAGAACGTTCAAACTCCACACAGACAGTGACCCAAGGCCGGAATTGAACCTGGATCTCTGGCACTGTGAAGCAGCAGTGCTAACCACTGTGCCACCTAGCAACCTCAGATGAGCCAGTAGTAGAACCAAAGCCATGATGTCACTCCACATTGAACCCCACATCCAGCTCGCTTTGTAATCCCTTTTGGAGCAAAGTACTTTGGACAAAAGGGGACACGGTGGCACAGTGGTCAGCACTGCTGCCTCACAGCGCCAGAGACCCAGGTTCAATTCCAGCTTTGCGTCATTGTCTATGTGGAGTCCGCAAGTTCTCCCCGTGTCTGCGTCGGTTTCCTTCTGGTGCTCCAGTTTCCTCCCACACTCCAAAGATCATAGAATCCTACAGTACAGAAGGAGGCCATTCGGCCCATCGAGTCTGCACTGACCACAATCCCACCTAGACCCTATCCCCATAACGCCATGCATTTACCCCAGCTAGCCCCGCTGATACTAAGGGGCAATTTAGCATGGCCAATGCACCTAACCAGCACATCTTTGGACTGTGGGAGAAAACTGGAGCATCTGGAGGAAACCCACGCAGTCACAGGGAGAATGTGCAAACTGCACATAGACAGTGACGCAAGCTGGGAATCGAACCCAGGTCCCTGTGAGGCATCAGTGCCAACCATTGTGTCGTCATGCCGCCCATGTGCGGGTGAGGTTGATTGGCCATGCTAAATTGGCCCTCGTGTCAGAGTGGGATGTGGTCGGTGCTGAGTCAATGGGCCGAATGGCCTCACTCTTCACTGTGGGGATTCTATGATTCTGTGATAACACTCGGTCAGGTGACACTCAAATGCAAACTTAAGTCCTGATTTTAACCAGCAAGGGGAAAACGGGCAGTGGGTTGAGTGAGTACCAAACCATAATGGATTCACACAAATTCAAAGGTACAATTGCACTGGGGGCTTGATAATACCATCAGAGCCTCGATCTGCATATTTAAAGCGGCATGGCTCTACTCAGGGAATGGAATGAAGTGCTTGATAGCTGCATGGAACTTATCTTGTGTAAAAACTATAGACCATGTGCCGTGAGAGATTGAGAAATTATTCAGTTCCTCCTGCTTCTGCCACACTGTTCTAATTTTTATGCTTTTTGTGATGCTTCTGTTGATGAGATACAGCTGAGCTTTGAGTGGATTCACCGCCACTATCATTGCATCACTTGTGGCTCTTGTTTACAGGATTGTACAATGATAAACAAAGAGATTAACAGCCTCGGAGTCGGAAGATTGTGGCTCTACCCCAGAGAGTTCAGCACACAATCTAATCTGACACAACCGGGACAGCACTGAGGGTGCCCTGCATTGTCGGATGTGCTGTCTTTTGGATGAGGTGCTTTCCTTTACTCCCTCAGGTGAGTGTAAAAAATCCCATGGCAATAATTTGAAGAAGTTCAGTGGAGACCATCCTCACTGTCCTGGCCAATAATTATCCCTCAAGCAACAACACTATAACCTTATCATGATGATGTCTATGGGAATCTTGCTGTGTGAAAATTGGCTGCCATCTTTACTACATTACTGCACTGACTGAAGTTCAAAGATGCTAGAAACAGGTGTAGAACCAGGGGACACAGTCCCAGAATAAGCTGTAAGTCATAAAAGAATTGAATTGAATTGAATTAATTTATAATTGTCACATGTATTGGAATACAGTGAAAAGCATTGTTTCTTGCGTGCTTTATAGACAAATATACCATTCATAGAGGACATAGGGGAGAAGGAAAGGAGAGAGTGCAGAATATAATGTTGCAGTTACCGATAGGGTGAAGAGAAAGATCAGTGTAATACGTTTGTCAGTTTCTGTAGCTTAGTTGGTTAAAGCACCTGCCTTGTAAACAGGAGATTCTGGGTTCAAATCCCAACAGAGCTGCATTGCAGTGATCGATGGAATTGGCAATAAGGCAAAAAATGTACTTTATGGGTGGCACAATGGCACAGTGGTTAGCACTGCTGCCCCACAGCACCAGGGATCTGGGTTCAATTCTCAGCTTGGGTCACTGTCTTCGCAGAGTTGGCACGTTCTCCCTGTGTCTGCGTGGGTTTCCTCCGGGTGCTCCTGTTTCCTCCCACAGTCCGAAAGACGTGCTGGTTAGGTGCATTGACCTGAACAGGCGCTGGAGTGTGGCGACTAGGGGAATTTCACAGTAACTTCATTGCAGTGTTAATGTAAGCCTTACTTGTGACTAATAAATAAACTTTAGGTAAGGATGGCAGATTTCCTTCCCCAAAAGACATCAGTGATCCAGATGGGTTTTTAAGGCGGTTTTTGTCATCACCATTAATGGGACTAACTTTATATTCCAAATCTATTAATTGAACTTAAATTCCACCAGCTACTGTGATGGGATTTGAATCCATGTCCCCGGAATGTCAACCAGGACCTCTGGATTACAAGTCAGAAGGAGAACATTCAGCCGATCAAGTCTGCACCAACTTTCCCAGGCCCACCCGCCTCGCCCTATCCCCGTAACTCTGCACATTTGCCATGGCTAATGTACCTAAACTACACACCTTTGGACACCAAGGAACAGTTTTTAGTATGACCAATCCACCTAACAGTGCCACCGTGCCACCCATGAAATAGAAAATCTGGTGAACTGGTGCGGCAACAATAATCTCTCCCTTAATGTCAACAAAATGAAGGAGATTGTCATCGACTTCAGGAAGCGTAAAGGAGAACATGCCCCTGTCTACATCAATGGGGATGAAGTAGAAAGGGTCGAGAGCTTCAAGTTTTTAGGTGTCCAGATCACCAACAACTTGTCCTGGTACCCCCATGTCGACACTATAGTTAAGAAAGCCCATCAACGCCTCTACTTTCTCAGAAGACTAAGGAAATTTGGCATGTCAGCTACAACTCTCACCAACCTTTACAGATGCACCATTGAAAGCATTCTTTCTGGTTGTATCACAGCTTGGTATGTCTCCTGCTCGGCCCAAGACCGCAAGGAACTACTAACGGTCGTGAATATAGCCCAATCCATCACGCAAGCCAGCCTCCCATCCATTGACTCTGTCTACACTTCCCCCTACCTCGGCAAAGCAGCCAGCATAATTAAGGACCCCACACACCCCGGACATTCTCTTTTCCACCTTCGTCCTTCAGGAAAAAGATACAAAGGTCACGTACCAACCGACTCAAGAACAGCTTCTTCCCTGCTGCTGTCAGACTTCTGACTGGACTTACCTTGCATTAAGTTGATCTTTCTCTAAACCCTAGCTATGACTGTATCACTACATTCTGCACTCTTGTGTTTCCTTCTCTATGAATGGTATGCTTTGTCTGTATAGCATGCAAGAAACAATACTTTTCATTGTATGTTAATATATCTTATAATAATAAATCAAATCAAATCAAATACTTGCACATCTTCAGATTGTGAGAACCGGAGCACTGGGAGGAAATCCAAGCAGGCACGGGGAGAACATGTACACTCCGCACAGACTCAAGGCTGGATTTGAACCCGGGTCCCTGGCACTGTGAGGCAGCAGTGCTAACCATTGTGCCACCGTGCCACTATCTCCCCCAGTTGTCACCCATCTACTATCCTGAACTCTTGCTGATTGTGACCTCCCACTTGCTGGAACTTACAACCCAGGGAACGCTCATTCTCCTCAATGCTCCACAGTGACTTGAGTTTCTACTGATGGGATGGGGAAGACATCTGTGGCCAAATTTTCCTGTTCCACCTACTGCAGAAAGCTTGGTGACCTTGGAAAGGTCTGTTGGCCTCGGGTGGGATTTTCCAGTTTCTGGGCCTACGTGGCTGGAAAGTCCCGCCCTGGCATGGAATCAACAGGGCATGTTGCCTCCTTCTGTGCCATAATGGCTTCAAGTCTCAAACGCTTATGAACAATCTTGCATCTTGCAGCGTTCCACAATGCTGTCGCCCACTCATTGCTTACAAAGGAGCTATTATTGTATAATCATGCAACATAGCATTGCCTCAGGTAATGAAATGGTCCAACCCATTTCTCAAGGCAATTCTCTTCCAAGATATTGCACACTGCTTCCCTTGGTACTAAATAATTCAGATTTAAAAAGCCTGCTAAGCAAAACCTTACATTAAGCAAAGACATAAATGGAGTGTTAGTTATCCTCCAGATACTTAAAGAAAACAGTGCTATTGTCTGGAGCAACCAGAGCGCAGAGGAAATAAGCATTTTTCAAAGAAGGGAAACAATTTTGAACCACCTTCAGGCCCCAGAGTGTAATTCCCTCTATTTATTGTACACTTGGGAAATCTCACATTCTGGGGTGTAAGCTGTTCAGAAAAATCCTCACTATGCTTCACAGTGGATTCTGATACTCGCTGCAAAACTGGAGTAAACCTTGCAAAGGGCAGCAAGGTTCCTTCAACAGCACCTTCCAAACCCATGGCCTCCACCACCTAGAAGGACAAGAGCAGCAGATAACTGGGAACACCACCACTTGGAAGTTCCCCTCCGAGCCACTCACCATGCTGACTTGGAAATATATCAGCCGTTCCTTCACTGTCGCCGGGTCAAAATTCAGGAATTCCCTCCTTAAACATCACTTGCGGAGGCAATAGCCTAGTGGTATTATCGCGAGACGATTAATCCAGAAAATCACCTAATGTTCTGAGGACCTGGGTTCAAATCCCACCACAGCAGATGGTGTAATTTGAATTCAATAAAATATATCTGGAATTAAGAATCTCCTGATGACATTGAAACCATTGTCGATTGTTGGAAAAACCCATCTGGTCACTAATGCCCTTTAGGGAAGGAAATCTGCCGTCCTTACCTGGTCTGGCCTACATGTAAGAAGTCTCACAACACCAGGTTGAAGTCCAACAGGTTTATTTGGTAACACGAGCCTTGTGCTACCAAATAAACCTGTTGGACTTTAACCTGGTGTTGTGAGACTTCTTACTGTGTTTACCCCAGTCCAACGCCGGCATCTCCACATCCTGGCCTGCATGTGACAGCAATGTGGTTGATGCTCAACTGCCTTTGGGCAATTAGGGATGGGTAATAAATGCTGACCAGCCAGCGATGTCCAAGCCCCACGAATGAATAGAATGCTATGGGTGCACCTACACCGCATGGACTGCAGCAGTTTAAGTAGGCAGATCACCACCACCTTCTCAAGGGCAATTAGGGATGGGTAATGAATGCTGGCCTAGCCAGTGACGCCCACATCCTTTGCATGAATTAAAGAAAAACATTTTAGGTTTTCTTCAACACAGCAAAACGTCTCGGAGCTCATCACAGGAGCTTAATCAGTCAAAACTGAGATAGAGAGTGAGAGAAGGAGAACCGTCGTACAAGTGATCAAAAAACTTGGCCAAAGAGGTAGGTTTCAACCGGGAGGGGAAGACGGGGGTTTGTAAAAAAGGAGAGGTTGGAGATCTTTAGGGTGGTGAAGAAGGCATTCGGTATGCTTGATTTCATTGGTCAGAACCTTGAATACAGGAGTGGTGTGGGTTGCGGGGGGGGGGGGGGGGGGGGGGGTGGTTCAGTTGTATGGAGAGTTAGAAAATCAAAGTTAAAGGAGAGGGTAGAAGTTCAGGTTAATGATGAGGACTTTCAACTCGTTAAAGGAGCCGAGGGCTCAGGAGAGGTTAGTAAAGTTTCAAGACCACGTAATAGAACAGAGAGTATAGAAGGTGGCAGGAATCTAACCTCAGGCAGAACAAAAAAAGGGGACAAGTATGAGAAAGGTCAATGCAGGACTGAGGGTGTTGTACCTAAATGCGCACAGTATACGGAACAAAATAAATGAGCTTGTTGCGCACATTGAAATTGGCCGCTGCAATGTTCTGGACATCAGAGACGTGGCTGCAAGGGGATCAGGGCTGGGATTTAAATACCCCAAGGATATGTGTCCTATCGAAAGGACAGGCAGATGGAAAAAGGGGGCGGGATTGCATTGTTTGTAAGGATTTAAGTTAAATCGATAGCAAGAAGCGACAAAGGATCAGAAGGCATAGAATCTCTGTGGGTAGAGTTGAGGAATCGCAAAGATAAAAAGACCCTGATGGGAGTTATGCACAGGCGCTCTAGCAGTAGTTAGGATGTGTGGCAGAAAATAAATCAGGAGATTGAAAAGGCATCTAAAAAAGGCAATATTACAATAATCATGGGGGATTTCAATATGCAGGTGGACTGGGAAAATCATGTAGGGAGAAGATCCCAAGAAAAGGAATTTGTGGAATGTCCAATGTTTTTTTTGGAGCAGCTTGTGACATAGCCTACGAGGGAACAGGCAATTCTGGATTTGGTGATGTGTAATGAGGCAGAATTGATTAGGGGACTTAAGGTGAGGGAACACTAAGGGAGCAGTGACCACAATATGATAGAATTTACCCTGCAGTTTGAGAGGGAGAAGCTGGAATCAGATGTGACGGTATTACAATTAAATAAAGGTAACTTCAAAGACATGAGGGAGGAGCTGGGGAGAGTTGATTGGAAAGGGAGTCCAGCAGGGAAGGCAGTGAAACAGCAAAGGCAGGAGTTTTTGAAGGTTATTTGGGAGAAATTCATCCCATGGAGGAGGAAACACGCTAAGGGGAGGATGAGGCAACCATGGCTGACGAGGGAAGTCAAGGACAGCATAAAAGCGAAAGAAAAAGTATACAAAGTGGCGAGGATTAGTGGGAAGCCAGAGGATTGGGAAGCCTTTAAAAGCAAGCAGAGGACAACTGAAAAAGCAAAAAGAGGGGAGAAGATGAAATATGAGTGTAAGCTAGCTAGTAATATAAAAGAAGATAGGAAGAGTCTTTTTCAATACATAAAAGACAAGAGAAAGACAAAAATAGACATTGGACCACTGGAAAAATGAGGCTGGAGAAGTAATAATAGGAAACAAAGAAATGGCAGAGGAACAGAATAGTTACTTTGTATCGGTCTTCCCGGTGGAAGACACCAGTGGGATGCCAAAGCTTCAGGAGAATCAGGGGGCACAGGTGAGTGCAGTGGCCATCACTAAGGAGAAGATTCTGAGGAAACTGAAAGGTCTGAAGGTGGATAAATCACCTGGACTGGATGGACTACACCCCAGGATTCTAACAGAGATAGCTGAGGAAATTGTGGAGGCATTGGTGGTGATCTTTCAGGAATCACTGGAGGCAGGGTGGGTCTCAGAGGACTGGAATGTAGCTAATGTAACACCGCTATTTAAGATGGGAAGGAGGCAGCAGACAGGAAATTATAGGCTGGTTCACCTGACTTCGGTCATTGGCAAGATTCTCGAGTCCATTATTAAAGATGAGATCGCAGAGTACTTGGAAGTGCATGATAAAGTAAGACTGAGTCAGCACGGCTTCGTCAAGGGAAGGTCATGTCTGACAAATCTGTTCGAGTTCTTTGAGGAGGTAAACAAGGAAGTTAGATAAAGGAGAACCAGTGGACGTGATTTATTTAGATTTCCAGAAGGCCTTTGCCACATAGGAGGCTGTTAAATACGTTATGTGCCCATGGTGTTAAGGGTAAGATCCTGGCATGGATAGAGGATTGGCTGACTGGCAGAAGGCAGAGAATGGGGATAAAGGGGTCTTTTTCAAGATGGCAGCCAGTGACTAGTGGTGTGCCTCAGGGATTGGTGCTGGGACCACAAGTTTTCACCATATACATTAACGATTTGGAAGAAGGAACTGAAGGCACTGTTGCTAAGTTTGCAGATGATACAAAGATATGTAGAGGGACAGGTAGTATTGAGGAAGCAGGGGTTTGCAGAAGGACTTGGACAGGTTAGGAGAGTGGGAGAAGAAGAGGCAGATGGGATACAATGTGGAAAAGTGTGAGGTTGTGCACTTTGGAAGGAGAAATGGAGACATAGACTATTTTCTAAATGGAGAAATGCTTAGAAAATCAGAAGCACAAAGGGATTTGGGCGTCATTGTTCAAGATTCTTGAAAGGTTAACGTTCAGGTTCAGTCAGCAGTTAGGAAGGCAAATGCAATGTTGGCATTCATGTCGAGAGGGCTAGAATACAAGAGCAGGGATTTACTTCTGAGGTTTTATAAGGCTCTGGTCAGACTCCATTTGGAGTATTGTGAGCAGTTTTGGGCCCCTTTTCTATGGAAGGATGTACTGGCCTTGGAAAGGATCCAGAGGAGGTTCACAAGAATGATCCCTGGAATGAAGAGCTTGTCGTATGAGGAACGGTTGAGGACTCTGGGTCTGTACTCATTGGAGTTTAGAAGGATGAGGGGGGATCTTATTGAAACTTACAGGATACTGCGAGGCCTGGATGGAGTGGACGTGGAGAGGATGTTTCCACTAGTAGGAGAAGCTAGAACGAGAGGGCGCAACCTCAGGCTAAAGGGACAATCCTTTAAACCAGAGATGAGGAGGAATTTCTTCAGCCAGAGAGTGGTGAATCTGTGGAACTCTTTGCCGCAGAAAGCTGTGGAGGTCAGGTCATTGAGTGTCTTTAAGACAGAGATAGATAGGCTCTTGGTTAATAAGGGAATCAGGGGTTATGTGGAAAAGGCAGGAGAATGGGGATGAGAAAAATATCAGCCATGATTGAATGGCGGCGCAGACTCGATGGGCCGAGTGGCCTAAATTCTGCTCCTGTGTCTTACGGTCTTATGGGACGCCTTGTTGAAGCTGTACAGGACAATGGTAAGGCCACACTTGGAATACTGTATACAGTTCTGGTCACCCCATTATAGAAAGGATATTATTAAACTAAAAAGAATGCAGAAAATATTTACTGGAATGCTACCGGGACTTGATGGTTTGAGTTAGAAGGAGAGGCGGGATAGACTGAGACTTT
Organism: Mustelus asterias; assembly: GCF_964213995.1. Classification (NCBI taxonomy): domain Eukaryota; kingdom Metazoa; phylum Chordata; class Chondrichthyes; order Carcharhiniformes; family Triakidae; genus Mustelus; species Mustelus asterias. Next base: position 12,929,648 of record NC_135803.1, read on the forward strand.
TTTCCCTGGAGTGTAGAAGGCTTAGGGGTGAACTTATAGAGGTCTATAAAATAATGAAGGGTACAGATAAGATAGATAGTCAACATCCTTCCTCAAAGGTAAGGGAGTCTAAAACTAGAGGGCATGGGTTTAAGGTACAGTAAGAAGTCTCACAACACCAGGTTAAAGTCCAACAGGTTCATTTGGTCGCACGAGCTTTCGGAGCGCTGCCCCTTCATCAGGTGAGTGCAGGATTTGGTTCACAAACAGGGCATATATAGACACAAACTCAATTACAAGATAATGGTTAGAACGCGAGTCTTAACAGGTAATCAGGTCTTTACAGGTGCAGACAATACGAGTGGAGAGAGGGTTAAGCACTGGTTAAAGAGGTGTGAACTGTTTCAAGCCAGGACAGTTAGTGAGATTTTGCAAGCCCAGGCAAGTCGTTGCCGAGACATTTCACACCTCTTTAAACTGTGCTTGGGACAATAGACTTGTTGGGAATAGGGATAGCCCAGGTAATTACCGACCGGTGAGTCTAACCTCAGTGGTTGGTAAACTGATGGAGAAGATCCTGAGGGACAGGATATATGAGCATTTAGAGAGGTTTTGTATGCTCAAGAATACTCAGCATGGCTTTTGCCAAGGGCAGATCGTGCCTTACGAGCCTGGTGGAGTTCTTTGAAAATGTGACTAAACACATTGACGAAGGGAAGGCGGTAGATGTGGTTTATATGGATTTTAGCAAGGCGTTCGATAAGGTTCCCCATGCAAGGCTTCTAGAAAAAGTGAGAGGGCATGGGATCCAAGGGGCTGCTGCCCGGTGGATCCAGAACTGGCTTGCCCAAAGGAGGCAGAGAGTGGGTACAGATGGGTCTTTTTCTAAATGGAGGTCGGTCACCAGTGGTGTGCCCCAGGGATCTGTTCTGGGACCCTTGCTGTTTGTCATTTTCATAAATGACCTGGATGAGGAAGCGGAGGGATGGGTTGGTAAGTTTGCCAACGACACAAAGGTTGGTGGGGTTGTGGATAGTCTGGAGGGATGTCAGAAGTTACAGAGGGACATAGATATGATGCAAGACTGGGCGGAGAAGTGGCAGATGGACTTCAACCCAGATAAATGCGTCGTGGTCCATTTTGGTAGGTCAAATGGGATGAAGGAGTACAATATAAAGGGAAAGACTCTTAGTACAGTAGAGGATCAGAAGGACCTTGGGGTCCGGGTCCATAGGACTCTAAAATTGGCCCCGCAGGTGGAGGTGGTGGTTAAGAAGGCGTATGGTGTGCTGGCCTTTATCAATCGAGGGATTGAGTTTAGGAGTCCGGGGGTAATGATGCAGCTATATAAGACCCTCGTCAGACCCCACTTGGAGTACTGTGCTCAGTTCTGGTTGCCTCACTATAGGAAGGATGTGGAAAAGATTGAAAGAGTGCAGAGGAGATTTACAAGGATGTTGCCTGGATTGAGTGGCATGCCTTATGAGGATAGGCTGAGGGAGCTCGGTCTTTTCTCCTTGGAGAGACGAAGGATGAGAGGAGACCTAATAGAGGTATATAAGATGTTGAGAGGCATAGATCGGGTGGACTCTCAGAGGCTTTTTCCCAGGGTGGAAATGTCTGCTACGAGAGGACACAGGTTTAAGGTGCTGGGGGGTAGGTACAGGGGAAATGTTAGGGGTAAGTTTTTCACACAGATGGTGGTGGGCGAGTGGAATCGGCTGCCGTCAGTGGTGGTGGAGGCGAACTCAATAGGGTCTTTTAAGAGACTCCTGGATGAGTACATGGAGCTTAATAGGATAGGTCGGGCTAGAAGGTAGGGATGTGTTCGGCACAACTTGTGGGCCGAAGGGCCTGTTTGTGCTGTAGTTTTTCTATGTTTCTATGATTTTAACCTGGTGTTGTGAGACTTCTTACTGTGCCCACCCCAGCCCAACGCCGGCATCTCCACATCATCGGTTTAAGGTGAGAGGGGAGAGATACAAAAAGATCCAAAGGGGCAATTTATTCACACAGAGGGTGGTGAGTGTCTGGAACAAAATGCCAGCAGGTCGTAGTAGAGGAGGATACAATTTTGTCTTTTAAAAAGCACATAGTTGGTTACATGGGTAAGATGGGTATAGAGGGATATGGAACAAATGTGGGCAATTGGGATTAGCTTAGTGGTAAATACTGGGCGGCATGGACAAGTTGGGCCAAAGGACCAGTTTCCAGGCTGCAAATCTCTAAAAGAAATACAGTTTTGTATATTACATGTTGGGGTTTGGGGGTGAGTACTGCCTCTTTAAGAGGGCTGGTCAGGTGACCCCTGGGGAATTAGCGCCTCCCAATGTAGGATCCGGTCTTAGATCTAGCTGTGGAACGGTGTATGCTTCTAATAAAGTGCTTCCAGTGTTCAAATTACCAAACCTACCTCATGATTTTTTATGCGGCCTTAGTCCATGGAGGAGTGCGTAACAAATTGGAACTATATAATTGTTCCTTCATCATTGCTGGATCAAAATCCTGGAACAAGCTCCCTGACCACACTGTGAATTCAACGACAACCCATGCACTAGTTCAGGAAGGTCACTGACCTCTCACAGTAATTGGGATTGACAATAAACGCTGGCCGTGCCAGCGACGCCCACATCCTGTGAAAGAATTAAAGTATGTTTGTGCAGGCCTTTTGAAGGAGTTATCCAATTAGTCCCACTCCGCACCCCCCCGCCCCCGCTAGTCTGGCAAGTATTCTGTCCTTCAAGTACACAATTCGCTTTTGAAAATTATTCTTCAGTCGGCTCTCAACACCTTTTCACGCAGCGCATTCCAGATCATGGCAACTCGCCACATTAACAAAAGCTCTTCCAATTTTCCCACTGGTTCTTTTAGAATCATGGCATCCCGACAGTGCCGAAGGAGGCCATTCGGCCCATCGAGCCTGCACCGAAAACAATCCCAACCAGGCCCTATCCCTGTAACCCCACGTATTTACCCTACTCATTCCCTGACACGAAAGGGCAATTTAGCATGGCCAATGCACCTAACCCGCACATCTTTGGATGGTGGGAGGAAACCGGAGCGCCCGGAGGAAACCCACGCAGACATGGGGAGAACGTGCAAACTCCGCAAAGTCAGCCGAGGCCGGCTGGCTTTGCGCTGTGAGGCAACAGTGCTAACCATTGTGCCACAAATCCCTTAAATCTGTGTGCCTTCTGCCCATGGCAGCAGTTTCTCCTTATTTAATCTGTCAAAACTGGTGGCAGGAAGGTGGTGAGCTGCCTTCTTGAACCGCTGCAGTCCATCTGGCGTAGGTACAATGACAGTGCTGTTCCTGAACGGGAGCTCCAGGATCCAGCTACAGGGGAGGAAATGGTGAAATAGTTTCAAGTCAGAATGGTGTGATGGGAAGAATGGCCACCTCCCATGCTGTAAGATTCTATGATTCTAATCCATGTTCAAATGTCCGACTCATGAGTTAAAAAATCTTATCCCATTTACTGATGTGTGCTCTGCCTCTGAAGCAGGTCCTTGACTCATTGTCCTGCTGATGCTTCATCCTGAACTGTTTCCTTGCCAGCTCTTTTGTCAGTGGTGTTTTACCATTGCCTTCCACCCTCGGGAGCAGCAGTGCGGAGGTAGGTCCCAAGTTTGCCTCAGCTGAACTGGAACCAAATCTGCTCTCTTGACATCATTCTGAACCACACGTTTAGCCATCTAAGCAACTGAGCTAACTCGGGCCCCAAGCAAAAACTAAGGTACTGAAACTATCCACCATCTACAAGGCACAAGTCAGGAGTGTGATGGAGTACTCTCCACTTGCCTGGATGGGTGCAGCTCCAAGAACACCCAAGAAGCTCGACACCATCCAGGACAAAGCAGCCCCGCTTGATTGGCACCGCATCTACAAATATTCACTCCCTCCACCACCGACGCTCAGTAGCAGCAGTGTGTACTATCTGCAAGATGCACTGCAGCAATTCACCAAAGATCCTTAGACAGCACCTTCCTAACCCACGACCACTTCCATCTAGAAGGACAAGGGCAGCAGATACATGGGAACACCACCACCTGCAAATTCTCCTCCAAGCCACTTACCATCTTGACTTGGAAATATGTCGCCGTTCCTTCGCAGTCGCTGGGTCAAAATCCTGGAATTCCCTCCCTAATGGCATTGTGGGTCAACCCACAGCACATGACTGCAGCGATTCAAGAAGGCAGCTCACCACCAGCTTCCCAAGGGCAACTAGGGACGGACAATAAATGCCAGTCAGTCAGCAACGCCCATGTCCCATGAATGAATAAAAAAAGAACTCTGCACGGTCCCTCCCGAACTACTATTGCAACTAAAGGAGGAGGCTGACAGAAACCCCAGAGAAAAGGTGCACACTATTCAAACACCCCAGTTCCTCTAAAAGCATGGTAAGACCTCCTGAAGGAATTCAAGACCCAGGAACCTAGCTGCTAACAATCTTTCGTTATCGAAAGTTTAAATTTATTTATTATTAGGCTTACGTTAACATTGCGATGAAGTTACTGTGAAAATCCCCAAGTCGCCACACTGCTGTTCAGGTACATTGAGGGAGAATTTAGCACGGCCAATGCACCCAACCAGGACGTCTTTCGGACTATGGGAAGAAACCACGGCACCCGGAGGAAACCCACGCAGACACAGGGAGGACAGGCAAACTCTTCACAGACAGTGACTTAAGCCAGGAATTGAACCCAGGTTCCTGGCAGTGTGAGGTAGCAGTGCTAACCACTGTGCCAACCACTGTACCACTGTGCCATTATAGTCCATGCCACAGGCAGAGAGAAGGAAGATGAGAACATGGAGCAGGGGTGGAGAGGATTCCTGCATTAGTTCATGGCTTTCATAGGATCATAAGAATGAGAGTAGAACACTCCACTCTGCCCTCTTGCCTTCACCTCTGACCCTGAACACTTGCTCTGTGATTTAGTTTGATCGCGGATAATCAGTATCTTAGTTCTAGTTTCCCACCATAACTCCTAAAAAACCTTGCTGAACAAAATTCCATCAAGCTTCATTTTGAAATCTCCCCCCCCCCTCCATTCCCCCCCCCTCCATTCCCATCTTATTCATGTATTTGTCAAGACGTCCCTTAAAGCTCACTATCCTATCCGCTTCCACTACCTGCCCCAGCAACAAGTTCCAGACACCTGCCACCCTCTGTGTAAAAATCCTGCCTCTCATACATCTCCTTTAAACCTTGCCCCTCGCACCTTAACCCTATTCCCCCTCGTAATTGCATCTTCCACCCTGGGAAAAAGCTTCTGACTATCCACTGAAGAATTTGATTTTAATGTTATTCCTCCCTTGATCCAGACTCCTCCAGCACAAGAACAACTTTCTCGCTAACCACCCAAATGGCGTCCCTAACTACCTTGAACAGGTCAATGGGATGTGTTTTTCCAGGAATATCAGGAGAATGATTTGTAATGTTGCCACACATGGCAAACAGAGCAGCAAAGAGGATAAGGCATTGGAGAAGTGTGAGGTAATTCACTTTGGTAGGAATAACAGATGTGTTGAGTATAGGGCTAACGGGAGGACTTTGAATAGTGTGGAGGAGCAGAGGGATCTAGGTGTATGTGTGCATAGATCCCTGAAAGTTGGGAATCAAGTAGATAAGGTTGTTAAGAAGGCATATGGTGTCTTGGCGTTTATTGGTAGGGGGATTGAATTTAGGAGTCGTAGCGTTATGTTGCAACTGTACACAACTCTGGTGCGGCCGCACTTGGAGTACTGTGTGCAGTTCTGGTCCCCACATTACAGGAAGGATGTGGAGGCTTTGGAGAGGGTGCAGAGGAGGTTTACCAGGATGTTGCCTGGTATGGAGGGGAGATCCTATGAGGAGAGGCTGAGGGATTTGGGATTGTTTTCGCTGGAAAGGCGGCGGCTAAGAGGGGATCTTATTGAAACATATAAGATGATTAGAGGTTTAGATAGGGTGGATAGTGATAGCCTTTTTCCTCTGATGGAGAAATCCAGCACGAGGGGGCATGGCTTTAAATTGAGGGGGGGTAGTTATAGAACCGATGTCAGGGGTAGGTTCTTTACCCAGAGGGTGGTGAGGGATTGGAATGCCCTGCCAGCATCAGTAGTAAATGCGCCTAGTTTGGGGGCGTTTAAGAGATCCGTAGATAGGTTCATGGACGAAAAGAAATTGGTTTAGGTTGGAGGGTCACAGTTTTTTTTATTTTTTTTTTATTTTAACTGGTCGGTGCAACATCGTGGGCCGAAGGGCCTGTTCTGCGCTGTAATGTTCTATGTTCTATGTTCTATGTTCTAAACAGCAGTCGTTTTATCATCTTCCAACACAGCTAGATAGTCAACATCTTTTCCCAAAGGTAGGGGAGTCTCAAACTAGAGGGCATAGGTTTAAGGTGAGAGGGGAGAGATACAAAAAGGTGCAGTGGGGCAATTTTTTCACATAGAGGGTGGGTGAGTGTCTGGAACGCGCTGCCAGAGGTAGTAGTAGAGGCGGGTACAATTTTGTCTTTTAAAAAGCCTTTAAACAGTTACATGGGTAAGATGGGTATAGAGGGATATGGGCCACTATTTAGTGGTAAAAACTGGGCAGCATGGACAAGTTGGGCCAAAGGGCCTGTTTCCATCCTGTAAACCTCTATGACTCTGCGACAGCAGTGCAATTTATACCCCCATGGTGGCACAGTGGTTAGCACTGCTACCTCACAGCGCCAGGGACCTGAGATCGATTTCAGCCTTGGGTGACTGTCCGTGTGGAGTTTAAATGTTCTGTCTGTGTGGGTTAATGTAGGATTTGTGTATCGGAGTAAGTTTTATCAACATGCAGTTAGTTCCCTTTAGCAGATGTGAAGAAGGAGAGGAAATTTATTTTTTTTAATCAATGATTTAGTGTTAGTTACTTCAATGTGGCACAGTGGTTAGCATTGCTGCCTCACAGCGCCAAGGACCCGAGTTCAATTCTGGCCTTGGGTGACTGTCTGTGTGGAGTTTGTACGTTCTCCCCGTGTCTGTGTGGGTTTCCTTCGGTGGTCCGGTTTCCTTCCACAGTCCAAAGATATGCGAGTTTGGTGGATTGGCCATGTTAAATTGCTTCTTCGTGTCAGGGGAATTAGCAGAGTAAATAATATGAGGTTATGGGGATAGGGCCTGGGTGGCTTGTTGTTGGTGCAGGCTACATGGGCCGAATTGCCTTCTTCTGCACTGTAGGGATCCTATGATTCTATGAATTGGTTATTACTAAAGATTGGCCATGTTAAATTGTCCCTTAGTGCCCCAAGATGTGTAGGTTAGGCGAATTAAGGAGATAAATGTGTGGGGTTATGGAGATAGAGTGGAGGGTGAACCTGCTGAGATGCTCTGTCGGAGAGTCAGTGCAGACTCGATGGGCCGAATGGCCTCCTTCTGCACTGTAGGGATTCTATGATTTGAACGATAGGACATTAATGATTTTGGTTACCATCATGGAGAGGAATGACCTGCATGTAAAACATGACTCTGATTATCAAATGAGTGATGTAAATGGGCAAAATAACAAAAGTTGACAGTTTAAAAGGCTGTTATAGCAGTGTGTAAACTGTAACCCAGCACAGTCCAAGAACTGTTAGTAGCCGCAGGATCATTGAAAGCCAGGGATCAATTCATTTACTCTTTGATCTCACAAAGAGCTTTCAGAACTCAGCAGAGAAGAATCATCAAATTACCTCGGCTGTCCCACTCTTGTGTTTCGTGACACTGGAACATTTCTCACTCACTGATGAAAGGGAAGTGTAAGATCGTGTAGCGTGTGGCTCATTTCCTGCTTCCTCTTGTGAAAATAATCGTTGCAAAGAAAAATAAAATGAAAGCAGAATACTGCAGGTACTGAACATCTGAAATGAAAACCGAGGTGGGGTGAGAGTGACTGCGAGGTGGGGTGAGAGTGACTGCCCTTGTCATCAAGGTAGTATTTGACTGAGTGTGACATCAAGGAGCCCTAGCGAAACTGGCGTCAATGGGAATCAGGGGGAAAACTCTATATTTTTTTCATTTTGATCAGTGTCACAAGTAAAGCTTACATTAACACTGCTCTGGAATTACTGTGAAAATCCCCTGGTCACCACATTCCGGTGCCTGTTCGGGTACACTGAGGGAGAATTTTAGCATGGCCAATGCACCTAACCAGCACATCTTTGGACTGTGAGAGGAAATGGGAGCACCCGGAGAAAACCCACGGGGAGAACATGCAGACTCCACACAGACAGTGACCTCAGGCTGGAATTGAACCCGGGTCCCGAGTGCTGAGTGGCAGCAGTGCACTGGTTGGAGTCATACCTTACGTAAAGGAATATGGTCATGGTGGTTGGAGGTCAATCATCTCAGCTCCAGAATATCACTGCAGGAGTTCCTCAAGGTAGTGTCCTGGGCCTAACCATCTTCAGATGCTTCATCCATGACCTTCCCTCCATCATAAGGTCAGGAGTGGGGATGTCTGCTGATGACTGTGCAATGCTGAATACAATTGGCGGCTGCTCAGATACTGAAGCAGTCAATTTCCAAATGCAGCAAGACCTGGACAATATCCAGGCTTCGGTGACAAGTAGCAAATAACATTCACACCACACAAGTGCTAGGCAATGATCACCTCCAACAAGAGACATTCTAACCATTGAGCCTTGGACATTCAATGGCATTACATTGCTGAAACCCCCACTATCAATATCCTGGGGGTTACATTCAGCAGGAATTGAACTGGACCAGTCATATAAATACTGTGGCTACAAGAGCAGGTCAGAGGCCAGGAAGACTGCAGTGAGTAACTCACCTCCTGACTCCCCAAAGCCTGTCCACCACCTCTAAGGCGCAAGTCAGGAGTGTGATGGAACTCTCTCCTCTTACCTGGATGGGTGCAGCTCCAACAACACTCAAGAAACTCGACACCATCCAAGACAAAGCAGTCTGCTTGATTGGCACCCCAGTGACCATCTCCAATGTTCATTCCTTCCACTATGATGCACAGTGGCAGCAGTGTGAACCATCTATAAAATGCACCACAGCAACTCACCAAGACATTTTCATCAGCACCTTCCAAACTAATGATATCTACCATTTAATGTACAAAGGCTGCAGATACATGGGAACACCACCTCCTGCAAGTCCCTTTCCAAGCCACACAACATCCTGACTGGACCTATATTGCCATTCCTTCACTGTTACTGGGTCAACCCACTGGAACTTCCTCCCGAATGGCACTGTGGGCATATCTACACCACATGGAGATCTCAGCTAGAGCATCAGGTCCAATTCCGAGCAACACACTTTAAGAAGGATGTCATGGCTTTGGGGATGGTGGAGAGGAGATTCGCCAGATTCATACAGGGGTGAGAAACTTCACTTCATGTGGGGAAGCTCGGGCAGAGAGAGTTCGGGGACATTGAATAGAGGGCTTCAAAACTATGAAGTGTTTGATGGAGCATGTGGTAGTGTGGCCCCTTTAAGGAGATGTACCTTGAGGGCCACGAGATCGGGCCGGACCCTATGGAGTGTCGAGGTGAGAAACGGATCCAATCGGGTGCATGGGAATTGTTCCATGTTGGGGAGGACCCTCAGATGTACAAAGAACAAAGAACAGTACAGCACAGGAGCAGGCCCTTCAGCCCACCAAGCCTGCGCTGATTATGTTGTCTTATCTAATCCAACCACCTGTATCCCTCTATTCCCCGTCTGTTCATGTGTCTATCCTGATAAATCTTAAATGTCGCTAACGTGTCTGCCTCAACCATCTCACTTGGCAGTGCATTCCAGGCCCCCACCACCCCCTGTGTAAAAAACTTCCCCTGCACATCTCCACTGAACCTTTCCCCTCCTTACCTTGAACTCGTGCCCCCTTGTAATTGTCATTTCTGTTCTGGGAAAAAGCTTCCAACTGTTCATGCTATCGATACCCCTCATAATTTTAGTTAGGGAGGAGTGTCGTACAGTCATAGTTAATCCTGTCTGAACATTTGTTGTAAATAGCTAATTATTGTTGGCAATAAACCCTTTCATACCTTGAGCCAAATTGAGTCGCCCTCAATTTATTACACTGGCGACGAGGAAAGATATTTGAAGTTATCATCGGGGATCGCAGTGTGCAGCTGGAAGGGGAGCAGACCTGAGTGTCAATAATATGAAGAAGCAGGGTACCTCCACATATTAAAATGCTTTTGATTGGAAAGATTGAAGCATTTGAGCTAGGAGTGGAAAACTGGGGATATATATTGAAAGGCTGAGTCATTTCTTTGCAGCAAATGAAATAACAGCTGAAGAAAAGTGAAAGGTTATTCTACTCAAAGTCTGTGCCACACAGACTTACAGCTGAGTGAGAAGTTTAACATTGTCTGCTTCAGACACAGAGGGGGGGGGGGCGATCTTAAGCCTACGTTCGCTGTCTATGGGAATGGCAGTGGGTGGACTCAAGATTTGGCAAAACCCGGGAAGTCACGGACCTCACCGGTGAGATTGCGATTGTCGATTTTCTCGCCTCTTGCCGGGGATGTCATCAACTTCACACCCATAATGGGCGTGAATCTGATTTAAATATATTTTACTGTATTTACATATCATTAACTCCACCCACTCGGCATAAATTGACCTTCTGCAGTACACTGGGGTTCACCAGGATTAGTTACAGGGATCCAAGGTTGTAAATGTGGACCCAGAGAAGCCAGCGGTTCCTGTCACTGAGGAGACAGCAGCTACAGAGGAGGATCTCTACCCTGGATTGATGAGTTTGCCTTTCGCCTCCGCCCAACTCGATTCCTCATTTCCAGAAGAATCGAGTGCAGAATTTGAACATTCTACCAGGGTTCAGTATTTTCCAGACCGATGGAATTTATGATGAGTTTACCTGATGTCTTCTGTAATTTGCTAGTCTATGTTAATGATGTTCTTGTTTCCTCTTCAGGTGAATTCAGGAGTCAGGGGTGATGGAGTGTGGTGGCGTGACCCCTTTAAGGTGCGTGATCCCTGAAGGTCACATGATCAGATCGGACCCTATAGAGTGTCGAGGCGAGAAGCTGAGCCAATCGGGTGGAAGGGAGTGTGTCCCGGGTCGGAGAGGATCCTCAGTTGGAGCCAGGCAGGAGAGGTGTAAATCAGCCCTGGTTAATTCAGTCTGACCCTTTGTTGTAAAGAGCTATTTATCATTGGCAATAAACCGTTTGTTACTTGGAGCCACCCTTGGTTCATTACAGAGAACATTAGGGAAAAACATAATAGTTCCACTGTCAGCAGGGCCTGTCAAGAGGAGGCGTATTTAAGATCATTGACAAAAAGACCGAGGGGTGGTGGGGGAGGGGGTTGGGGGGGAGGGGGTTGGGGGGGGAGGGGGTTGGGGGGGAGGGGGTTGGGGGGGAGGGGGCAGTATTGAACCTGTGGTAGGTGTCAGCGGAAATGCAACATGGGCCCAAATTCTCATGAGAGTCGGGAAATTAGATTCTCACCAGCGAGATCTCGTTTCCCAATTTCCCACGCCTCCGCCACCCCCCTGCTTTCCCATGATGTGATGAGGTTCCTGTCCAGAAAGGGTGAGGACCTCTTGGATTTAAGAATCCCTGCAGTGCAGAAGGAGCCTGCGCCGACAACAGTCCCACCCAGGCCCTATCCCCGTAATGCCACGCATTTACCCTAGCTAGTCGCCCTGAAACTAAGGGGCAATTTAGCACGGTCAATCAACCTAACCCGCACAGCTTTGGAGTGTGGGAGGAAACCGGAGCACCCGGAGGAAACCCACGCAGACACGGGGAGAACGTGAAAACTCTACACAGTGACAGTGACCCAAGCCAGCAATCCAACCCGGGTCCATGGTGCTGTGAGACAGCAGTGCTAACCACTGTGCCACCATGTTGCCCTGATTCTAATATATTTTAATAAACTTAAATATCATTATAGGACTTCCCCGCATTATGTCTCCCCCTGGCGGAGTATTCAGATGGGCGAGGTGTAAAACAGATTTGTGGAAACTGGAAGCAGTAGCAGGGTACCAGCCAGGGGCGCAGAGGGAGGTACAGTCCCCAGGGGTGGGGGAGAGGGACATGCCCGGGCGCTGCCCTACAGCTGGACAGTTTTTTTCCACCCCACCGAAACTGACGCTCTGACAAATTATGGGAAGATTCCACCCCAGAGGAGAGTTGAGGAAGATGTTTTTCTTTCCCACAAGTTATTATGACCATGACTGCACTGGCTGGGGAGATGGTGGAAGCAGATTCAACAGTAACTTCCAAAAGAGAATTGGATAACTACTCAAAAGGAAAGGACTCCAGGGCTATGGGGAAAGAATAGAGGTGTGCGGCTGATGGGGGTAACTCAGTCAAAGAGTCAGCATTAGCGTTTGGTCTGCCTCTTTCAGCACTGTACGATTCAGTGATTTATCAAGGTAAATCAAGAAACAATGATTCAGGGACACTAAGCCTGGGAATTCTGAGGAAATGCTGAGGGACGGACGGATTTTCCGAGTCCTGAGCTCCTGAGAGGGAGCGAATTAAAGTCGGATGAATTCAACAATGTGACATGTTGGAGATGCCCTGTTGCCCTTGTTTTCCTCAGGAACAGGGATTGGCACGGTGGCACAGTGATTAGCATTGCTGCCCCACACCGACAGGGACCTGGCTTCAATTCCATCCTCGAGTCACTGTCTGTGCGGAGTTTGCACGTTCTCCCCGTGTCTGCATGGGTTTCCTCCGGGTGCTCCAGTTTCCTCCCACAGTCCCAAGACATGCTGGTTAAGTGCATTGGCCATGCTAAATTAACCCTTAGTGTCCCAAGATATATAGTCAGTGGGGTAAGTATGTGGGTAAATATGTAAGCCTTGGTAAGAGTCAGTACAGGCCCGATGGGCCGAATGGCCTCTTTCTGCACTGTCAGGATGCTATGATTCTATGAATAATGAACCTGCATTCTTTGTTTCCACAGACGTTTAGCTCTCTCTCTGTCCTGTTTGTACAGCACGATCCACACATGTGCTAAATTGCTGTCTGTGCTATTTTGAGTCAGGATTTGGCCCCGTTTTATTTGAATGAAGCTATTGTGCGAACCTAGTTAATGGTTGCAGTTGAGCAATGCAGACAGAAATGTCTTCAAACGTATGAACAAATGCGCTGAAACCCTGCACAGAGGTAATTAAAGCGAGCTGTCAGCAAGGTGCTGCAGCAATGCAATATTTATAGCTGTACCAAAAATCCTGACGCAGCCTCAATAAACTGAGCTGCTGCTTTCCTCTCTGAGGCACTGCAGTAACATCACAGCGTCACTGATCGCAGAGTCACACGTTTCCAGGGTTTTCCACTGAAGGTGACGGCAGATGCAGAGCACGTCTGTCGAAACACTGGCAGGTTTACTCCAAAGACGAGTTAATGCCAACAAAATGTCACACGGCACAATTGCTAATACCAGTGCCTTTCTGGATATAGTTTAGTTTATTTATTCGTCACAAGTCAGCAAAGTGACGGCAGTGATTTCAAATTTTCATTCACCCAGCTGTTGATCTTGCTCCTTCTCCCCCTTCTCTTCGGTTATTCCGAGGCCTGTTTCAAGGGCCAGGGGAAAGCAGCGTCCCCGTCTGCCGAGGTGGGTGTCACCAGGGACCCAGCCAAGCTATCAGATCACCAGTTCGGATTAGGGTTAGCCGCAGAGACAAGGGTTTGGTAGAGATCCCACCCTGGCAGTGTTGGAATGAATTATAGAATCCCTACAGTGCAGAAGGAGGCCATTTGGCCCATCGAGTCTGCACTGACTACAATCCCACCTTATTTCCATAACCCCACCTATTTACCTTGCTAATCCCGCTGCCACTAGGGTCAATTTATCATGGCCAATCAAACTAACCCGTACGTCTTTGTACTGTGTGAGGAAACCGGAGCACCCGAAGGAAACCCATTCAGACACGGGGAGAACATGCAAACTCCACATAGACAGTGACCCGAGGCTGGAATCGAACCCAGATCCTTGGCACTGTGAGACAGCAGTGCTAACCACTGTGCCACCTGTTGTCGATGAGAGGATAAAGCAGTCCATTTGATTGGCACCCACTCCACTAACGGTCACTCCTTCCACCACTTTGGCAGCAGTGTGTGACAATCCATAAGGTGCATGACCGGAACTCATCAAAGCTCCTTGGAAAGCATCTTCCTAACCTACCAGCACTACCACCTGGAAGGACAAGGGTGATAGACACATGGGGAGAGTTTTTGCCATCCCCCCGGCCATTGGAATCGTAGCGGGTGGGGCGGGGGAGTGGCGGGCAAAACATACAAAGGTCCATTGACCTCAGGCAGGATTTTCGGTTTGGGGGTGAGCGCGGCCAGAAAATCCCATCCATAGCAACACTACCAGCTGGAGGTTCCCTCCAAGTCAGTCACCATTCTGACTTGGAAATACATTGCAGCTCTTTCACTGTTGCCGACTCAAAATCCTGGAACTCTCTCCCTAACAACACTGTGGATGTACCTACACCACAGGGACTGCAGCGATTCAAGAAGGCAGCTCACCACCACCTTCTCAACTGCAATTAGGGATGGACAATAAATGCTGGCCTCGCAACTGCTTTGCTTTTGTACAGTGTGCCTGGGGTCACTGTCTGTGCGGATTTAGCAAATTCTCCCCATTTCTGCGTGGGTTTCCTCCGGGTGCTCCGGTTTCCTCCCACAGTCCAAAGATGTGCGGGTTAGGTGGATTGGCCAGTGTCAGGGGGACTAGCTAGGGTAAATGCATGGGGTATGGGGATAGGGCCTGGGTGGGTTGTGGTCAGTGAAGACTCTATGAGCCGACTGGGCTCCTGCACTGTAAGATTCTATGATTCTATGGAACCTAATAACAATGCTCTGCACTTTCCAAAACCTCTAATAAATTTCTTCTCCAAAAGAAACGGCTCCAGTTTCTCCCATTCTGCTATGTTATTGTCATTCCACATCCCTGGAAATATTCTCATGAATCCTCTCAGTGTTCTCTGTGTACAGTTTTGGTCTCCATATTTGAGTTATAAGGAGAGGTTGGATACACGGGGGTTTTTTTTCCCTGGAGCCTCGGAGGCTTAGGGGTGATCTTATAGAGATCTATAAAATAATGAGGAGCATAGATGAGATAGATAGTCAACATCTTTTCCCAAAGGTAGGGGAGTCTAAAACTAGAGGGCATAGGTTTAAGGTGAGAGGGGAGAGATACAAAAAGGTGCAGTGGGGCAATTTGTTCAAGGTCAATGAACCTTTGCATTTGATTGCATTCAGAGGGTGGTGACTGTCTGGAACGAGCTGCCAGAGATAGTAGTAGAGGCAGGTGCAAATTTGTCTTTTAAAAAACATTTCAACAGCTGCATGGGTAAGATGGGTATAGAGGGATATGGGTCAAATGCAGACAATTGGGACTAGCTTAGTGGTAAAAGCTGGGTGGCATGGACAAGTTGGGCCGAAGGGCTGTAAACCTCTTTGACTGTATGACTCTATGACCCCCATGGTGGCACAGTGATTAGCACTGCTACCTCACAGCGCCAGGGACCTGAGTTCAATTCAAGCCTTGGATGACTGACCATGCAATTAAGAAAGGATATAATTACAATATAAGCAGTGCAGCGAAGGTCCACTCCCCTGCTATCTGGGATGAGGGTTATCTTATGAGGAGAGGTTGAGTAGCTTCGGCCTGTACTCATTGGAGCTTAGAAGAATGAGAGGTGATCTTAGTGAAACAGATAAGATCCTGCAGGGACTTGCCAGGGTGGATACTGAGAGGATATTTCTCCTTGCAGGAGAGGCAAGAACTAGGGTACATGGTATAAAAAATTGGGTTCTTCCATTTAAGATAGAGAGAAGGAGTTTTTTTTTCTCTCAGAGGGTTCATCTGTGAATATTCTTTCACAGAAAGCAGTGGAGGTAGGTCACTGAATATTTTTAAGATTGAGTTAGGTTGATTCTTGGGAATCAAAGATCATAGAATTCCTACAGCACAGAAGGAGTCCATTCGGCCCATCGAGTCTGCACCAAACACAATCCCACCCAGACCCTATTCCCGTAACCCCTCATATTTACCCTGCTAATGGATTCGTGAAGGGCAAGTCGTGCCTCACAAATGGATTCGTGAAGGGCAAGTCGTGCCTCACAAATTTGATAGAATTTTTTGAGGAGGTAACTAAGTGTGTTGATGAAGGTAGGGCAGTTGATGTCATATACATGGATTTTAGTAAGGCGTTTGATAAGGTCCCCCATGGTCGGCTTATGATGAAAGTGAGGAGGTGTGGGATAGAGGGAAAGTTGGCCGATTGGATAGGTAACTGGCTGTCTGACCGAAGACAGAGGGTGGTGGTCGATGGAAAATTTTCGGATTGGAGGCAGGTTGCTAGCGGTGTGCCGCAGGGATCAGTGCTTGGTCCTCTGCTCTTTGTGATTTTTATTAATGACTTAGAGGAGGGGGCTGAAGGGTGGATCAGTAAATTTGCTGATGACACCAAGATTGGTGGAGTAGTGGATGAGGTGGAGGGCTGTTGTAGGCTGCAAAGAGACATAGATAGGATGCAAAGCTGGGCTGAAAAATGGCAAATGGAGTTTAACCCTGATAAATGTGAGGTGATTCATTTTGGTAGGACAAATTTAAATGTGGATTACAGGGTCAAAGGTAGGGTTCTGAAGACTGTGGAGGAACAGAGAGATCTTGGGGTCCATATCCACAGATCTCTAAAGGTTGCCACTCAAGTGGATAGAGCTGTGAAGAAGGCCTATAGTGTGTTAGCTTTTATTAACAGGGGGTTAGAGTTTAAGAGCCGTGGGGTTATGCTGCAACTGTACAGGACCTTGGTGAGACCACATTTGGAATATTGTGTGCAGTTCTGGTCACCTCACTATAAGAAGGATGTGGAAGCGCTGGAAAGAGTGCAGAGGAGATTTACCAGGATGCTGCCTGGTTTGGAGGATAGGTCATATGAGGAAAGGTTGAGGGAGCTAGGGCTGTTCTCTCTGGAGTGGAGGAGGCTGAGGGGAGACTTAATAGAGGTGTATAAAATGATGAAGGGGATAGATAGAGTGAACGTTCAAAGACTATTTCCTCGGGTGGATGGAGCTATTACAAGGGAGCATAACTATAGGGTTCGTGGTGGGAGATACAGGACGGATATCAGAGGTAGGTTCTTTACGCAGAGAGTGGTTGGGGTGTGGAATGGACTGCCTGCAGTGATAGTGGAGTCAGACACTTTAGGAACATTTAAGCGGTTATTGGATAGGCACATGGAGCACACCAGGATGATAGGGAGTGGGATAGCTTGATCTTGGTTTCAGATAAAGCTCGGCACAACATCGTGGGCCGAAGGGCCTGTTCTGTGCTGTACTGTTCTATGTTCTATGTTCTATAATCCCCTGACATTAAGGGGCAATTTAGCATGGCCAATCAACCTAACCCACACATCTTTGGACTGTGGGAGTTAACCGGAGCACCTGGAGGAAACTCACGCAGACACGGGGAGAACATGCAAACTCCACACAGACAGTGACCCAAGGCCGGAATCGAACCGGGGTCCCTGGCGCTGTGAGGCAGCAGTGCTAACCACTGTGCTACCGTGTTGCCCTAAAAAGTGGAGGCGAGGCTACAATCAGATCAACCATGACCCTATCAAACAGCAGAACAGGCTCAAGGTGGCGTCTGTAAAACTTTCATATCCTTCCTAACGTGTGTTGGCCAGGACCGGACACAGTGGGGGGGGAATTCTCCGTCCTGCCTGCCATGGGAATCGTAGTGGGCGGGGTGGGGGTGAGGTGGGGGGGCGTGGGTGTGGAAAGGTTCATTGACCTTGGGCGGGATTCTCCGGTTTTGGAGTGAGCTTGGCTGGAGAATCCAACCCAATATTCCAGTTCAGGCCGAATCAATGTTTCAACATAACTTCCTTACTTTTGCCCCTATTTACAAGGTTCCACACTCACATT
Organism: Mustelus asterias; assembly: GCF_964213995.1. NCBI lineage: Eukaryota > Metazoa > Chordata > Chondrichthyes > Carcharhiniformes > Triakidae > Mustelus > Mustelus asterias. The sequence continues at coordinate 12,947,531 of NC_135803.1, forward strand.
TATGAAGCCCAGGATCCTGCCTTCTTGATTCTTTGCAGTCCATGCAGTGAAGATATTCTCACAGGGCTGTTAGGAAAGCGCTTCCAGGATTTTGACCCAGCAATGATTTGATTCGATTTGATTTGATTTTATTGTCACATGTATTGGGATATGGTGAAAAGTATTCTTTCTTGCGCGCTATACAGACAAAGCATACCCTTCATAGAGTACATTAAATTTTACTTATTCATTATTTGGGGCAACACGGTTAGCACTGCTGCCTCACAGTGCTAGGGACCTGGGTTCAATTCCAACCTCAGGTCACTGTCTGTGTGGGTTTCCTCTGGTTGCTCCAGTTTCCTCCCACAGTCAAAAAATGTGTGGGTCAGGTTCATTGGCCATGCTAAATTGCCCCTTAGTCACTGGGATTAGCAGGGTAATATGTGGGGTTAAGGAAATAAGGCCTGGGTAGGGTTTTTGTTGGTGCAGGCTCGGTGGGCTAAATGGCCTTCTTCTGCACTGTAAGGATTCTGTAATCCTATGATTAGTGTCACAAATAGGCTTAAGCAATGAAGTTACTGTGAAAATCCCCTAGTCGCCATACACTGGTGCCTTTTTTGTGTACACTGAGGGAGAATCTAGCATGGCCAATGCACCTAACCAGCATGTCTTTCGGACTGTGGGAGGAAACCGGAGCACCTGGAGGAAGCCCACGCAGACACGGGGAGAATGTGCAAACTTCACACAGACAGCGATCCAAGCCGGGAATCGAACCCGGGTCCCTGGCGGTGTGAAGCAGCAGTGCTAACCACTGCACCACTGTGCCACCCTATATAGAGGAAAAGGTAAAGGACAGGGTGTTGTAGCTACAGGTAGCGTGAAGAGATGAAGGAAAGGCGATATATTTCCAAGTCAGGATGGTGTGTGACTTGTGGGGGAACTTGCAGGTGGTGGTGTTCCCCATGTGTCTGTTGCCCTTGACCTTCTCGCCGATGTCAGTCATGGGTTTGGAAAGTGCTGTGGGAGGAACCTTGACGAGTGACTCAATGCATTTTGTAGATGAATGCTGCCCACTGCAGCCGTGAGTGACTGTCTTCATACCATTTTACACATGCGTTCAGAACATGCTGTGATAGCGACTGATGTGGAGGCAGAGATATCTCAGTAAATGGATGCGCAATGTCAAGAATGATTATTACTGGTGGGTGCAGTACTCCCTATCTGAGAGGCATCCTCCTCTTCTTTGTTTGAAGGAATCTGCAGGGAATGCTATTGAAGAGAACTCTGACTGATTTGTTCTTTTCAATCCTTTTACAAAGCAGTTGAAAGCTGCTGAGATTTTTCGACTAACTTCAATTTGTTGTTGCTTGCTGGAATAAATTGCCAGGTCCATGAATAAGCCTCTTGGGTAGTTTAGTCTGCCATGTAGTATGTTTTAAAAGATGAAAATTTAACTCATCCCCTCCATTTGCCAGAGTGTGCACAGTTCTTATTATTGCGTTTGATGTTAGATTCGGCAGTGGAGTGGGGAAGGTTGGAAAAAAATGGGACCATTTTGTCGATTGCTTTTGTGTTTTCTCTCCTTCGCTTGAAAACAGATAATTTTAAGAATGCTGTCACTTTCAAAGTCAATTCTGTACCTCTGTTAGCCACAGCTCAGTGGCTGTGATCAGAGGATTGTGGATTCAAGTCCCACATTCAGGTCCTTGGGCAGGTAAAAGGGGAGGCAGTGGTCTGGTGGTATTATCGCTAGACTATGAATCCAGAAACTCAGCTAATGTTCTGGCGATCAGGGTTCGAATCCCATGGAAGATGGTGGAATTTGAATTCAGTAAAAAATATCTGGAATTAAGAATCTACTGATGACCATGAAACCATTGTCGATTGTCGGAAAAACCCATCTTGTTCACTAATGTCCTTTAGGGAAGGAAATCTGCCGTCCTTACCCAGTCTGGTCGACATGTAATTCTAGAGCCACAGCCAATGTGGTTGACTCTCAACTGCCCTCTGAAATGGCCGAGCAAGACACTCAACCCACAGCATGTGGACTGCAGTGTTCCAAGAAGGCAGCTCACCACCACCTTCTCAAGGGCAGCCAGCAATGACCATGTCCCACAAATGAATGAAATGAAAGCATGGCTGGCACTCCGGCGCCAGTACTGAAGCAGTGCTGCATTGCTGAAGGTGCTGTCTTTCAGATGAGATGTTAAATTAACGTCCTGTCTCTCCATCCAGATGGGGAAGAATGTCTTTGCTACAGAGGGAGTACAGTGAAAGTTTACCAGGCTGATTCCTGGTGTGGCAGGTCTGTCATATGAGGAGAGACTAAGTGGGTTAGGATTATATTCACTGGAGTTTAGAGGAGTGAGAGGGTATCTCATAGAAACTTATAAAGTTCTAACAGGGTTTGGCAGGGCAGATTCCGAAAGAATGCTCCCAACGGTGGGAGAGTCCAGAACTAGGGGTCATAGTTTGAGGATAAGGGGTAAACCTTTAGAACTGAGGTGAGGAGAAATTTCTTCACCCAGAGAGTGGTGAGCCTGTGGAATTCACTACCACAGAAAGCAGTTGAGGCCAAAACATTGTGGATGGAATTTTCCTGTCCTGCCCGCCGTGGGAATCGTAGCAGGTGTTGGGAGGGGGGAGCAGACCATGCAAAGGTTCGTTGACCTCGGGCGGGATTTTCTGGTGTTGGGGTGGGCACGGCCAGAAGATCCCACCCTGTATGTTTTCAAGAAGCAGTTAGGTACAGCACTTGGGAAGGAGAGGATCGAAGGATACGGGAGGGAAGGTGGGATCAGGCTGATTTGGATGATCAGCCATAATCACAATGAGAGGTGGAGCAGGTTGGAAGGGCCATGAGGCCTCTTCGTACTCCCAATTTCTATGTTTCTGTCTCTCCATCAGTACTGCACTGGAGAGTCTGCATCGAGTGCTCAAGGAAGGGATGTGCTGTCAAATGATGGACATGCAATGTCCAAGGATGATTGTGTCTGGTGGGATTGAAACAGGTACCGCACTCCCACATTGCGGGGCATTGGTCAACATGTCATTTAAAATAATTTACAGGGAACGTCATCGACGGGAACTGTTTCGTCTCTGATCCTTCTGTAAACGGGTTCATAAAGTGTAATGACTTTAATCAGCCAATTGAGGTGGGCCTGTTAGAATATGAACTCCCTACTTAAGGGCCAAATTGATGGGCCAATCAGGGAGCCTCTTGCTTTGTATTTAATCAGGCGTGTCAGTTCCTCTGGGACTCCGTGTGTAGGCTGTTAACTGAAAGCACTCTGTATGCTGTTGTCAGATTTGTAAATAAAGGGATAATAGTGAAGGGACTTCTGCCTCTGAAGGCTTATTACATAAAGCCATCACCATGTGAAGACTTCAGCTTGCTGCCATACTTGACTGGATCTGAGAATCTGTGAATAAACCTGTTGACCCGTTGAGTCTAATACAAGACTGTCTGCGGTTAACCATTGTCTGAACTAACGCGGCAATCCAGCACATAAGTCAGTGATAAGAAATGGTTCGGCCAGAGCAAATAACCCAGCTTAGTCTTCACTTGAAGGTTTAGTTGTTGGATTATAGCAAGGGCAGGTTGCTGAGGGATCATTGCATCATTGGAAAGGCCAAATGGGAATAATCTGGGTGACCGCTACGTTACAGAGGCTTCGAAGCAGATTATGGGCTGCACACCAAGACAAAAATAAATGGAGACATTTTAGTGAGAGGAAACTTTACTGAAATCTGACTTTCTGTCACCTTTCAGTGAATTGAAATGCTCAATAAGGTCAGGGAATTGGAGCACAGTCTCATTTAGATTTCCAGTGTCCTCACTGAACAGTATTAGCTAATACAGAGACAACACAGCGCAATCCTTACAGTGCATAAGGAAGCCGTTCGGCACATCAAGTCTGCACCGACCACAATGCCACCAAGGACCTATCCCCATAATCACACGTATTTACCCTTCTAATCCCCCTGACACTATGGGTCAATTTAGCATGACCAATCCACCTAACCTGCACATCTTTGGACTGTGGGAGGAAACCGGAGCACCCAGAGGAAACCCACGCAGATACGGGGAGAGTGTGCAAACTCCACACAGAGAGTCGCCCGAGCCCGGGCCCCTGGTGCTGTCAGTGCTAACCACTGTGCCACTGTGCCGATGCAGAAGGACAACCGTTCAGCTGAACCCTAGTCACGTGGCTCAGTTTCAGGCCTCAGAATGGACACTGCACAATTGAGCTGCAGGACTATATAAATTTATCCAATTAGCATCCATAGTGAGGTTCATAATGGCGCCTGTTTCTTTCTAGAATATTTAAATGAGGGAAAGGATCAGGAGGAAGCGATGGCCTAATGGTTATCGCTAGACGAATAATCCAGAAACTCAGCTAATGTTCTGGCGACCCGGGTTCGAATCTCGCCACGGCAGGTGTTGGAATTTGAATTCAATAAAAAAAAATCTGGAATTAAGAATCTACTGATGACCATGAAACCATTGTCGATTGTCAGAAAAACCCATCTGGTTCACTAATGCCTTTTAGGGAAGGAAATCTGCCGTCCTTACCTGGTCTGGCCTACATGTGGCTCCAGAGCCACGGCAATGTGGTTGACTCTCAACTGCCATCTGAGCAAGGGCAACTAAGGATGGGCAATAAATGCTGGCCAGTCAGCGACGCCCATGTCCCATGGATGAATTTTTAAAAACTCCATGGCAATGATTGGTATTCGCGACTGAAGAACAGCTAGTTGAGCAAAAGATCAGAAAAGGAAAATGGGGTCTGTGGAATTTGACCCCATCATTAATAAATAACTTTAGAAGAGGGGAGATCTGTCTTTGCTGTGTGTGCATGTGTATGTATGAGGGAGTGAATGAGTGCTCTGCATGTGTGTGTGTTCATGTATGTGTATGAGTGTGGGTTTGTGCGTGTGTAGCTCTGTGTGCATACCTGTCTGTGTATGTGTGAATGCCAGTATGCATATGTGTTTGTGCATGTAGTGTGTATATATGAGTATGTGTGTGAATGTCAGTCTATGATTGTTTGTGTACATGTGTGTGTGTGTGAATGTCAGTGTGTGATTGTGTGTGTATGCATATATGTAGTTGCACATGAACGTCAGTGTGTGCGAATGTCAGTGTGTGTTTGCGTGTGCGTGTCTGTATGTGAGTGTTTGTTTGCATATGTGTTTGTGTCTGTGTGTGTGCATGTGTGTGTCTGTGTGTGTGTGTCTGCCTGCGTGCGTGTGTGTGTCTGTGTGTGTCTTTTTGTGTGTCTTTTTGTGTGTGCATTGTGCATGTGTGTGCATGTGTGTGTGTCTCTGCTTGTGTGTGTGCATCTGTTTGTGCTTGTAAGTGTGTGAAAGTGTATGTGTTTGTGTATGCGTGTCTTGTGTGTGTGTCTGTTTATGTGTGTGTTTGTGTGTGTGTCTCTGCTTGTGTGTGTGCGGGTGTGTGTGTTTGTGTATGTGCGTGTGCATGTTTGTGTGTGTAAGTGTGTGTGTGTGTATGTTTGTCTGTGTGTGCGTGTGTATGTATTTGTGTGTGCCTGCGTTTGTGTGTGTCTGTTTATGTGTGTGTTTGTGTGTGTGTGTCTGTTTATGTGTGTTTGTGTGTGTGTGTGTCTCTGCTTGTGTGTGTGTGTTTGTGTGTGCGTGTATTTATGAGTGTGTTTGTGTACGTATCTGTGTGTGTGTGTGTGTTTGTCTTCCTGGAGGTGTTTAAGCCGAGGTGCAGGCCTGAAGGGGAATCACTTACGTCCATTCTGATTGAGGAATGGGTATAACAGGGAACATTGACTGCTTCCCTGAATTATTGTTTTACACCTTCACTGAGTAAACACTGAAAAGTCGGAAACCGAACAAAGGGCCTTTGATTTTGCTTCAGGGAAATGAGTCATGACTGAAATTGCTAATGGACTGCAGGACCAATTATAAACATTCTCATTTCTAACATACCGCTGCGGTGCGCGGGGTTTCCTGTTGCACGCACTGAAAATTTCTCCACTCAATCTTACTTGCAGAGCAGCAAGCATTTGATAATTACACAGTGTGTATTCAGAGCTCGTGGAGGAAAATGGCTGAGGGTACTGATTGTCATGTATTATCTGTTGTGTCCTTTACATCTTAGAGCTGTGCAGAGATGACATTGTTTCATGGGTTTTATGTACAATGTTTTAAAATGTCTATTCTATGCTTCGAGCTCCGGTATCCAAGTCTTTCGAAGGCTTTGGTTCCTTCTCTCTGAGTCCACACCCAGGCTTAACTGTTCGGGTGCCAGGCAGAAATCCCAAGGTATAATATGAAGCCAGACTGGACCCCATGATTTTTCCATTTTGGCTTAACTGTGAGGAAAGGATGCTTTTACTCCAGGAGTGATTTCACTGACAAAGTAGGGATTCTTTAACAAAACAAGCTTTATTCATCACACAATTTAACAAAATGAAGCAGTTTAACTCTCAACCATTGAACAATCTTTAAACATGAAAAGAAACAAGCTGTTAACTTCTAACTCATTACTATTCAGTTCCAATTGAGCAATATTTCTCTTGTAGGCTTAAACCCCATTTTTAAAATAGTTAGCAAATCCAGGCATGCTTGCTTTAACCTTTGTTAACAGCTTTGGAGCTTCCAGAGATATATTGTAGAGAGAGAGAGAGACAGGGAGAGTGTGAGAGCTGCTTGTAGGCTGTTATCTTTGAACAGCCCTCTTCAGCAACTGCACGCTTTTTAAAATGAAAGTGAAACTATTTTTCCAATAAAAGCCTACCTAGCACCTACCATTAACCGAATATCACATGACTTGGTCAACCCAGTCAGAAACCCCAGGGGAATTTCAGTAAACAAAGGTGCATTAACGCTGCAGAGTAACACATTACGAGTTAAAATGAGTTATTATCCTGCTTTCTCAGCATCTGCTGCATTCATTCTGACAAAAGCGACTGCCTTGTGGAAAAACACTGAATCTTAAAGTTGTGCACAGTGTCATCACATAACTAATCAAACACAGTGAGCATCAACAGTAAACAGATTCACATGATCAAACACAGAACAATTGAGCACATCATCTCTATATACCATCAATTCATATGAACATAGGAATTAGGATTAAGAGTATGCCAGTTGATCTCTTGAGCCAGCTCCACCATTCAATAAAATCATGGCTGATTCTGGCCTCAACCCCACATTCTGCTTACCCTTGATAAGGAAGGAAAGAAGGATGGAAGTAAGGATTGACCATTAATGGTACAATTCTGCTTCTGAATAGGATAGGTCAAAGGCCATTAAGATTCACCCACATTACCTGGACTGGAGTTGCATGTAGTCCTGACTGAATAGGGATGACAATCAAACAGCTTCTGTGGTCATTTTGTTTATTGATGCCTGCTGACAAACAACTAGAATTATTGAGTCTTGTCATGTCGGAGTTACAGATGCACAACCTCAAGGTTGATAGCTCACTGCCACAACCACTTGGCTAGGAGGCTGCCATACCGCATATGTATCATCCATGCATTAGCTCTGAGTCAGAGGCTGTGGAGTCAAGTTTCAGTCCAGAGACTTAAGCACAAAATCAAAGTTTTAAGTTAATTTAGTAGTGTCACAAGTAGGTTTGCATTAACACTGCAATGAGGTTGTTGTGAAAATCCCCTAGTCACCACACTCCGGCGCCTATTTGGGTACACTGAGGGAGAATTTAGCATGGCTAATGCATTTAACCTGCACATCTTTTGGAGGAAACCGGAGCACCCGGAGGAAACTCACGCAGACATGGGGAAAACATGCAGACTCCGCACAGTCACCCAAACCGGAAATTGAACCCAGGTCCCTGGTGCTGTGAGGCAGCAATGCTAACAACTGTGAATTCGGTCATTAACTTATTCATTTTACTTGAAGTTCACGTTTTGGTTCCCTCACCAGTAGAAATATCTCCTTCATGTCTATCCAATGTTTGTGTCACAGTACTCTGAGTAAGTGCCAGTGACCTCACCATCACCAACATTTATTGGAACATCCTACTTCCTGCGGTGAACTGGCTGTGGTGGATGGGAAAACCATTCCTGGTGTTTGGAGATTTATGGGAGTTGATCTGGCAATAACCACCATAAAAGTTACAAGCCACATCCTTGGCTTGCAAAAACGTTTCAACATTAAAATGTTTCCAATATTTACTGCTGTCTGTAGTTTCCTGTTTTCTATGACTGCATGTGAAAATTCAGGTCTCGCACAGCACATATAAATATTATTGTCCCACTTACTTCACTCGCAATTTTCACAGCTAAACAGCGACTAAAATGTGACAGTTTTAGGAGCTAATAGAAATATTACCTCGTATGCAACGTAAAAGCTGCAGACTGATATAAGGACTCAAGTCAGTAATTATATATAGGAACAGCCAATGAGACTGGGAGTTGCTGAGGCTTCAGAGCTGGCTTGGGACCAAGTCCGATTCCTGCACTGTGTCATAGAAACACGGAAACATAGAAACTGGAAGTAAGAGTAGGCCATTCAGCCCTTCGAGCCTGCTCCACCATTATGGGGCGGCACGGTGGTTAGCACTGCTGCCCCACAGAGCCAGGGACCCAGGTTCGATTCCCGGCTTGGGTCACTGTGTGCGTGGGCTTCCTCCGGGTGCTCCGGTTTCCTCCCACAGTCCAAAGATGTGCAGGTTTGGTGGATTGGCCATGCTAAATTGCCTCTTAGTGTCATGGGGACTAGCTAGGGTAAATGCGTGGGGTTATGGGGATGGGGCCTGGGTGGGATTGTGGTCGGTGCAGACTCGATGAGCCAAATGGCCTCTTTCTGCACTGTAGGATTCTATGATTTTGATCATGGCTGATTATCAAATTCAATATCCTAATCCCCCCCTTCCCCCCATATCCCTTGATCCCTTTAGCCCCAAGAGCTATATCTAATTTCTTCTTGAAATCACACAACGTTTTGCCCTCAGCTACATTCTGTGGTAGTGAATTCCGTACATTCACCACCCTCTGGGTGAAGAAATTTTTCCTCACCTCAGTCCCTAAAAGGTTTACCCCTTATCCTCAAACTATGATCCCTAGTTTTGGACTCACCCACCATTGGGAACATTCTTTCTGAATCTATCCTGTCTAACACTGTTAGAATTTTATACGTTTCTATCAGATCCCCTTTCATGCTTCTAAACTCCAGTGAATATAATCCTGACTGACTTAGTCTCTCCTCATTTGACAGACCATCCCAGGGAATCAGCCTGGTGAACATTTGCTGTACTCCCTCTATACCAAGGACATCCTTCCTCAGATAAGGACACCAAAACTGCACACAATACTCCAGGTGTGGCCTCACCAACGCCCTATACAATTGCAGCAAAACCTCTCTATTCCTGTACTCAAATCCTCTCGCTATGAAGGCCAACATACCATTTGCCTTCTTTACTGCCTGCTGTACCAGCACGCTTACTTTCAGAGAGTGATGCATGAAGACGCCAAGATTTCGTTCACATCCATGTGCAAAATAGTCAGTTTCACGTCTCATCAAAAGGTTGGCTCCACCCTCAGCGCTGCAGAGGGAACATGAATCTTTATTTTGTGCGTCGGGGTTTCAGGAATGGCACTTGAGCCCTTCTGCCTCAAAGTTCAGGGTGATAACAGTGGGCAGGCGGCATTCTCCCATCTGGCACTAAACCGCACTGGGGTCCGCGGGGGGGGGGGGGGGGGGGGGGGGGGGGGCGGGGGGAGGTGAGGGGGTGGGGGGGTGGGGGGCGGTGTGGAAGGTGGGGGGGGGATGGTCAGGCGTGGGGAGTGGTTCTCACTTCAGAGGCCAATGGAAAGTAACATCATATCTTCCACCACCAACCTCATTAATGATGCACCCGGGGGTCTTATGCTATATTCCGTGCTGTGGCGGGCTTGAACCCATGCATCGCTGGGTGCAATAAAAGTGCCGAACATCACTGACCCACTGTGAAAGAAAGATGATGGACCTCTTGATAAAGAAGATGGGCCTCCAGGAACACGCTGAGGCTGGAAGACGGGCCTCCCCAAGGACGCTGAAGCTGGCATTCACGATGGGTTCACATCAGACACCATTCTCCACCTTCGACTCGCACCCAGAAAGGATTTATATAGAGTCACATGACCAATCCAGGAGCCGGGAATAAAAACGTACCTCCAATGCCGTCAGCCTAGCTAATTTATATACACACCCCCGCGCCCCCCCCCCCCCCCCCCCCCCCCCCCCCACCCACTGCTGTGGTGTTCCAGGATCACTGGTGGAATCCATCCCGAGCTCTGGACGCAGCCTCAGGCACTCTTCAGGCGAATTTCAAATTTGGCCTGCCACATCATTCCAGAGATGTTTCGGACAAGCGTGTTGTCCCGTTGCCGTTGCAATGAATGGGGTGCGGGGTGGGGAGGGGGCTGCAAGATTCATTCATGCCTTCACCCATGGGATGCGAATCAGTTTCACGCGGCCTCCGGTGGGTTCCCAATCCGCCACTGCGGTCGCCAACAGAAGACCCTGTGAGAAATTCATGCTGTCATAAAGACGATTTTGGGGCTTCCCATTGAATTCTCCCCCCATTCCCCTCAACCGTTTGCCATTTAACCATCAGCAGTGGCATGGGAAAATTCTGCCCAGTGAGTGTTGCCAAGAGCTAATATTGCACCAATAATTAGGCCGTGATGTTGGAACGCTGAACAATAAAGAGCAACATGGATGCAATGACCCTTCAATAATCAAAATCCTTCTCAGCATATCCCATATTAAATCTTTCATGGTAAAAGGCAGTCACATATTGCACTTGTGTCTTTTATACCATTACAAAGTATGAGAGGCTATATGAAGAAAGCATTGCAGTGTTAATGTAAGCCTACTGTGAAACTAATGAATAAACTTTAAAGTGGACTTGCACCCAAAAATGACTTAGAATGACTGTATGGCCAGTCCAGGAGACAAGAAGAAAAGGGCGGCACGGTGGCACAGTGGTTAGCACTGCTGCTTCACAGTGCCAGGGGACCGGGTTCGATTCCTGGCTTGGGTCACTGTCTGTGTGGAGTTTGGACATTCTCCCATGTCTGCGTGGGTTTCCTCTGGGTGCTCCGGTTTCCTCCCACATTCTGAAAGACGTGCTGGTTAGGGTGCATTGATCCGAATCGGCGCCAGAGTGTGGGACTAGGGGAAGTTCACAGTAACATCATTGCAGTGTTAATGTAAGCCTTACTTGCGACTAATAAATATACTTAAAAAATATACATCCATCTCCTGGTGACTGTAGAATTATTATTTTTTTGTTTTTCAAAATGGACAATTGCTTTGCTGGGCTGGTAGAATGGCTCCACCTGATCTAATCTTTGTTTCTGAAAGTTTTTGAGCAGTTTGAAAGCAAACAAAGACTCCCTCTGAGATGAAAATGTATTTTAATAAGGTCTCCACCCTTTGGGGACAGGAACCGCATTACACCACCGGCGAGAGGGAGGGGGGCAGGGAGAATCATGATGTTGCTGCCATGATTCTCATTTCAGCGAGACCTCCCGCCAACATCGCCATTCTAGCGCGGGGCAAACTCCGGCTAAAAATCTCGGCCAGTGTGTCAATCCGCTCCAATAAACAATTCTCCTCTTATTCTATTTTAATCAACACTACTCAGAGGACTACACCAATTACAGAAGTAATTGCAGGGTGCAGATTCTGTTGATACTACACACTTTTTTTTGGCAGAAATTGTGGCCGTGAAAGGGAAGAAATAAACAACAGCTGAGGTTTGCATTTTGCAAGCAAGTCCCCAACTCTGTCCTATCTTTGAATTTTACTGAAGGGCATTTTTTTTCACGAGCCTATAGCACATGCAACGAATTACACCAGAGACATCATGAGATCGACTGACTATACTATATCACATAAAAGCAAAATTCCCCGGTGACTGGAGAAACATTTTTAAAAATTCACATTCTGAAAATACTCAGTGGGTCCACAGCTGTTGTGAGGAGAGAAATCAGGTTCATCGATGAGCTGAAATGTGAATCTTTTCCTTCGTGTTTTCATAAAGCCTTCATTATTGCTGCTTCATGCTGCTCTTTACGCCATACGTTCATAAGTTCACAAGATATAGGAGCAGAATTAGACCATTCGGCCCATCGAGTCTGCTCCGCCATTCGATCATGGCTGCTATACTCATCCCTATTTTCCTGCCTTCTCCCCATAACCCTGAACACCAGTTAAAAACCTGTATTTTTCATTTTATTCATGGGGGTGTCCCAGCATTTATTGCCCATCCCTAATTGCCCCTTGAACTGAGTGGATTTTTAGACCATTTTGGAGGGCAATTAAGAGTCTGCTGTGGCTCTGGAGTCACATGTAGGCCAGACCAGGTAAGGACAGCAGATTTCCTTCCCTAAAGTACATTAGTGAACCCAATGCTTTTTTTCAATGACAATCGACTATGATCATCGGGGGCAATTCTCCCAGCCTGTGCATTGTTCTAGCAGCGCAACGGGCCAGGGGATATCAGCGGAGGCCGTTTAGCAGGCTTCCCACTGCCTCCACACATCCCTACCTCCAAAATCTTTGGAGTAATCAGCTCTGTGCTGGAAATTGACGTGGTGCTGATTTAAATATTTAAATAAATATTTGCCTATCATTAGCGGGCCCGGGACTGAAGTCTCTGGGCCCACTCACGTCTCTGGGCCCGCTCATGTCTCTGCCTCCAACAGGAGTGGTTCACTCTAGTGGGGTTTACAACAGCTCCCCACTAATGGGGAGCTCTCAGCCCGACCCTGCTGGAGTGAATGGGGGCCATGGAGGCTCCCCCAGGAGGTCAGGGGTAAAATGGGGTGCTCCCTGGGCAATGCCAGCTTGGCAGTGCCAGCCTGGCCCCCTGGCACTGTCCACCGATCATTAGGCAGACAGAACTGCCAGGGGGGGCGGGTAAGGGAGATTGGGGCTGGCCGGGGCAGGGGAGGGGTGGGGGACATTGGAGCTTCCCCTGAGAGGTCCAGGAGGCTAGCGATCGGGGATGGGGGGTGGTTAGAGGGGCAGCAATGCAGGGTCGCAGGGCTGGCCAACGATCAGAAGGTTGCCAGTGCGTGGCTATTGCATGTGCGTCGATCTCGGCGCTGACGGATCAGTGCATGGCCCACTCAACGCTATGCTGCCGGCCTCTCCAGACGGAATAGGCCCCGCCCACTGATTTTCAGAGTGATTCATGCGAGGGCACTCTGCAGTGTTCAGAGTGTGGGAGATCCATTCTAAAAATCCCACTTAAAAAATCAGCGGCAGTTAGGACAGTTTTCACGTGAATTTGGCACTTTTTTTGGGAGAATCATCAGTTTTTTTGGGAGAATCATCCCCATAGAGTCATAGGATGGAATTTTCCTGTCCTGACCGCCATAGGAATCGTAGCGGGCTTGGAGGGCGGGGTGGACCTTGCATAGATCCATTGACCTTGGACTGGATTTTCCAGTTTTGGGGCGAGCGCAGTTGGAAAACCCCTCCCATAGAGTCGTACAGTGCAGTAAATGTCCTTTGGCCTGTCGAGTCTGCATTGGCAATAACTCCCACTAAAAGCACGCTAATCACATTTTCCAGCACTTGTTCCATATCCTTCAACGTTATAATATTTCAAGTGCTCATCCAAATACTTTTTAAAGGTTGTAATGTCTCCGGCCTCCTCAGGTAGTCTATTCCAGATTCCCACCACCTCTGAGTGAATTTTTTTTCTCAAGCCCCCTCTGAATCTGCTGCCCCGCACCCTAAAATTATGCCCCCTCATGGCTGACCCCTCAACCAAGGGGAACAGCTGCTCCCTACTCACCCTGTCCATATCCCTCATGATCTTATATACCTCAATCATGTCCCCCCTCAGCCTTCTCTGCTCTAAAGAAAACAGTCCAAACCTATCCATTCTCTCTTTATTGCTCAAATGCTCCATCCCAGGCAACATCCCAGTGAATCTCCTCTGTAGCCCCTCTAGTCCTATGGTGAGGTGTCCAGAACTGTACTCAGAACTCCAGCTGTGGCCTAACCAACACTCTGTACAGTTCCAACATTACCTCATCATTTAACTTTGAACTCCAGAATTCTTTTCACCAAGGTTCTGCTCAAATTTCACCATCAGCCATGGTGGGATTGATACTCCGGTTTCGAGAGCATGACCCAGAGTCCCTGGATTGCTAGCCCAGTGACACCATCACTATGCAACTGCCATCTCATGCAGCACACACCTTTATACAATGAAAATGTTTTTGCCTTTACGATACACTTTTACTGAGGCATAACATTGTTCTTTAGGCATTACAGAGGAAAGTGTTGCCCTATGGAGTAACACACCCAGAGAACAACAACTGCCATTCATTACACAATATCAACCCCTGCGTACACATGTCAGCAGCATACATATGCAACATTGCACATACAATTTTATGGCAATATACTAAAGCAAGAAACATATCTGCCGGAATCTCATCACCATTCACACCGCTGCAGTGAAGGGAGATTCGGCTGCCTGCCAAATTCTCCAACCTCACTGCAGCCAGAGCGTGGCGTGACCAGCCACTAAGATTGCGCCCATCGGAAATGGTTATTGACGGCCTGTTATGCTGCCAAGGCAAAACATATCTGCATGTTTTGTGAGCAGAAGCATTAACCTGTAAGAAGACCAGAGGGGGGCACACCTCATATTCATTACTTCCTCACAGAAGGAACAGTAAACAGTGGAAAAATGCCGTCTCAATAATTGAGGCATAGAAAGACTTACCAGATTTCAGAGAACTGAGGTCACATGGGAACCACTTAGAATCATCAAACTCCACCAGCCTGTAAGATTTCAATATACAAAATATTAATTAGGTACTTTCAGCATGAGATAGATTATTAACAAATTTAATTTGCTCAAATTGGGGATCTTTAATGTTTTTCTGTAGAATTAGCCTCACATTACAACCTTTAAAATTACACTGCAAAATTTTAGATTATGGACATTTAACTCATTCACATGAAAATTGACTACAATTTTAGTCATGATGTAAAGGGCTTAAAGTAAATGGTTTCATATTCCGTTAGATCTGGATATAAATTGACCCACTGGGAAGGCGCAGCATGGGTCCATGAAGGGCAGGTCATGTTTGACTAATTTGGTGGAATTCTTTGAGGACATTATGTGCATGATGGACAATGGGGAATCGATGGATGTGGTGTATCTGGATTTCCAGAAGGCATTTGACAAGGTGCCGCATCAAAGGTTGCTGCATAAGATAAAGGTTCACGGTGTTACGGGTAATGTACTGCATGGAAAGAGGATTGGTTAACTAACAGAAAGCAAAAGGTGCGGGTAAATGGGTGTTTTTCTGGTTGGCGATCAGTGACGAGTGGTGTACCTCAGGAATCAGTGTTAGGACAGCAATTGTTTACAATTTACATAGATGATTTGGAGTTGGGGACCGAGTGTAGTGTGTCAAAATTCGCAGATGACACTTGAGATGAGTGGCAGAGCAAAGTGTGCAGAGGACACAAAGTCTGCAGGCTCAAGGGGCCAGATGGTCTACTCCTGCTCCCAGTTCTTATGACATTATGTAAAGGATGAAAGCACTTCAGACTGATCACCAGCCAATAAAGGGAGGCTTATGCAGCATGGTGGCACAATAGTTAGCACTGCTGTCTCACAGCGTGAGGGACACGGGTTCAACTCCTGGCTTGGGTCACTGTCAGTGTGGAGTCTTCACGTTCTCCCCATGTTTGCGTGGGTTTCCTCCGGGTGCTCTGGTTTTCTCCCATAGTTCGAAAGACATCCTAGTTAGGTGCATTGGCCATGCTAAATTCTCCCTCAGTTTACCCAAACAGGTGCCGGAGTGTGGCGACTAGAGGATTTTCACAGTAACTTCATTGCAGTGTTAATGTAAGCCAATTTGTGACTGATAAATAAACTTAAATTTAAAATCCCTCAGCTCAGCAAGACCGTACCTAAACATGGCCATGCCAACTTTTTGAAATCTTGAATTGTTTAAACACCACGTGATTTGCATTTCATGTTCAGCAGTTTGAAAGAATGAGTTTGTATTCAGCTGGGTAAAAGATGTACGTGCTGGGAAAATGAATATGTTCCCATTTCAGGCACTCAGGAAGGAACTCTCCTGTCTGGGACTAATCTCCATGGTAAGGAGGAGAGTTTCCCACTCTGGAGGCTGGTGGGAAACCATGCCAAATCTCCCGGCCTCGATCTAATTAAATAAGTACTTGGGGTTCAGCGCTGTATTCCGTGGTGGAGCAGGCATGATGGCACATGTCCCGCCATCCTATCTGGCTGCCATATTTAAAAGGCACCCACCATCACTGACCCATCGTTGAAGAATGAAGATGGACCTCCTGAAAACAAGGATGGATCTCCAGGAACACGTTGAGGCCAGACAGTGGACTTCCTCGATGATGCTGCGACTGGGAGATCCACCTGAAAGATGCTCCCCCCCACCCACTGTTGTGCTGTCCCGGGTTCCAGGTTCACTGGCAGCCTCCATCCCAAACTCCCGAGGCAACCCCAGGCACTGTGCAGGTGAGCGTCGACTTCTGTATGTCATGTTATTGCTGACGTGTTCTGGACCACCGTGTTTTGCTGCCCGTGTTGCAGGCGTGTGGAGGGGGGTGGGGAGATTCCAGCTGGGACTTCTTGGGATGCAATTCGGTTTTACACTGGCCTCGAGTGAGTTTCCACATCTGCGATGATGGTCACAAGCACAAGGTCCCATGGGAAATTTGCGCCAAAGTGAAACCAATTTTTGGACTCTTGCCAAATTCGACCCCACCCTACCTGTCTTTGCACCATATGGCAGGTTATGGAAGCATTCCACTGTCAGTGTCAGATTCAAGAACCCTGTTCTCAGGTGCCGTCCAAAAGCTCCCAAAGCAACATTTCCTAACCCACCTTCATAAGAGCCAATCCGGGAGTATCAGTGTGACATTATAATCATATAATCCCTACAGTGCAGAAGGAGGCCATTCAGTCCATCGAGTGTGCACTGACAACAATCCCACGCAAGCCCGATCCCTGTAACCCCTTGCGGGCGATCTTACCAGTTCGTCATGCTGGCTGATCAGCAGGGCGAGCCAGTAAGATCATGTGAGAGGTGACAAATTGGGTTCACGCCCGGTTTCTCGCCTCTCGTGATCTTACCCCAGTCTGATCAGCCTCGCACTCGAAAAGGATGTGAGGCTGATTTTAATATTTAAATTTCCATGTGATTAATGAGCCCAGGATGGAATCGTCTCCACTGACTTACCTAAACAGCCTTGTCGTTGACGGTCCTCACTGGCCAGGATCATGTGTGGTCCCCATCAACGGGGACTTGACGTGCTGGGCTCGCTGGAGGACCAGGGGCCATTGAGGCACCCCAGGTGGTCAGGGGAAGGAGGGCCTTTGCCCCTTGGGGAGTTCAGCACTCTGCAATCGGCGATCATCGGGGCAGAGATTGACTGGCCCAGGGTGGGGATTGATCAGGTGGGCGGTGGGGGTGTGATAGGCCGGGGGTGGGGAGAGTATTGGGGTGAATTCCATGGGGGTGGGGGATTGATTGATCGGGGAGGACAGCAATCAGAAGGGTGCGGGGGGGTGGGTGCAATATCTGGTGGGGGCACCAGGGTTGTGACTGACAGATCTCTCTTCTTTTGCACAGAACGGAGAGATCTGCGCACACATGGTAGCGCCCTCTAGTGTGGGCAGCCAGTTTTCCAGTGAGAATTGTCCACTCCCTCTACTGGCAGGAATCAGATTGTGCATCATTAAGTGACATAAGATTTCAATTGTGGCCTCACTGAAAAAATGGATCTGAAACTCTCCCATTTTCACGCTCATTCAGCACTTAGAATTTTTTTGGTAAGATCCCCCCCACCCCCCCCCCCCCCCCCCCAATGTATTTATCCTACTAATTCCCCTGACACTAAGGAGCAACTTTTACTCTGGCCAATCCACCAATCCTGCACATTTTTGGACTGTGGGAGGAAACTGGAGCACTCAGAGGAAACCCACGCAGACACGGGGAGAATGTGCAGACTCCACACAGACAGTGATGCGAGCCGGGAATTGAACCCAGGTCCCGTGAGGCAGCAGTGCTAGCCACTGCATCACCTTGCCACCACTAATACCTTGGAGAATTGCAGAAAGGCTTCCTTGCTCATGGAAACGTAAAGTTTATTTATTAGGCACAAGTGAGGCTTACATTAAAATTGCAGTGAAGTTACTGTGAAATTCCCCTAGTCGCCACAGTCCGGTGCCTGTTCAGGTCAATGCACCTAACCAGCAACATCTTTCAGACTGTGGGAGGAAACCGGAGCACCCAGAGGAAACCCACACAGACACGGGGAGAACGTGCAGATTCCGCACAGATAGTGACCCAGCCGGGAATCGAACCCACGTCCCTAGCGCTGTGAGGTAGCAGTGCTAACCACTGTGCTACCTTGCTGCTACTAATAAAGGGCAGCACACCATTTGCCTTTCTAATTACTTACTGTAGCTGTGTGTGCACGGACACGCAGATCCCTCTGAACAACTGCATTTAATATTTTGTCACCATTTAAATAATGTTCTGTTTTTTCTATCATTCCTATTAAAGTGGAACCTGACATTTCAAACAAAACAAAGAACAAAGAAAGTACAGCACTAGAACTGGCCCTTCGGCCCTTCAAGGCTGAGTCCTTTCCTCACATCATATTCCATCTTTTACCTTCTTGCACGCTTACTAACTTGTCTCTGTCCTATTACATCCTCTTCACAGCTGACAGTCCCAGCTAGCTTTATATCATCAGTAAATCTAGGTACATTACACTTTATCACAACCATTAATATAAATTGTAAATAGCTGAGGCCTGACCACTCAGCATCTGCCAACCTGAAAATGACCCATTTATTCCAAATCTCTGTTTCCTGTCTTTAATTAATCCTCTACCCATCCTACTTATTAACCCCAGTTCCCAGTCTCTATCCTGTCCAATAAACTTCGATGTGACAACTTAAATTCAGAAGAACAAAAGGAAGAGGAGCAGGATTGGACAGTTGTCCTTTCAAACCTGCCCTGCCCTTCAACAAGGTCATGGGCGATCTTCAGCCTCCACTCTACCTATCTGCACTAACTATCCCTCTATCTGTGCAGCATAGTGGCACAGTGGTTAGCACTGCTGCCTCGCAGCGCCAGGGACCTGGGTTCGATTCCCGGCTTGCGTCAGTGTCTGTGTGGAGTTTACAGATTCTCCCTGTGCATGGGTGGGTTTCCTCCGGGTGCTCCGGTTTCCGCCCACAGTCCAAAGATGTGCTGGTTAGGTGGATTGGCCATGTTAAATTGCCCCTTAGTGTCAGGGGGACTAGCTAGAGTAAGTGCATGGGGCTATGGGGATAGGGCCTGGGTTAAATTGTGGTCGGTGCAGACTCGTTGGGCCGAATGACCTCCTTCTGCACTGTAGGATTCTATGATCCCTTAATTCCCTTAGAACGCAAAATGCCTTTAGTATGCTAGTTGCTGAGCATCTATAGCTTTCTGGGATACAGAACTCTGAATATTTACATCTCTTTGAGTGAAAAAGCTTCTCCAAATCTCAGTCCAAAATGCTGACCGCTTACTCTGAGACGGTGGGTGGAATTTTCCCATTTTCCAGCTGAGTGTCGCAGCGGACGGGGAAAATGGTTCTCTCCACTGTGTTGTTTGGCTGATAGTCGGAGAAAAGTGAAGGGTCGGGTCCCACGCTGACTGAGCTCTCCCCATCAACAATTTCATTTTTAAATATCGGGCCGCCACTTTTCAAGGCCGCCCTTACGAAAAAAAGGTAGCACATCTCCCCCGGGACTAACCCACCCACCACCCCCCTTCAGGCTCTACCCCTGACATTTGTCAGGTAGTGCCGGGGGCAGTGCCCGAGTAAGACCCTCTCCCTCCTGAGCGATGCACTCAACTGAGTCCTCTGGCGGGTTCTGCTCACCAGGTGCACACTGTCGGAGATCTGTCGCAATGGGTTATGTAATGGGAAAGGGCATATCTGACGTAGAGGTCTGGTAATAAGATGCTAATTTATTTTACGTTAAACGCCGGGATTCCTATTACATCACTGATTTGATTTGAATTGATTTATTATTGTCACATGTATTAGTAAACAGTGAAAAATATTGCTTCTTGCGTGCTATACAGACAAAGCATACCATTCATAGAGAAGGAAAGGAGAGAGTGCAGAATGTTGTGTTACAGTCATAGCTAGGGTGTAGAGAAAGATCAACTTAGTGCAACGTAGGTCCATTCAAAAGTCTGACTTCAGCAGGGAAGAAGCTGTTCTTGAGTCGGTTGGTATGTGATCTCAGACTTTTGTATCTTTTTCCCAACAGAAAAAGATGGAAGAGAGAATGTCTGGGGTCCGTGGGGTCCTTAATTATGCTGGCTGCTTTTCCGAGGCAGCGGGAAGTATAGACAGAGTCAATGGATGGGAGGCTGGTTTGAGTGATGAACTGGGCTTCATTTATAACCCTTTGGAGTTTCTTTATAGTTCACTAATGGGGCGACATGGACAATTGCGTCATGCATTTACTTCAGCGAGAACTGTGATTTGTGCCTCTTGTGGGATCTCCCATTGTTGATCCCGCTGTCAAAAGCAGGAGCAGAAAATTCCCCCCTCCAGGTAGGGTGAAGAGAAAGATCAGCTTAATATATGACGACTGTTCAAAAGTCTGATGGCAGCAGGGAAGAAGCTGTTCTTGAGTCAGTTGATACGTGACCTCAGACTTTTATATCTTTTTCCTGACGGAAGAAGGTGGAAGAGAATAGGTCCGGGTTTGAGGGAATATACTCAATCTCTTCTCTTGGGATAATCCCCTCATCCCAGCAGTTCAGGAAGCAGTCTATTGAGCTTTTGTTGCACCCCCTATAGAGCAAGTATGTCCTTCCTTAAGTATATAAATACCTTTAGAAAATCCTAATACACCACATCTATTGGTTCCCCTTTATCTAGCTGCTATTTATCTGCTCAAAAACACTAATACATTTGCCAAACATGATTTCCTTTTTATTAAAACCATATTGAATACTGTTCTCTTTTCTTTTAAACAACTTCCAAGAAAACCTGTCTGAGTGTGTCATTTATAGTCGCAGCACATAAGCAGTTAAAAACTCGCCGAATTAGCAAGCATCCTTTAAAAACCAACCCTGCTGTGGTCAAACGAGGAGAGATGAATAAATGGGACCAGATTGATCCCTCCTCACCTGTTCATAACATTAGTCTTTGCCATGACTGTTTTCATGTCGCACGGTGAATTGGCACGGGCGGCATGGTGGCACAGTGGTTAGCATTGCTGCCTCACAGCGCCAGGAACCCGGGTTCAATTCCCGGCTTGGGTCACCATCTGCGTGAAGTCTGCACATTCTCCCCGTGTCTGTGTGGGTTTCCTCCGGTTTCTTCCCACAGTCTGAAAGGCGTGCTGGTTAGATACACTGGCCGTGCTAAATTCTCCCTCCGTGTACCCGAACAGGCACCGGAGTGTAGCAACTAGGGGATTTTCACATTTACTGTAACTTCATTATAGTGTTAATGTAAGCCCACCTGTGACTAATAAATCAATAGACTTTTAAAAAATTCAAATTGCCCAGGTAAAAATTAGCTATATAAATATAATTCGTAAACAGCCCATGAAATAAATCTGAGGTAAGTTATTCAACAAGAAGACGGCATTCATCTAAATAGCAACTTTATTTGTTTCAGAAGCACCACAAAGGATTCAGACAAATTTTAAAACTCTCAAGGTATCTGAAAATCATAGAACGTTACAAGACAATTGGTTATATGTTGTGTATCTGTGCTGACTTTGAGGAGGCATCTTTAGCCTCACTCTAAAAGCCCTTTTCTTTCACTGTGCTCTGTAATTTACTCATCCTCACGTATCTGTCCCCTTTAATATATCTCTGCAGAAATCAGTAACTTTTCACATAGAGTGCTCCAGATCCTCAAACTCTCTGAGTGAAAAAGACAGGATGTGGAGATGCCGGCGTTGGACTGGGGTGAACACAGTAAGAGTTTTAACAACACCAGGTTAAAGTCCAACAGGTTTATTTGGTAGCAAATGCCATTAGCTTTCGGAGCGCGGCTCCTTTGTCAGATGGAGTGGAAATCTGCTCTCAAACAGTGCACAGAGACACAAAATCAAGTTACAGAATACTGATTAGAATGCGAATCTCTACAGCCAACCAGGTCTTAAAGATACAGACAATGTGAGTGGAGGGAGCATTAAGCACAGGTTAAAGAGATGTGTATTGTCTCCAGACAGGACAGCCAGTGAGATTCTGCAAGTCCAGGAGGCAAGCTGTGGGGGTTACTGATAATGTGACATAAACCCAACATCCAGGTTTAGGCCGTCCTCATGTGTGCGGATCTTGGCTATCAGTTTCTGCTCAGCGACTCTGCGCTGTCGTGTGTCGTGAAGGCCGCCTTGGAGAACGCTTACCCGAAGATCAGAGGCTGAATGCCCGTGGCCGCTGAAGTGCTCCCCCACAGGAAGAGAACAGTCTTGCCTGGTGATTGTCGAGCGGTGTTCATTCATCTGTTGTCGTAGCCTCTGCATGGTTTCCCCAATGTACCATGCCTCAGGACATCCTTTCCTGCAGCGTATCAGGTAGACAACATTGGCTGAGTTGCAAGAGTAGGTACCGTGTACCTGGTAGATGGTGTTCTCACATGAGATGATGGTATCCGTGTCGATGATCCGTCTTGCAGAGGTTGCTGTGGCAGGGTTGTGTGATGTCGTGGTCACTGTTCTCCTGAAGGCTGGGCAGTTTGCCGCAGACAATGGTCTGTTTGAGGTTGTGCGGTTGTTTGAAGGCAAGAAGTCGGGGTGTGGGGATGGCCTTGGCGAGATGTTCGTCTTCATCAATGACACGTTGAAGGCTCCGGAGGAGAGGCCGCAGCTTCTCCGCTCCGGGGAATTACTGGACGACGAAGGGTACTCTGTCCACCGTGTCCCGTGTTTGTCTTCTGAGGAGGTCGGTGCGGTTTTTCGCTGTGGCGCGTTGGAACTGTTGATCGATGGGTCGAGCGCCATATCCTGTTCTTATGAGGGCATCTTTCAGCGTCTGGAGGTGTCTGTTGCGATCCTCCTCATCCGAGCAGATCCTGTGTATATGGAGGGCTTGTACGTAGGGGATGGCTTCTTTAACGTGTTTAGGGTGGAAGCTGGAGAAGTGGAGCATCGTGAGGTTATCCGTGGGCTTGCGGTACAGTGAGGTGTTGAGGTGACCGTCCTTAATGGAGATGCGTGTGTCCAAGAATGCAACCGATTCCAGAGAGTAGTCCATGGTGAGTCTGATGGTGGGATGGAACTTGTTGATGTCATCATATAGTTGTTGCAGTGATTGTTCACCATGACTCCAAAGGAAGAAAATGTCATCAATGTATCTAGTGTATAGCATCGGTTGAAGGTCCTGTGCGGTGAAGAAGTCTTGTTCGAACCTGTGCATGAAGACGTTGGCATATTGAGGGGCGAATTTGATCCCCATGGCTGTTCCGTGTGTCTGGATGTTCTATGTCGATATGCGCGATCTTCTTGGAGATCCTCTCCACTTGGAGCCGGCAGTTTGCGGTAAGCTAATGGCATTTGCTACCAAATAAACCTGTTGGACTTTAACCTGGTGTTGTTAAAACTCTTACTGCGTTTACCCCAGTCCAACGCCGGCATCTCCACATCATCCTACCGCTAAGCCAGTTATGAATCCAAGGTCACGTTGCTCTTCCCCTTTTCCTAAACAGTCACCATTCAGATAATAATTTTCCTTCCTGTTTTTGCCACCAAAGTGGATAACCTCACATTTATCCACACTATATTGCATTTGCCAAGTATTTGCCAACTCAGCCAGCCTGTCCAAGTCACCCTGCAGCCTCTTAGCATCCTCCTCACAGCACACACTGCCACCCAGCTTAGTGTCATCTGCAAATTCGGAGATTTTGCAATCAATTCCTTCGTCCAAAACATTAATGTATATTGTGAATAGCTGGGGTCCCAGAAATGAACCCTGTGAACCCCACTCGTCATTGCCTGCCACTGTGGGAAAGACCTGTTAATTCCCACTCTCTGCTTCCTGTCTGCCGACCAGTTTTCTATCCACGTCAATACATTACCCCCAATACCATGAGTTTTAATTTTGCTCACTAATCTTTTGGGTGGGACCTTATCAAAAGCCTTTTGAAAGTCCACATATATAACATCAACTGGTTCACCCTTGTCCATTCTACTGGTCACATCCTCAAAAAATTCCAGAAGATTTGTCAAGCATGATTTCCCATTAGTGAATCCATGCTGACTTGGACCAATCCTGTCACTGCTTTCCAAATGCTCAGTTATTACATCCTTAACAATTGACTCCAGCATTTTCCCCACCATCGATATCAGGCTAACCAAATTATAATTCCTTGTTTTCTCTCTCCCTCCTTTTTTAAAAAGTGGGGTTACATTGCCTACCCTCCAATTCACTGGAACTCTTCCAGAGTCTATAGAATGCTAAAACGTTATCACCAATGCATCCACTATTTCTCGGGTCACTTCCTTAAGTACTCTGGGATGCAGAGCATCAAGCCCTGGGGACGTATCGGGTTTTAATTCCAGCAATTTCCCCAATACAACTTCCTGACTAATAAGGATTTCCTTTAGTTCCTCCTTCATGCTAGACCCTCTGTCCCATAGTATTTCTGGAAGGTTATTTGTGTCCTCCATAGTGAAGACAGATCCAAAAGTATTTGTTCAGCTGGTCTGCCATCTCTTTGTTGCCCATTATGGTTTGCCTGATTCTAACTGTAAGGGACCTACAATTGTCTTCACATATCTATAGAAGCTTTTGCAGTCAGTTTTTATGTTTTCTGCAAGCCTACTCTCGTATTCTATTTTCACCTTCCGAATTAAACCGTTTGTCCTCCTCTGCTGGATTTTAAATCTCTCCCAGTCCTCAGGTTTGCTGTTTTTCTGGCCAATTTCTATGCCTCCTCTTTGGCTTTAACACTACCCTGATTTCCCTTATTAGCCATGGATGAGCCACCTTCCCCATTTTATTCTTACGCCGGGCAGCGAAGTACAGTTGTTGAAGTTCTTCCATATATTCTGTAGATGTCTGCCATTGCCTATCGACTGTCAACCCCTTACGTATCCTTTGACAGTTTATCCTAGCCAATGCATGTCAAAGTTAGCTTTCCTCAAGTTGAGGGCCATTGTCTCAGACTTAACTGTGTCACTCTTCATCTTAATGAAGAATTTTACCATATTATGGTCACTCTTCCCCAAAAGATCTTGCACCACAAGGTTGCTAATTAATCCTCTCTCATTACATAATACCCGGTTTAGGATTACCTGCTCTTTAGTTGGCTTCTTGAAATATTGGTCAAGAAAACCATCTCTTATACATTCCAAGAAATCCTCCTCCATCGCATTACTACAAGTTTTGTGAGCCCAATCAATATGCAGATTGAAGTCACCCATGATAACTGCTGTACGCTTACTTCACGCACCTCTAATTTCCTGCTTGATGCCATTCCCAATCTCACTACGACTGTTTAGTGATCTGTCCACAACTCCCACTAGCAGTTTTTGTCCTTTGGTGTTCCGCAGGTCCACCCATATATATTCCACATCGTCCAGGCTAATGTCCTTCCTTACTATTGCACTAATCTCTTCTTTAACCAGCAACACTACCCCATCCCCGCCCCCTTTCGTTTCTGTCTATCTTTCCTCAATATTGAATATCCCTGGATGTTGAGTTCCCATCCCTGGTCACCCTGGAACCAGGTCTCCATGATCGCAATTACATCATATCTATTAATGACTGTCTGTGCAGTTAATTCATCCACCTTAATACAAATGCTCCTCACATTGAGACACAGAGCATTCAGGCTTGTTTTTTTGGCATTTATTGCCCTCTAAGAATTGTGTTGTAATGTGGCCCTTTTTGATTTTGTCATTGGTTTCTCCGCCTTCCACTTTTCCCCTTACTGCCTTTTGTTTCTGTCCCCACTTTATTTCCCTCTGACTTCCTGCATCAGTTCCCATCCCCTCCGCCATGTTAGTTTAAACCCTCCCCATTGCTTCTTTCAGGGCAACATCTTGCCCAATCAGAGTCGACTTGCCAACCAATCAGCACCCTTTTCTGCTCTAATATGAATTGTCGTGAGTGTTTGAAATTTGGAATTCTTGCATTTAAAGTAAAGTATGTATTAGTGTCACCAGTAGGCTTACATTAACACTGCAACAAAGTGATTGTGAAAATCCCCTAGTTGCCACACTCCAGCGCCTGATTGGGTACATCGAGGGAGAATTTAGCATGGCCAATGCACCCTAACCAGCACAGTCTTTTGGACTGTGGGAGGAAACCGGAGCACCCGGTGTAAACCCACGCAGACATGGAGAGAACGTGCAGACTCCGCACTGACAGTGACCAAGCCGGGAACTGAACCCAGGTCCCTGGCGTCGTGAGGCAGCAGTGCTAACCACTGTGCCACCATGCTGCCCCTTTGTCCTGATGAGTGCTAAGTTTTACCTCTCTTTGCAGGAACATTGAAATTATTTTTCAATGTTTGTCTCATGCACATCAGTCACAATGGAATCATTGAGAACTTTCTTTTCATGGAACTATTTTGCTTTTGCCATTGTGAAACTGATTGTTATTAAAACTCAAGTAGTTACTCTCAGCTCCTTTCAGAAAACAACCCTGCCATCCTTACCTGGCTTGCTTCGTATGTGATTCCATTTGGCAGGAAGTGGAAGCCTGGTTTGTTCTTGTCTGATAGTCAATAACCTTTATTTTTGAGAATGTTTTTGCATCAATAAATACAGTTTTCAAATTCCTCCCCCTCCCCAAGACTTGTTACTCAAAAGAAAGGAATGGTCTTGGGCAGGAGCACAAAATGGCAAACAGCAAATTAGCTGTGTGATTTGTACCATGCCCAAAATACAAAAAGAAATTGGCGGGGATCTGAAACAGAGTGTCCATCCATCAATGTCCATTAGTCAACGTGACTTACTCTACAGCGGAGAGACCAAACGCAGACTGGGTGACTGCATGGCTGAACCCCTTCAGTCCATCCACAAGCAGGACCCAGGCCTTCCTGTCTCTTGCCACTTCAACACACCACCCTGCTCTCCTGTCCACATGTCCATCCTTGGCCTGTTGCAATGTTCCAGTGAACCCAACACAAACTGGAGGAACAACACCTCATCTTCCGATTGGGCACTTTACAGATTTCTGGACTGAACATTGAGTTCAACAACTTCAGAGCATCAACCCTGTCCTCTACCTTCACCCCATTTACATTTATTTATTTCATTTCTTTTGTTCTTTTCATCTCATTCATCCATTTTTTCATCCTTCTTTCTCACTACCATTTTTCCACTTCTCCATTCCAGCTCTCCTTCTTGTCCTCCCCCAAACCCCAATCCTCCCATTTCAGGGCAACTGCCACATTCCTCAGGCAGTCCCTTAACCATCTGTCCCTTTGTTCTGCCATTCACACATTCTGACCACTTCATGGACACTTTCAGTACCTTTCTCAGCCGACTTCATCCTCATTTACATTCCCTATGTCCAATTACAACCCCCCCATCCTCATTGTATAAATCCCTGTTGATTTTCTTTGTTCTCAGCTGTGACGAATGGTCATCCAGACTCGAAACATTGGCTCCATTCTCTCTCCACAGATGCTGTCAGACCTGCTGAGATTTTCCAACATTTTCTGTTTCTGTTTTAAGATCAAATTCACCGAAAGCAGATTTTAAAATTGGATTTTCAGATTGTCATGGTGGGATTTAAACTCGCTTTCCGATGGATTACTCCTCTTGTAGGCAGTATGCCAATAACATAACCACTACAGCGCCCAGTAGCACACATACAAATAACTCCTTCAACAAGAGCAAAGGTCAATGTCATGTGAACTCAGAGTTGTGATCTGAGGCTCCGACTTGCATTAATTTGTAAAAAAGACAGTTGGACATCAGAGTGAAGGCCAATTATATTTCTTTTTTGACAAGGCTTCTTTCAATGGTGGGTAACAAGGCTAAGGGTGATTGAAATCAAGCACCTACAATTGCAGCAGAGTCAACGCAAGCAGTGGAGAAGTTATTGCATCTCGTCCAGTGGAATTTCCCATGCGAGTCCCCAGCATGAGAGAAACCTTCAGCAAACCACAGGAGCTGTGTGTGTTGGCCAGGCTGCAATCAAGACAAGCAATTGGAATGAACATTTGTTGTAGGTTTTCAGCTCGCAATAGGCTGCAGGCGAATAGCAGGCCCAAGAAATAAACGGTCAGGGAACAGGGTCAGCACCAATATCGACATGCCTGCCTCTCACTGTAATACTGCTTCAGCTGAAAAATTCTCTCCTTGTGATAAGCCAGTAATATTGCATTTGCAGATGGCACCAGGCTTTGTGGCCAAATGACAAAGGGGGGATGAGTAATATTCAAAAGATCTGAACCAACTAAACAGATGGCTAAGGACAAGCAGATGGATTTTAATGCAGATATAAATCAAGCTAATACACATTGGAGCCAAAACTAATGTTTAAAGTTGCACATAGTGAGGGAGTCACCGGCAGGAAATGCGCCTCTGCACCCGACTTAAAGAAAGAAAAGGATTTGGGTTTATGTAGCAACGTTGCATGGGTGGCACGCTGGCACAGTGGTCAGCACTGCTGCCTCACAGTGCCAGGAATCCAGGTTTGATTCCCGGCTTGGGTCACTGTCTGTATGGAGTTTGCGTGTTCTCCCCGTATCTATGTGGGTTTCCTCTGGGTGCTCCAGTTTCCTCCCACAGCCTGAAAGGCGTGCTGGTTAGGGTGCATTGGCCGTGCTAAATTCTCCCTCAGTGTACCCGAACAGGCGCCAGAGTGTGGCGACGAGGGGATTTTCACAGTAACTTCATTGCAGTGTTAATGTAAGTCCACTTGTGACACTAATAAACAAACTTTATAAACTTCACAACCTCAAGATGTTGCAAAGTTCTTTACAGACAATGAAATTCACTTGCAGTGTAGTCTCTGTTGAGATAATCGCCAGATATTCTGTTTTTGTGATGTCGGTTGCGGAAAAATATTGGCCAGGACATGGGGAAGAATGTCCTCTTCTCTTTGGTGTTATCTCTTAAAGTTTTTAAACTTTATTTATTAGTGTCACAAGTAGGCTTACATTAACACTGCAATGAAGTTGCTGTGAAAATCCCCTAGTCGCCACGCTCCGGCGCCTGTTCGGGTACACTGAGGGAGAGTTTAGCACGGCCAATTCACCCAGAAAGGACAGATGAAGTCCTGGATTTCATACAACATTCGACAGAGTCGCACTGCACAACCTACATAAATCTAAAGTTAAAACTGCTTGTGTTACAACGAACTGCTCGATGTGACAGGTCTATTTGTGTGAAATGGATTTCCCAACTTGTTTTATAAGACGTATGACAGAGAGGTTGTTTCATATTCCAGCATCACCCATCTCATGCGAACAGGGACATGACAATGCCCCAACCTGTGGGAATTTTATCAATCCGGGTTGGAGCTTCATTTGGTTTTCACATTTAATTTCAGCTCCAGCTCCCAATGATTGATTTTCTTGTTGGATTGTCAGTCACTGAGGACAAATTCAAAACTGCCAAAGTTAACATCCCTCGTGACCTTTTGATCTCTCGAGAACAGCGCCAATATCCCTGGCTGCGGAAATACAAGGGGCGGAATTTGTGATGTCGGATACTCCACTGCTACTGCCAATGAGAACGAAGCATTTGGCGCTCAGCCAAACACTCACTGCAGCGGTACTGGAGAATCCCCGCCGCAGACCAAGGTCAGAGAATTCCAGCCAAGGTCTGAATTCTCCACCTTCTGGGTCAAGTTCTGGATTTGTTGATATGCTTCCTCCCTGGTCTTTTTAAAATCTTTTTATTTGAAGATTGTGGGCATGGAATTGGTTGAGGGATATTCGTGCCGAATGGGCAGCCTGTTTCATACATTTATTTTGTATTTTGGGCATGATGCAAGTCCACTGCTGATTTGCTCTTTGCCAATTTGTGCTCCTGTCCAAGACCAGTTGCTCCCCCTCCATTCCTTTCCTTTGAGTAATAAGTCTTGGAGGGAAGAAAATGGAAACTATAGTTATTGGTGCAAAATAATTCTCAAAAATAAAAGTCAGATACTGATGCTCAACTTCATTAATTAGAAAATAGCTTTGTTAGTGTGCTGCCCATTGTGGACCTCGAGCATGGGAGCTGCACGGGATCATTCCCTGGCCTGTACGAGGCAGCTTTTTTTTCATTAATTCATGGGACATGGACGTTGCTGGCTGGCCAGCATTTATTGCCCATCCCTAATTGCCCTTGAACTGAGTGGCTTGCCAAAGGGCATTTCAGAGTCAACCACATTGCTGTGGGTCTGGAGTCACGTGTAGGCCGGACTAGCAGATTTCCTTCCCCACAGGACATTAGTGAACTATGTGGGTTTTTACAACAATCGACAATGATGCCGTGGTCATCGTTAGACTTTTAATTCCAGATTTGTAACGAATTCAAATTTTACCATCTGCCGTGATTGGATTCGAACCCGGGTCCCCAGAGTACCCTGGGTCTCGAGGTTACATCTGGGTCTCTAGATTACTAGTCCAGTGACAGTATCACTATACCACTGCCTCCCCTGCATGGCAGCCAATGAGGGTTGAAATGTGTAAGTTTCGCAAGCTGTGGTGTGTTTAGCCTTCATTTTGATACATCTGTTGTATTGAGAGATTAAAAGCAACAGGGCATGATTGGTATAAAAAGAGGGATTACAGGAGGTTTTCCATCAGCCACAGTCCGTTAAATCTGTGAACGCTGTGCTCAGGAGTGGCAGGTTACAGAGTGTATGTAAAAGAAGAGTCGGAGTGCCGGAACCAATGCAAAGTGATTAGATCATTCTTTTCCATTCCCAAGATTCCCAACATATAAATTCAGTAAAATAGATGCAGTGTACTCATGAAGAATTTTTTTTTGAATGAACTGGAGCTGACTGGCAGAAACAGAAAATCTTAGTTAACAGATTGTCACCACCCTCTCTGAAAGTATATGCAACAGGCCTGTTTTGCAACAATGGATTGCAAACCCTTTTCAAGCTGTTCTCCTGACTGTGACAGTGAGTGGATCAGTCTTAATTGCTGTTGGTTTAAAACCACAAACCACAAACCACAAATTTATCAGTGTCACAAGTAGGCTTACGTTAACACTGCAATTAAGTTATTGTCAAAATCCCCTGGGCGCCACACTCCGGCACCTGTTTGGGTACACTGAGGGAGAATTTAGCATGGCCAATGCACCTAACCAGCACATCCTTTGGACCGTGGGAGGATACCAGAGCACTGGAGGAAATGCAGACAATTTCACTCTGCGATGTGTCCTAATTTTTATCATCCCATCGTTTGCCAACATGCTTTCAGCTGCCAAGCTGGCACGGTGGCACAATGGTTAGCACTGCTGTCTCATGGCGCCAGGGACCGGGTTCAATTTCAGCCGCGAGTGACTGTGTGGAGTCTGTACATTCTCCCCATGTCTACGTGGGTTGCTCCGGGTGCTCCGGTTTTCTCTCACAGTCTCTCACAGGTGTGCAGGCTAGGTGGATTGGCCATGCTAAATTGCCTCTTGGTGTCTCAAGATGGTTAGGGGGACTATCATAGAATCATAGAATCCGACAGTGCAGAAGGAGGCTATTCAGCCCATCGAATCTGTACCGATCACAATCCCACCCAGGTCCTATCCCCATAACCTCATTCATTTACTCTAGCTAGTCCCCCTGATATTAAGGGACAATTAGCATGGCCAATACACCTAGCCCTCACATCTTTGGACTGTGGGAGGAAACCGGAGCACCTGGAGGAAACGCACGCAAACACGGGGAGAACGTGCAGACTCCACACAGACAGTGACCCAAGCCGGGAATCGAACCCAGGCCCCTGATGCTGTGAGGCAGCAGTGCTAACCACTGTGCCAATGTGCTGCCCAATAACGGTGCCCAACACGGGGCATGAACCCACGACACTGTGATTAAGAGTCTCATGCTCTACCAACTGAGCTCGCCGGACTAGTGGGGTAATTACTTTGGGTTATGGAGATAGGGCCTGGCTAAGATGCTCTTTCGGAGAGTCAGTGCAGACTTGATGGGCCAAATGGCCTCCTTCTGTACTGTAGGGATTCTATAATTCTATGACTCTAAGCTTTGAAATTTGCTCTCCAAACCTTGTCATACCTCTACCTCTCTCCTTTAAGACACTCATTGAAAAACAGCTGATGCTTTTGGACATCTATCTTGATTAGCACCTTATGGGGCGTTGTGTTGAATTCAATTTGATAACACTCCTGTGAATCACCTTGGGATGTGTTACTATTTTAAAGGCACTATATAAATGCAAGTTATTGTTGTTGTTTATGCATTCAGTCATTCTCTCTGGAGTGGATTGGGCCCAAATCCCAA
The DNA here is from genome assembly GCF_964213995.1 of Mustelus asterias. Taxonomy (NCBI): domain Eukaryota; kingdom Metazoa; phylum Chordata; class Chondrichthyes; order Carcharhiniformes; family Triakidae; genus Mustelus; species Mustelus asterias. The sequence continues at coordinate 12,979,954 of NC_135803.1, forward strand.
GTGTGAAAGCATACAAAATTTGTAAACTTCAGAAGTTTATTTTAATTAAATATATTTGATTGCAAGGTGAAGGAGAGTACATGGTGTATCCCCCTTCCTGAGGTTGTCAGGGTATGGAACTAATTAATTTGCAACATTCAGAACACATTTTTAAAATAACTTGAATAAACTGTTTCAGATGCAAACGCACATGAAAGATAAATTGTTTGGTTTCCATTTCAGTTCAAAAGAAAATCACTGCCCATTTATTGTTCCTGTCCCTGCTGTGCTGCCATGACTCAGCCTCCGACAGATCAGCCACAGGGGTTTGAAGTGGGACATAAGTTCATAAGAACTAGGAGCAGGAGTAGGCCATTTGGCCCCTCGAGCCTGCTCCGCCATTCAATAAGATCATGGCTGATCTTTCCATGGACTCAGCTCCACTGACCCGCCCACTCACCATAACCCTTAATTCCTCTACTGTTCAAGAATCTATCCATCTTTGCCTTAAAAACTGCTTCACTGGGCAGGGAATTCCACAGATTCACAACCCTTTGGGTGAAGAAGTTCCTCCTCAAATCAGTCCCAAATCTGCTCCCCCTTATTTTGAGGCTATGCCCCCTAGTTCTAGTTTCCCCGCCAGTGGAAACTACCTCCCTGTTTCTATCTTATCTATTCCGTTCATAATCTTATATCTTTCTATAAGGTCCCCCCTCATTCTTCTAAATTCCAATGAGTATAGTCCCAGTCTACTTAATCTTTCCTCATAAGCCAATCCTCTCAACTTGGGAATCAACCTCGTGAATCTCCTCTGCACCCCTTCCAGTGCCAGTATACCCTTTCTCAAGTGAGGAGACCAAAACTGTACACAGTACTCCAGGTGTGGCCTCACCAGCACCTTATACAGCTGCAACATAACCTCGCTGTTTTTAAGCTCCATCCCTCTAGCAATGAAGGACAAAATTCCATATGCCTTCTTAATTACCTGCTCCACCTGCAAACCAACTCCTTGAGATTCCTACACAAGGACACCCAGGTCCCTCTGCACAGCAGCATGCTGCAATTTTTTTATCATTTAAATAATAGTCCATTTTGCTGTTATTCCTAACAAAATGGATGACCTCACATTTACCAACATTGTACTCCATCTGCCAGATCCTTGCCCACTCACTTAAACTATCTATATCCCTTTGCAGACTTTCAGTGTCCTCTGCACACTTTGCTCTGCCACTCATCGTAGTGTCAGCTACAAACTTTGACACACTACACTTGGTCCCCAACTCCAAATCATCTATGTAAATTATAAACAGTTGCGGTCCCAACACTGATCCCTGAGGCACACCACCAGTCACTGATCGCCAACCAGAAAAGCGCCTATTTACCCCCACTCTTTGCTTACTGTTCGTTAACCAATTCTCTCTCCATGCTAATACATTACCCATAACGCCGTGCACCTTTACATTCAAGGACAATGTCTTCTTCATAGTGTCAATTGGACGAGAGCAAACATTGTCTTTAAAATCATGTTCTTCCCCATTTTGAAAGCTTTCAGGAGGCACTCCATCTATTAACCTGCCTAAAAACTGACATACAATATAATTCGTTTGGATTTAGGCATCAGGATCAAAGTCAAAAGGATATCGATAGTGCAACAGCTTTCCTTATTGCAATGCTGTAAGAAAATCCCAATTTATTCCTATCTGGCTTCATTTCCATCACCCGCTTCACATTGTTCGAAAGTCTCTCCTCATTTTGGACACAGTAAAGGAATCGAGGGCTTTGGCAGTAAGGCGGAAAAGTGGAGTTGAGGATTATCATATCAAATCAGTCACGCTCTCATTGAATAGTGGAGCAGACTCAATGGGCTGAATGGCCTACTTCTGTTCCTACCCCTTATGGTATTATGGACACTGATTGGAACATCGGTGTCATAATGTAGGTCATAATGCTCCTCAAATTAGTTCCGCCATTCTACCATATCATAGCTGATCGATATAGCTATATAAAGTCTGGTTTATACTATATCTGGAGTACTGCAAGCAGTTCTGTGAACTACACTTTAGAAAGTCTATATTGGCATTGGAAGGAGTGCGTCGCAGATTGACCAGGATAGGGCATCGTGGTAGCATAGGGTGGCACGGTGGCACAGGGTGGCATGGTGGCACATTGGTTAGCACTGCTGTCTCACAGTGCCAGGGACTTGGGTTCAATTCCCGGCTTGGGTCACTGTCTGTATGGAGTTTGCATATTCTCCTCGTGTCTGCGTGGGTTTCCTCCGGGTGCTCCAGTTTCCTCCCACAGTCTGAAAGAGGTGCTGGTTAGATGCATTGGCCATGCTAAATTCTCCCTCAGTGTACCCGAACAGGCGCCGGAGTGTGGCGACTAGGGCATTTTCACAGTAAATTCATTGCAGTGTTAATGTAAGTCTACTTGTGACACCAATAAATAAACTTTAAAGTTTTACTCAGAATATTACCACAGCTCCAAGGTTTAGATTACAAGGAGAGATTCCATGAACTATTATTGTTTTGGATGGAATAAAGATTAATTTGATTGAGGCTTCTTGGGTTTTAAAAGAATTTTTCGGTTAGATCGAGGGAATCTTTTCGCACTTTTGGGAAAGTTTGGGATAAGCTTTGTGGCCCCGTGTGAAATAGGAGAAGGAAGAAGAAGAAACCCGAGAAGGACGGGGAGAAGATAAAACAAAGAAGAAGGATGATGATGATCGAGAATCCCTACAGTGCAGAAAGAAGCCATTTGGCCCATAGAGTCTGTACCAACCACAATCCCAGCCACCCCCACCACTTAGCCCCACATATTTACCCTGCTAGTCTCCCTGACATGAAGTGGCAATTTAGCATGGCCAACCCACCTGACCCGCACATCTTTTGACTGTGGGAGGAAACCCACGCAGACTCGGGGAGAACATGCAAGCTCCACACAGACAGTGAATCATCATAGAATCATAGAAACCCTACAGCACAGAAAGAGGCCATCTGGCCCATTGAGTCTGTACCGACCACAATCCCACCCAGGCTCTACCCCCATATCCCTACATATTTACCCACTAATCCCTCGAACCTACACATCTCAGGACACTAAGGGGCAATTTTAGCATAGCCAATCAACCGAACGTGCACATCTTTGGACTGTGGGAGGAAACCAGAGCACCCGGAGGAAACCCACGCAGACATGAGGAGAATGTGCAAACTCCACACAGACAGTGACCCAAGCTGGGAATCGAACCCAGATTCCTGGCACTGTGAGGCAGCAGTGCTAACCACTGTGCCACTGTGCCATCCCAGCAAAAGCTCACTGCACCTGGTATTCCCAACTGATCTCCCATCTGAGTACTAACCAGGCCTGTGTCTGCTTAGCTTCGGAGATCAGATGAGATCAGGTGTTTTCAGACAGCGATGTGATGGGAATCTGGGCTAGGGAAACATAGCCATAAGATCAGAACCAGACTATTCAGGAGAGAAAGACTTCCTCATGTAAAGAATGTAAAAAGTCATGACTCATTCAACTAATAACTTTAACTTTAAGATCAATTGGTTATACAAGGGTATTAAAGGATTTGAAACTGAGGGTGGATGAAGTTAGGTTAAAGGTCAGACATCATGTTATTGAACAGCTTCAAGGTTCTGAATGTTTCTCCTCCAGTTCCTATATTCCTATTCGACATTCTCACATTATTACAATGTCGTTAAATGAGATTCCTGCCCTTTCTCGGTTGGAATGTCGTTACATCATCAGTGAGGAGCAAAAAATGAGATCTTGCTGGCGGGAATCCCATTTTTCTATTCTTGTGAAATTTTGTGCCCGAGTCGCCACTTGCACTCACGGCACATGTGGCCAATGATCAGGAGTACCGGGACTGAGGTGGAGCCAGCAATTAGAACATAAGAACATCAGAACTAGGAGCAGGAGTGGGCCATCTGGCCCCTCGAGCCTGCGCCGCCATTCAATAAGATCATGGCTGATCTTTTTGTGGACTCAGCTCCACTTACCCGCCCGCTCACCATAACCCTTAATTCCTTTACTGTTCAAAAATGTATCTATCTTTGCCTTAAAAACATTCAGTGAGGTAGCCTCAACTGCTTCACTGGGCAGGGAATTCCACAGATTAACAATCCTTTGTGTGAAGAAGTTCCTCCTCAACTCAGTCCTAAATCTGCTTCCCCTTATTTTGAGACCATGTCCCCTAGGTCTAGTTTCACCCGCCGGTGGAAACAACTTCCCTGCTTCTATCTTATATATTCCCTTCATAATCTTATATGTTTCTATAAGATCTCCCCTCATTCTTCTGAATTCCAATGAGTATAGTCCCAGTTTACTCAGTCTCTCTTCATAAGCCAACCCTCTCAACTCCAGAATCAACCTAGTGAATCTCCCTCTACACCCCCTCCAATACCAGTACATCTTTTCTCAAGTAAGGAGACCAAAACTGTACACAGTACTCCAGGTGCAGCCTCACCAGCACCTTATACAGCTGCAACATAACCTCGCTGTTTTTAAACTCCATCCCTCTCGCAATGAAGGACAAAATACCATTTGCCTTCTTAATTACCTGCTGCACCTGCAAACCAACTTTGCGTGACTCATGCACAAGGACACCCAGGTCCCTCTGCACAGCAGCATGCTGCAATTTGTTTTACCATTTAAACAATAGTCCATTTTGCTGTTATTCCGACCAAAATGGATGCGGAGAAGCCTCTTCAGAGGTTGTGATCCCTCGCACTCTGTATAGATAGGAATTGCATCCAAGCTGCAAAAGATACAGTCAGCCTAAGAATCTGCGAAACGGTTTACAAGCTGGTTCTAATGGAACTGATGAGTGCAACGACCTCCAGCCCAGATTCTCCAATGGTGCATTGGAGACAGCCCCTCCCAAGAGGGGCCCTTGGCTCCACAAAACTCAAGCTAGCCCCCCAAGGCCCAGTTGAGGAGGTGCACTGGGTGTTGGAACAGCCTGTGGAGGAGACATTCTGCATCACACAATTATCAGGGGCCTGGACAGAGTGGATAGGGAGAAATTATTCCCCACTCGTGAAAGTCTCAAGAGCGAGAGGGCACAGATTTAAAGTAACTGGTAGAAGAAGCAAAAGCAATATGAGAAAAAACACTTCATCCAACGCAGCGAGTGATTAAGGTCTGGCATGCACTCCCTGAGTGTGCGGTGGAGGCAGGTTCAAAGGGGGCATTCAAGAGGGAATCAGATTGTTATCTGAAAAGGAAGAATGTGCAGGCTTATTGGGAGAAGGTGAGAGAATGGCACTAAGAAAGTTGCTCTTTAAAGTTTATTTATTAGTCACAATTAAGGCTTACAATAATACTGCAATTAAGTTATTGTGAAATTCCCCTAGTCGCCACACTCCAGCACCTGTTCGGGTCAATGCATCTAACCAGCACGTCTGTCAGAATGTGAAAGGAAACCGGAGCACCTGGAGGAAACCCACGCAGACATGGGGAGAATGTGCAGACTCCGCACAGACAATGACCCAAGCCGGGAATCAAACCCCGGTCCCTGGCACTGTGAAGCAGCAGTGCTAACCATTGTGCTACCGTGCCACCCTCTCTCTTTGGGAGAGCTGGTGCAGACACGATGGGCCAAATGGCCTCTGGCACTGTAAACATTCTGTGGCTCCCATGAAATGTCTTACTTTTGTCAGAAGCTTAACAAAATGTATCGGTGGGAATGGCTTGACAGCACACCAGTGAGTACTCCAAATGCAACGTTTGCAGGATAAAGCTGTATAGCAAACCACAGCTAAATACAAGCTTGTTTCCCTATTCTGCAATACAGTTCATTATCCCAGTCTTCATCACTGACATGGGGTGGCACAATGGCACAGTGGTTAGCACTGCTGCCTCACAGTGCCAGGGATCTGGGTTCGATTCCCCGCTTGGGTCACTGTCCGTGCAGAGTCTGCACGTTCTCCCCTTGTCTGCATTCGTTTCCTCCGGATGCTCCGGTTTCCTCCCACAGTCCGAAAGACGTGTTGGTTAGGTGCATTGGTCATGCTAAATTCTCCCTCAGTGTACCCGAACAGGTCCCGGAGTGTGGCAACTGGGGGATTTTCATAGTAACTTCATTACTGCGTTAATACAAGCCTACTTGTGACACGAATGAATAAACTAATAAATACACTAAAACGTACCTGGCAAACCTTTTGCCAATCCTATAGATTCAGAGGATCACTTTCCAGCAATACGAGTCTGGCATTAAAGTGGTTAAAAGTTGCACTTACCAGATAACCAGCCTCACACGCTCCTACCATGCAATCGGTGCCAACTTGGAATCAGACTAAGGGCTATGTAAACAGTGTCCTGACACAACACTTGGTACAAATTCCAAAAGACCTCACCGTTGCCGGGCAACAGTAACACCATCCCAAACTCTGGTATGATCCCCATCGGCATCTGCCCAGCACACAGGGCTTAAGTTCACAATCTCTGCACGATCCTTTATAGACTTCTGTCCAAACTGAGCTGCGGTTATGTTAATACATTTCTGCACTTTCAATTCAGCTTGTGCATTCACACTGCTGAGGTGAGGTCAAATACTATTTCTGCGTGGACGATCGAAAGACGCACTGAAACGAGAAACTATTATGAGAGATATCCTGGAGTAATAGGCCCTGTCCTGACGCTAACTTAAACTCCTGTTGTGACCAACTGTAGAACTCTAATGTTAATGATGCCAAGTCATAAATTACATCCTTGTGCCCTCTCATTCTTCATATCCGGGGCTTAGTGCCATGAGTTGGTTGACTGGCTGTTTTTCCTGGCCACACACACATGGCCCTTTCAAGGAGATATTTCTTAACATGGGCATAATCTAGATGATGCGCGATTAATCCACTCGGGAGGCTAGGTCGTACCCGGGAATAAAGGCTTTTATTCGCAACAAGAATAGAGCATACTGCTTAACAATACTATCCCAGACTAAGGGTCACTAGGAAGTGGCAGTGACCTTTATACTGCTATAAGAAGGCGGAGCCAAATGGAGTGTACCACAGAACAATGCTAACAGGTGGAACACCCCAACCCTAACCCCAACAGTAACAAGAGTAACATATGTACAAGTACCCATAGTGGTAACCATCTATGGTTCACCACATTCACCCCTCCTTTAAAACAAAGGCCGGTGGGGTAAAAAGACAATACGAACTGTATCCTAACCAGGGGTGCGGGAGTGACGGATGTTTCCAGGTCCCCTGCAGGCGCCAGATCTCTGATAGAGACCATGTCCTCTCGCCCGTCAGGATATGCCACATAGGCATATTGAGGGTTGGCGTGGAGGAGATGGACCTGTTCAACCAAAGGGTCGGACTTGCGAGCCCTAACATGCCGCCGCAGGAGGACAGGTCCTGAGTACGTCAACCAAGACGGCAGTGAGGTCCCAGAGGAAGACTTCCTAGGGAAGGTAAACATCCGTTCATGTGGGGTAGCGTTGCTTGCCGTACACAGGAGGGACCGGATTGAATGGAGCGCATCAGAAAGTACCTCTTGCCAACGGGAGACTGGAAGACCCCTAGACCTTAATGCCAGTAAGACAGCCTTCCAGACTGTAGCGTTTTCTCTCTCGACCTGCCCGTTACCACTGGGGTTGTAACTCGTCATCCTACTTGAGGCAATTCCTTTAGAGAGCAGGTATTGCCTCAAGTCGTCGCTCATAAACGACGAACCCCTATCACTGTGGATATAACTGGGGTAGCCGAACAGGGTAAAAAGACTCCGCAGGGCTTTGATGACCGTGGCAGAGGACATGTCAGAACAGGGGATGGCAAAAGGGAATCGGGAGTACTCGTCAACCACGTTGAGGAAATACACATTCCAATCTGTCGAAGGAAGGGGGCATGAAATCGACACTCAGTCGTTCAAAAGGGCGAGTGGCCTTAATGAGGTGTGCCCTGTCAGGCCGGTAGAAGTGCGGCTTGCACTCTGCACATACCTGGCAACTTCGAGTTATCGACCTGACATCTTCTATGGAGTAGGGCAGATTCTGGGCCTTTACAAAATGGAAGAGCCAAGTGATCCCCGGATGGCAGAGATCATTGTGGAGGGCCTGTAGCCGGTCCTCCTGCACACTGGCACATGTTCCATGTTCCGCCTGGTTAAGTGTGGTGGCCAGGGCGAAATCAGATGCATCACTCTCCACCTGAAAGGGGATGGACTCATCGACAGCGTGCATCGTGGCTTTCGCGATGTCGGCTTTTATCCCTTCAAAGGCTAGGCGAGCCTCTGCTGTCAGGGGAAAAGAGGTAGACTTTATGAGCGGATGGGCTTTGTCCGCGTAATTGGGAACCCACTGTGCATAACACGAGAAGAAGCCTAAGCATCTTCTCAGTGCTTTGATGCTCGTGGGTAGGGGAAGTTCAAGGAGGGGACGCATACGGTCTGGATCGGGGCCAATGACCCCGTTTTCCACCACGTATGCGAGGATTGCTAGGCGGTGCTTGCTGAATACGCACTTCTCCCTGTTATAGGTCAGGTTCAGGAGAGACGCAGTGCGTAAAAACTTCTGGAGGTTGGCGTCGTGGTCCTGCTGGTCATGGCCGCAGATAGTGACGTTGTCCAGGTACGGGAAGGTAACCCGTAGCTCGTTTTGGTCCACCATTCGGTCCATCTCACGCTGGAAGACCGAGACCCCATTAGTGACGCCGAAAAGGACTCTTAAGAAGTGGTAGAGATGGCCATCCGCCTCAAAGGCCGTGTATTTTCGGTCCTCTGGGCGAATGGGGAATCTGAGGGCTCACTGAGCTTCCCCGGACGGTACATGATATCATAGTTGTAGGTGGAGAGTTCGATTCTCCACCTCAAGATTTTATCATTCTTAATTTTTCCCCTTAACGTGTTGTTGAACATGAAGGCCACGGACCGCTGGTCCGTGAGCAGGGTAAATCGTTTGCCAGCCAAATAATGGCGCCAATGCCGTACGGCCTCCACAATGCCCTGAGCCTCTTTTTCCACAGAGGAGTGCCGAATTTCAGGGCCTTGGAGGGTGCGAGAGAAAAAGGCGACGGGCCTGCCCGCCTGGTTAAGTGTGGCGGCCAGGGTGAAATCAGATGCATCGCTCTCCACCTGAAAGGGGATGGACTCATCGACAGCGTGCATCGTGGCTTTCGCGATGTCGGCTTTTATCCCTTCAAAGGCTAGGCGAGCCTCTGCTGTCAGGGGAAAAGAGGTAGACTTTATGAGCGGATGGGCTTTGTCCGCGTAATTGGGAACCCACTGTGCATAATATGAGAAGAAGCCTAAGCATCTTCTCAGTGCTTTGATGCTAGTGGGTAGGGGAAGTTCAAGGAGGGGACGCATATGGTCTGGATCGGGGCCAATGACCCCGTTTTCCACCACGTATCCGAGGATTGCTAGGCGGTGCTTGCTGAATACGCACTTCTCCCTGTTATAGGTCAGGTTCAGGAGAGACGCAGTGCGTAAAAACTTCTGGAGGTTGGCGTCGTGGTCCTGCTGGTCATGGCCGCAGATAGTGACGTTGTCCAGGTACGGGAAGGTAGCCCGTAGCCCGTTTTGGTCCACCATTCGGTCCATCTCATGCTGGAAGACCGAGACCCCATTAGTGACGCCGAAAGGGACTCTTAAGAAGTGGTAGAGACAGCCATCCGCCTCAAAGGCCGTGTATTTTCGGTCCTCTGGGCGAATGGGGAGCTGGTGGTAGGCTGACTTCAAGTCGATGGTGGAGAACACCCGGTACTGCGCAATCTGGTTGACCATGTCAGATATGCGCGGGAGAGGGTACGTGTCCAGCTGCGTGTACCTATTAATGGTCTGACTATAGTCTATGACCATCCGGGGCTTGTCTCCAGTCTTGACCACCACGACTTGTGCTCTCCATGGGCTAGTGCTAGGTTGAATGACCCCTTCCCTGAGGAGCCGCTGAACCTCTGATCGAATAAAGATCCGATCCTCAGCGCTGTAACGCCTGCTCTTAGTCACGATGGGCTTGCAGCCTGGCACGAGATTTTCAAATAAGGAAGGCGGGGTAATTTTGAGTGTTGAGAGACCGCATGTGGAGCGCGCTGGACAATTTGGAGGCTGCTGTTCTCCCACTGAAAGTGGAGGGAGTGGCCCATCGTACTGCAGGGTCACTCTCTTCAGGTGGACCATAAAGTCTAGCCCCAGGAGTACCGAAGCGCAAAGGTGCGGTAACACGAGGAGCCTGAAGTTCTCGTAAACTGTGCCCCGCACCGTTAAGGTTACCACACAGCTTCCAAGAACAATAACAGATCGGGACCTCGACGCCATGGAGATTGTCTGCCTGACAGTTTGCACACGAAGAGCGCACCGTTTCACTGTATCCAGATGGATGAAACTTTCCGTGCTCCCGCTGTCAAACAAGCAATGTGTCAGGCGCCCGTTTACCTCTATGTCCATCATGGACTTGTCGAGTCTGTGAGACTTGGCCTGGTCCAGGATGATTAACGCCACTGTTGGATCCCGAGTGTAACTGCAGGCAGCTGAGATAGTCGACGACGAGGACCCCTGCTGGTCTTCTGCGGCCAGTGTCGACCAAAATGGCTGCGCCCACGAATCGCACGTGGTCGATGGTGTTGAAAGCGGCGGCACCCGCAGGTCGCACGTGGCTTGCGTCGTCGTCATCAGAAATGGCGGTGCCCGTGAATCGCACGTGGTTGAAGACATCGACGAGGCCGGAGACGAGGAGATGGATCCTGGGGAGTCACACGCAGCACTGCGAGGCTTGGAAGGGGTCTTTGCTCAGCACACTTTTGCATAGTGCCCTTTCTTCCCACAGGCGGAGCAAAACACCGTCCTGGCCAGACATTTCTGACGAGGGTGCTTCGCCAATCCGCAGAAATAGCACCGTGGGCCTCCAGGAGCTGCCGCAGCCGTCAGGTCTGAAGTTGAGAGCATTATCGCGCAGTTCCGAGGAGCCGCCGGGTACAGTTGAGGCGGTGGCTGGACTTGCAACGATGTTCCCACGTGGTCGGTGGGGTAGGTTTCAAGACTTCTGGAGGCCGTTTCCATCGCATCGGCCAATTCTACCGTCTTAGCCAGGTCCAAGTTACCTTGCTCTAGCAGCCGCAGGTGAATATAGGATGAGCCGATTCCCGCCACAAACGCATCTCGGATTAGATCATTGGTGTACTGAGTAGCCGACACCTCCTTGCAATTGCAGGCTCTGGCTAGCTGTTGAAGTTCGCGCAGGTACTGTCCCGTCCTTTCGCCGGGCTGCCGCCGTCGAGTGGCTAATCGGTGACAAGCATGAATTTCGTTCGGCGGTTTATGGTACAGCTTCTTGAGTAATTCGATGGCCTCTTTGTAATCTTGGGAATCACGGATTGTTGCATACACAGTGTCGCTCACCCTTGCGTGGAGGACTCGCAAACTGTCGGCGTCAGTCTGAACTGCTGTCGAGGCGTCGATGTAATCCTGGAAACACTTCAACCAATGGTCGAAAGTGTTCGACGCTCCCACGGTACGCGGATCCAAGGTTAGCCGATCGGGTTTCAGCATCTGCTCCATTTTTATTTCTCCGAACAAAATTTCGGTATTTTGTTGTGAATAAAATTGATGCGCGATTAATTCACTCGGGAGGCTAGGTCGTACCCGGGAATAAAGGCTTTTATTCGCAACAAGAATAGAGCATACTGCTTAACAATATTATCCCAGACTAAGGGCCACTAGGAAGTAGCAGTGACCTTTATACTCCTATAACAAGGCAGAGCCAAACGAAGTGTACCACAGAACAATGTTAACAGGTGGAACACCCCAACCCTAACCCCAAACAGTAACAAGAGTAACCTATGTACAAGTACCCATAGTGGTAACCATCTATGGTTCACCACACTAGAATCTCCTCACAAGAACATAAGAACTAGGAGCAGGAGTAGGCCATCTGGCCCCTCGAGCCTTTTCCGCCATTCAATAAGATCATGGCTGATCTTTTCGTGGACTCAGCTCCACTTACCCACCCCCTCACCATAATCCTTAATTCCTTTACTGTTCAAAAATTTATCAATCCTTGCCTTAAAAACATTCAATGAGGTAGCCTGAACTGCTTCACTGGGCAGTGAATTCCACAGATTCAAACTCTTTGTGTGAAGAAATTCCTCCTCAACTCAGTCCTAAATCTGCTCCCCCTTATTTTGAGGCTATGCCCCCTCGTTCTAGTTCCACCTGCCAGTGGAGACAATTTCCCTGTTGCTATCTTATCTATTCCCTTCATAATCGTACATGTTTTTATAAGATTTCCCCTCATTCTTCTGAATCCCAATGAGTATTGTCCCAGTCTACTCAGCCTGTCCTCATAAGCCAACCCTCTCAACTCCTCGAACATTCTACTTTCTGACTTTTGCCCTCAAATGCCAGCAGGCGAATCGGAAACATTGTCTGTAAATCACGTGGCCCTCCACCTGCATTGATGATGATGAGCTTGGTCTGAGCACTGCTCTGACTGATTAAAGGATCCAAGCTCAAAGGTGACTGAAGTTCGTAGGTTATGGAGGTCAGGCAGACCTGAATGCAATGTTCACTGGATGTTCAACCGTATTATCGGGTGTCGCCAACTCACCGTTTCTAATGCATCAGCAGCAATACAGTTTTGTTCGCATGAGGAGCAGTTGAGGAGCTTGGGCTTGTCCTCGCTGGAGTACGGAAGAATGAGGGGGGTTTGATTGAGGTATATAAAATACTCAACGAGATTGATAAAGTAAATGTTAACCAAATGTGGTTAGCACTGCTGCCTCACAGCGCCAGGGACCCGGGTTCGATTCCCGGCTTGGGTCATTGTCTGTGTGGAGTTTCACATTCTCCCCGTGTCTGCGCCAGAGTGTGGCGACTTGGGGAATTTCACAGTAACTTCATTGCAGTGTCAATGTAAGCCTTACTTGTGATGAATAAATTAACTTTACTTTTACTTTTTGTTCCGGCACGGTAGCACAGTGGTTAGCACTGCTGCTTCACAGCTCCAGGGTCCCGGGTTCGATTCCCGGCTCGGGTCACTGTCTGTGTGGAGTTTGCACATTCTCCTCGTGTCTGCGTGGGTTTCCTCCGGGTGCTCCGGTTTCCTCCCACAGTCCAAGGATGTGCGGGTTAGGTTGATTGGCCAGGTTAAAATTGCCCCTTAGAGTCCTGGGATGTGTAGGTTAGAGGGATTAGCAGGTAAATATGTGAGGGTAGGGCCTGGGTGGGTTTGTGGTCGGTGCAGACTCGATGGGCCGAATGGCCTCCTTCTGCACTGTCGGGTTTCTATGGTTTCTATGATTTCCCGCTTCTAGAACAGTCTAGGACAAGAAGTCATAGTTGTAGAGTAAGAGGGGGGAGGTTCAGGACAGAGATAAGGAGGAGCTACTTCTCATAGAGGGTTGTGAATCTATGGAACTCACTGCCCCAGAGTGCAGTGGATGCAGAGTCAATCAATGGATTCAAGAAAGAGATAGATAAATATTTGATCAAAGGTGAGATAAAGGGTGATGGGGAAAAGGCAGGGAAGTGGAGTTAGGATGAGATGGAGATCAGCCATGTTCATATAGAATGGCGGAGCGGGCTCAAAGGGCTGAATTGCCTACTCTTACTCCTATTTCCTATGTTCCAATGACACATTCACCCATCACCCCTCCTATGTTCCTCTGTCCTTATAGTTTTGTGTCTACGGATTTTCACATGACAATTTTCAAAAGTGAGGTATTTAAAGTGCGGGCTAAGGGTGTATGCTTTCTTTAATTATTCATAAATTACGCATAAAGACTATCTGTGTGAATCCGAGCTGGGTTTGCACACTTGCTGATAATCACACCATTATTAACTCATTTTCAAATTTGCTGATGTCACCACTGTAGTGAGTCGGTTCGCAAACAATGATGAAATGGAGGACAGGAAAGGAATAGAGAATCTGGTGAACTGGTGCGACAACAATAATCTCTCCCACAATGTCAGTAAAATGAAGGAGATAGTCACCGACTTCAGAAAGCGTAGTGGAGGACATTCCCCTTTCTATATCAATGGTGATGAAATAGAAATGGTCGAGAGCTTCAGGTTTCTAGGTGTCCAGATCACCAACAACTTGTCTTGGTCCCTCCATGCCGACGTTATAATTAAGAAAGCCTACCAGAGAGTCTACTTTCCCAAGAGGAAATTTAGTATGTCCGCTACGACTCTCACCAATTTTTACAGATGCGCCATAGGAAGCGTCCTTTCCAGATGTATCACAGCTTGGTATGGCTCCGACCAAGACCGCAAGAGACTACAAAGGATTGTAGTCCAGTCCATCACTTAAACCAGCCTCCCATCAATTGACTCCATCTACACATCCCGCTGCCTCGGAAAAGCAGCCAACATAATCAAGGACCCCACGTACTTCAGACATTCTCTCTTCCACCTTCTTCCGTCGGGAAAAAGATACAGAAGTTTGAGATGACATACCAACTGACTCAAGAGGGTTTTTTTTCCCCTGCTGCCATCAGACTTTTGATTAAGTTGATCTTTCTTTAGCTATGACTGTTAGCAACCCTAAGAAGGATGTGGAAAAGAAAATGTAAGGAGACAAGGATAAATTAGGATCCAGAAGAAGTTAGTATGCTTGCTGTGAGGTGAAAAGTCACAGGCTGACCCCTGCTAATCCCTCTGACCTACACTACCCAGGACACTAAGGGGCAATTTAGCATGGCCAACCAACCTAACCCGCACATCTTTGGACTGTGGGAGGAAACCGGAGCACCCGGAGGAAACCCACACAGACACGGGGAAAATGTGCAAACTCCACACAGACAGTGACCCAAGCCTGGAATCGAACCCAGGTCCCTGGAGCTTTGAGGCAGCAGTGCTAACCATTGTGCCACCGTGCCGCCCTAATCTGTTTTTAATATTGGTTGAGAAACAAACATTGCTCAGAGCACCAGAGGGAACACACTGGGTGGGATTTTCTAACCCCCTCCCCTGTGAGGTGCTTTCCAGCAGAGGAGTCAGTCTGCCATTGGCTGCCAATGGAATTTTCCAGACCAGCCAATGTCTAGGGCTTTTGGCATGGTTCGTTTGTCCCGCTGCTGGGGAACCCACTGCGGGGAGGGGGTTGCGTACGGCAGGACCAAAAGATCCCACACGCAGGAAGGTCCTGGAAAATCCTGGACCTTCCTGGCTGTGCTGGAAGAATAGCCTAGATTTTTCTGCTCATGCCTCAGTAATGGGATTTGAACACACGAGACTCTAATGCAGAGGCATTTGTATCTGCCAACTGAGCCAAGGCTGACACCCTGTTTTTTTAAATTCATTCATGGAACATGGGAGTCACTGGCTGGGCCCAGCATTTATTGCTCATCCCTGGTTGCCCTTGGAGGGCATTGGAGTCAACCACATTGCTGTGGCTTGGAAGTCACATATAGGCCAGACCAGGTGAGGATGGCAGATTTCCTTCCCAAATGGACATTAGTGATCATCAAAGATGATGGTTTTTGGATGCAGTGTCCAGCCTGTTTGCCCTCTCAGGTGAATGTTGAAGACCAGATGGGTTTTTCCGACAATCGACAATGGTTTCATGGTCATCAGTGGATTCTTAATTCCAGACTTTTTTTATTGAATTCAAATTCTATCAGCTGCCATGGTGGAATTCGAATCCGGGTCCCCAGAACATGAGCTGAGTTTCTGGATTAATGATCCAGCAATAATACCACTAGGCCATCACCTCTCCTTAGAAAATGAAAATGCAATCTCAGTGAACGTCTGAGTTTTTGCTTCACATTTAAACAAATTAGCCTTTGTTTTTGAAAAAAATGATGTGCTAGAATTTGAGGAGCCCCTGAGAATGACATCCTTTGAAGGAGTGCCAGGCAAGAGCAAGTAGCAATGTGGGGGAGGGTGAGAGCTTCAAAGTCAAAGCTGGATCACCCCAAGCAAAGCCCTTTATTGTTATGGATGATGGCATGGGTTTCAATATCCCTCCTGTCGACCCATTCTCAACTGAACAGCATTCAACTCTCACTGGTCAAGACACACTGGGAACACCACCACCTGCAAGTCCCCCGCCAAGCCACTCACCGTCCTGACTTGGAAATATATCGCTGGTCCTTTACTCTCATTGAGTGAAAAACCCGGAACTCTCTCCGAACAGCACCATGGGTGTACCTACACCATGTGGGCTGAAGAGGTTCAAGAAGGCAACTCACCACTGGTATATATGGATTTTAGTAAGGCGTTTGATAAGGTTCACCATGGTAGGCTTCTGCAGAAAATGCAGATGTATGGGATTGGGGGTGATCTAGGAAATTGGATCAGGAATTGGCTAGCGGATAGGAAACAGAGGGTGGTGGTTGATAGTAAATATTCATCATGGAGTGCGGTTACAAGTGGTGTACCTCAGGGATCTGTTTTGGGGCCACTGCTGTTTGTAATATTTATTAATGATCTGGATGAGGGTATAGTTGGGTGGATTAGCAAATTTGCTGATGACACCAAAGTCGGTGGTGTGGTAGACAGTGAGGAAGGGTGTCGTAGTTTGCAGGAAGACTTAGACAGGTTGCAAAGTTGGGCCGAGAGGTGGCGGATGGAGTTTAATGCGGAGAAGTGTGAGGTAATTCACTTTGGTAGGAATAACAGATGTGTTGAGTATAGGGCTAACGGGAGGACTTTGAATAGTGTGGAGGAGCAGAGGGATCTAGGTGTATGTGTGCATAGATCCCTGAAAGTTGGGAATCAAGTAGATAAGGTTGTTAAGAAGGCATATGGTGTCTTGGCGTTTATTGGTAGGGGGATTGAATTTAGGAGTCGTAGCGTTATGTTGCAACTGTACACAACTCTGGTGCGGCCGCACTTGGAGTACTGTGTGCAGTTCTGGTCCCCACATTACAGGAAGGATGTGGAGGCTTTGGAGAGGGTGCAGAGGAGGTTTACCAGGATGTTGCCTGGTATGGAGGGGAGATCCTATGAGGAGAGGCTGAGGGATTTGGGATTGTTTTCGCTGGAAAGGCGGCGGCTAAGAGGGGATCTTATTGAAACATATAAGATGATTAGAGGTTTAGATAGGGTGGATAGTGATAGCCTTTTTCCTCTGATGGAGAAATCCAGCACGAGGGGGCATGGCTTTAAATTGAGGGGGGGTAGTTATAGAACCGATGTCAGGGGTAGGTTCTTTACCCAGAGGGTGGTGAGGGATTGGAATGCCCTGCCAGCATCAGTAGTAAATGCGCCTAGTTTGGGGGCGTTTAAGAGATCCGTAGATAGGTTCATGGACGAAAAGAAATTGGTTTAGGTTGGAGGGTCACAGTTTTTTTTTTTTTTAACTGGTCGGTGCAACATCGTGGGCCGAAGGGCCTGTTCTGCGCTGTAATGTTCTATGTTCTATGTACCTTCACCAGGGAAATTAGGAATGGACAACAAATGCCGGAATAGTGAATGAGCGATGTTCTGGGTCATATCGATACCATTTAGAATATTGTGTACAATTCTGGTCTCCACACTACCAAAAGGATGTGCATGCTTCAGAGAGGCTACAGAAAAGGTTTACCAGGATATTGCTGGTCTGGAGGGTATTAGCTATGAGGAGAGGTTGGATGAACTTGGTTTGTTCTCACTGGAACGACAGAGGTTGAGGGGTGACCGGATAGAGGTTTACAAGATTATGAGTGATATGGACAGGGTGGATAGTCAGATGCTCTTTCCTAGGGTGGATAAGTCAAGTAGTAGGGGACATGGGTTTAAGGTGCGTGGGGAAAAGTTTGGAGGAGATTTGCAAAGCAAGTTTTTTAGACAGAGGGCAGTGAATGTCTGGAACGTTCTGCCTGGGGAGGTGGTGGAAGCAGGTACAATAGCGGCATTTAAGGGGCATCTAGATGAATACATGAATAGGATGGGAATGGAAGGATATGGACTTTGTAATGCACACGGTTTTAGTTTAGGCACACATCATGATTGGCGCAGGCTTGGAGGGCCGAAGGACCTGTTCCTGTGCTGAACTGTTCTTTGTTCTTTGTTCACATCCCATGAAAGAATGAAAGACAGTCAAATGCTCAGCCTCGATCAGGATAGAATTACCATCAAAATGGCACAGGAAGGAATTTCATATTTAATGCACTATGTTTTTAGAATCAAGTATAATTCGAATGTCAAGATCCAGGATGTTTAGAGGGCTGTCCTGGTGGAACTATATCATAGAACATAGAACAGTACAGCACAGAACAGGCCCTTCGGCCCACGATGTTATGCCGAGCTTTATCTGAAACCAAGATCAAGCTATCCCACTCCCTATCATCCTGGTGTGCTCCATGTGCCTATCCAATAACCGCTTAAATGTTCCTAAAGTTTCTGACTCCACTATCACTGCAGGCAGTCCATTCCACACCCCAACCACTCTCTGAGTACAGAACCTACCTCGGACATCCTTCCTATATCTCCCCCCATGAACCTATAGTTATGCCCCCTTGTAATAGCTCCATCCACCCGAGGAAATAGTCTTTGAACGTTCACTCTATCTATCCCCTTCATCATTTTATAAACCTCTATTAAGTCTCCCCTCAACCTCCTCCGCTCCAGAGAGAACAGCCCTAGCTCCCTCAATCTTTCCTCATAAGACCTACCCTCCAAACCAGGCAGCATCCTGGTAAATCTCCTCTGCACTCTTTCCAGTGCTTCCACATCCTTCCTATAGTGAGGTGACCAGAACTGCACACAATATTCTAAATGTGGTCTCACCAAGGTCCTGTACAGTTGCAGCATAACCCCACGGCTCTTAAACTCCAACCCCCTGTTAATAAAAGCTAACACACTATATGCCTTCTTCACAGCTCTATCCACTTGAGTGGCAACGTTCAGAGATCTGTGGATATGGACCCCAAGATCTCTCTGTTCCTCCACAGTCTTCAGAACCCTTCCTTTGACCCTGTAATCCACATTTAAATTAGTCCTACCAAAATGAATCACCTCACATTTATCAGGGTTAAACTCCATTTGCCATTTTTCAGCCCAGCTTTGCATCCTATCTATGTCTCTTTGCAGTCTACAACAGCCCTCCACCTCATCCACTACTCCACCAATCTT
Organism: Mustelus asterias; assembly: GCF_964213995.1. Classification (NCBI taxonomy): domain Eukaryota; kingdom Metazoa; phylum Chordata; class Chondrichthyes; order Carcharhiniformes; family Triakidae; genus Mustelus; species Mustelus asterias. Next base: position 12,998,941 of record NC_135803.1, read on the forward strand.
GGTGTCATCAGCAAATTTACTGATCCACCCTTCAGCCCCCTCCTCTAAGTCATTAATAAAAATCACAAAGAGCAGAGGACCAAGTACTGATTCCTGTGGCACTCCACTAGCAACCTGCCTCCAGTCCGAAAATTTTCCATCCACCACCACCCTCTGTCTTCGATCATCTACAGGTTAATAAAGTTGTGTCCCAATGTGTCAAAAAAGATGATTGAAGGAGACATAATCAAGAAGCTTCAGATGTATTTACATCGAGTGAGAAAGATAATTACAGTCCGTATCCTACAAATCCCATTCCCTCATCAGTCCTGTGCTCGCAGACATGCAATGACTCCTGGCCTGGGGAATACACATTGGGCTGGATTTTCCAGCTCTACCTGACCGGCAGGACCTTCTGGTCTCACCGCTGGTACACCCCCTCCGTGGGTTTCCCAACGACAAGGGATGTGTTCCAGAGGAAACTCCATTGACGACAGTGGGACAAGATGATCCCACCACCGGCCAATGGCAAACCTTCTTCTGATGTCGCGAAATCCTTGGCAGTTTGTGTGGGAAACCCTGCCCATTGGGTGAAGTATTTCAAGGCAAGTCTGCCCAGCCACTTGAGAGAGATTGCAAGTGACATCAGTAGTCTCAAGAAAGGCTTAGGGGTGCTCTCTCTCTCTCTCTCTCTCTCCCTCTCTGTCACTTTTGAAATCAGAGTTTCACCCGTTTCGAGAAGACAACTCTACCAGCAACCTCTCAGCGAACCGCGATCTTGTCATAACTGCAAAATCTTCTACAGTTGGCAACCCAACTGAGTTAAATCGGCCTCTGTGTTTAAAATGTTTATGGACGGCACGGTGGCGCAATGGTTAGCACTGCTGCCTCACAGCAAGAAGTTTAACAACACCAGGTTAAAGTCCAACAGGTTTATTTGGTAGCAAAAGCCACACAAGCTTTCGAAGCTCTAAGCCCCTTCTTCAGGTGAAGAAGGGGCTTAGAGCTTCGAAAGCTTGTGTGGCTTTTGCTACCAAATAAACCTGTTGGACTTTAACCTGGTGTTGTTAAACTTCTTACTGTGTTTACCCCAGTCCAACGCCGGCATCTCCACATCATGACTACCATCGGCCTCACAGCGCCAGGGACGCGGGTTTGATTCCGGCCTCGGGTCACTGTCTGTGTGGAGTTTGCACGTTCGCCCTGTGTCTGCGTGGGTTTCCTCCGGGTGCTCCAATTTCCTCCCTCAGTCCAAAGATGTGCAGGTTAGGTTGATTGGCCAAGCTAAATTGACCCTTAGTGTCAGGGGTATTAGAGGTAAATATGTCAGGTTACGGCGATAGGGCCTGGATGGGATTGTTGTCGCTGCAGGCTCGATGGGCTAGCATTCATGTCAAGAGGGCAAGAATACAAGAGCTAGGATGTATTTCTGAGGCTGTATAAGGCTCTGGTCAGACCCAATTGTGAGCAGTTTTGGGCCCCATATCTAAGGAAGGATGTGCTGGCCTTGGAAAGGGTCCAGAGGAGGTTCACAGGAATGATCCCTGAAATGAAGAGCTTGTCGTATGAGGAACAGTTGAGGACTCTGGGTCTGTACTCGTTGGAGTTTAGAAGGATGATGGGGTGGATCTTATTGAAACTCACAGGATACTGCGAGGCCTGGATAGAGTGGACGTGTAGAGGATATTTCCACTAGTAGGAAAAACTAGAACCAGAGGGCACAACCTCAAGCTAAAGGGACGATCCTTCAAAACAGAGATGAGGAGGAATTTCTTCAGCCAGAAAGTGGTGAATCTGTGGAACTCTTTGCCGCAGAAGGCTGTGGAGGTCAGGTCATTGAGTATCTTTAAGACAGAGATAGATGGGTTCTTGATTAATAAGGGGATCAGGGGTTATGGGGAAAAGGCAGGAGAATGGGGATGAGCAAAATATCAGCCATGATTGAATGGCGGAGCAGACTCGATGGGCCGAGTGGCCTAATTCTGCTCCTATGTCTTATAGTCTTATGGAATGGCCTCCTTCTGTGCTGTAAGGATTCTATGTGTGTGTGTCTGTGTATGCCTGTGCGCGTGTATGTGTTTGTGTGTGTGTGTGTGTGTATGTGTTTGCATTTGCGTGTGTTTGTGTGTGTAACAATATGTTGAGGGACATGGTGTGAAGATGGGCAGGTGAGGTTGAACGAGATGGGCGAAATTCTTCAGCCTCCCAGCCATGCGTTTCCTGCCGGCCGGAGTTATTGATTAGCGGCAGGATTCTCTGGTCCTGCGGCTGTCAATGGGAATTCCCATTGACGTCACCCCATGCCGGCGGGAAACCCATGCTGAGATGCACTGTCGGCGGGACTGGAGGATCCCAGCTGTGTGAATGGCCGGAGGATTCCAGCCACAGACTTTGGGACTAATGGTTCTTCCTGATCCTATTATCGTGAAAAAAATAGCAGCTCCAAGGCAAAGAGTAGTCACATTTCAGACAATGTTTCAGCCTCTATTAGACAGATAGATATAGAATCATAGAATCCTTCAGTGCAGAAGGAGGCCATTCGGCCCATCGAGGCAGCACTGACAACAATCCCACCCCAGGCTCTAACGTCGTAACCCCACATATTTAACATGTTAATCCCCTTGACACTGAGGGGCAATTTAACATGGTCAATCAACCTAACCCACACATCTTTGGATACATTCAGCAACAATACACCATGGGGAGGCTGGCAGGGAACTCGAACTTAAACTCCTAAGCCCAAATTATTCCTTTTCTCCCTCTAAGAAAGAATTGAAAGGTTTTGTCGAATGTCATAACCACAGACTTGCGCTTAACTTTAATTTGGCTGGCAGCGCTTGGATTCCATCCTGCCATCTTACAGCCAAATGTAAATAACATTCTGGAGCCTGGCCATCCACAACACCACTTTGCAAAGGCAGTCAATGAGCCACTGGCAACTTACTGTGCCTTTGTTGACTCCAGTTCACTTCTGCTGATGCCAAATGAGTACACAGCTGAATTAGATTCTCTCTGTGTTCGGCAGCCTGCAAACCATCCGCACTACCCCCACCCCCCCCACTCCATTTCCCCCCCTCCCCGCCTCCCCCCCCCCCCCCCCCGCCCCACCTTCCTCACCCCCCTCACCACCTCGGGATACGTTTACATGTGAGTACGTACTGGCACTCTGATGGGTGGGGGATGGGATGGTGGGGAGCGAGGGCTGAGAGAGCATTGGAGACTTGCCTGGTCTGCCACACACTCACACACACACACACACACACACACACACGCACATGCGCGCACACACACACACGCACATGCGCGCACACACACACACACACACGTGCACATGCGCACACACTCACACACACACACGCACACACGTGCACATGCGCACACACACACACACGCACGCACACACGGGCACTTAAGCACCTTCTGCTTAAAACCCAAAAAGGTCAGCAGGATCGTGAGGTCTTGCTGACCAGACAGCAGGAGCAGGAACCTTACTTGTGTCTGCCAGTAGCTTGAAGTTGAGTCAAGCTTCCTTCAGCCAGTAGAAAGCAGGCAGGCAGCTGTTGGCGCTGCCCTGCCAACCGACCTACAATCAGCAACAAACGCAGGCACAAAGGACCCAAACCTGTGGCCTTCCTTCAGAGGCAGGGCTTCACGCACACCTCCTTTCAGTTCCTTGAAGAAAGGAGGAATGCGTTGTGATATTCACCTCACGTTCTCTTAGGTTTTTCCCTTCAATTCAAGCTCTCTTTCCCTGGCAGCAAGCTCAATTAAAAGCTCTGGTCCAGGAAGGCGAGCTCACTGCTAATTATTCTCAGTCGAGGTCTGAAGACTGAATTATTTATCTTCGGCTGCGCAGTTCACATTAAGGTTTTAGAATGGCGAAGTTATTTTAACTTAAGCTGCTTTCCCTCGTTCCGTGAAGCAGCCTCAATGAGCATTGTGAAGCCATCAGCTGAGATTTAACTCGTTAAAGAAGGGCTTTGACTTGTTGCGATAGCCGCAGGATGTCAACTAATTACTGCCAATAAAGTACAGAAACGGTGCAAAGGCAGCAGGCCAGGCTCGCAAACAACACTTGAGATAAAAGGCTGAGTCAATACCTTGGGGATGTTGGTTGAAGGGTTGAATGTTGGCCAAGATAAAACCAGCTGTTTTCCTTCAATTAGTGACGTGGGATCTTTTACATTCTCCCAAATGTGTCGGTGCATCTCAGAGTCAGAAGGCAGGATTTTCCAGCCGTGCTCGTCCCGGAAAATCCCGCCCGATGGACCTTTGCACGGTCTGAGTCCCGCCCGCTACAATTCCCGTGGTGAGCGGGATGGGAAAATTCTGCCCATAGAGGCGTTCAGCACAGAAGAGGTCCATCAGCCCATCGAATCCGCACTGACAATAACTACCACTAAAGTCGCACTAATCCCGTTTTCCAGCACTTGTCCCGTATCCTTTGAATGTTATGATGTTTCAAGTATTCGTCCAAATACTTTTTAAAGGTTGTGCGGTTGCAGCCTGCACTACCTTCCCAGGCAGCGCATTCCAAATTCTCACCATCCTCTGAGTGAAAAATTATTTTTCTCAAATCCCCTCTGAATCTGCTGCCCCTCACGCTAAAACTATGCCCCCTCGTGATTGACCTCTCAACTAAGGGGAACAGTTATCTCCTGTCCACCCTGTCCAAACCCCTCAAAATCTTAGACAACTCAATCATGTCCCCCCTCAGCCTTCTTTGCTCCAGAGAAAACAATCCAAACCTATCCAGTCTCTCCTTATAGCTCGAATGCTCCATCGCAGGCAACATATTAGTAAATCTCCTCTGTACCCCCTCTCGTGCAATCTGATTGGCTGGCAGTTCTCCAAAGTGAAAATTCCTTCCAAATGCAGGCAGAATCATGGAATCCCTGCAGTGCAGAAAGAGGCCATTCGGCCCATTGAGTCTGCACCGACAACAATCCTACCCAGGTCCTATCCCTGTAACCCAACATAGTTACCCTGCTAATCCCTCTAACCTACGCATCCTGGGACACGAGAGGGGGAATTTAGCATGGCCAATGCACCTAACCCGCACATCTTTCGGACTGTGAGAGGAAACCAGAGCTGTGGAGGAAGCTCACGTAGACACGGGGAGAACGTGCAGACTCCACACCCAGACTCCCGGCTTGGGTCACTGTCTAGTGACCCAAGCCGGGAATTGAATCTGGATCCCTGGCATTGTGAGGCAACAATGCCAACCACTGTGCCACCGTGCCACCCCGCTGCCAATCAATGCTCAATTGAGCATAAAGTCGCAGCTGGCCTGTTGAAGTTGGCAGTGATGTGTTCACACTGACTCTCTGGCCCATTCCTCCTTTATTTCCAGTCATGTGCACTGGATTTTTAAAAAATCTTCATATTGGTTCAAATTGCAGATCTTCAGTATCTTTTTCGTCCTCAGTGAAGCAGTGAATAGCACAGCTGTGAAAATCTTTGTTGGCATTTACCACCTGGAACTGGCCCTCCAAGCCACACACCACCCAGACTAAAGTTTTAAAGTTTATTTATTGGTATCACAAGTAGGCTTACATTAACACTGCAATGAAATTATTGTGAAAATCCCCTAGTCGCCTGTTCGGGTACGCTGAGCGAGAATTTAGCATGGACAATGCACCTAAACAGCACATCTTTCAGACTGTGGGAGGAGAGCAGAGCACCCGGAGGAAACCCACGCAGACACGGGGAGAATGTGCAGACTCCACACAGGCAGTGACCCAAGCGGGAATTGAACCCATGTCCCTGGTGCTGTGAGGCAGCAGTGCTAACCACTATGTCACCACGCTCCGTCATTCCTTCACTGTTGTTCAGTTAAAATCCTGGAACTCCCTCCCTAACAGCACTGTGGGTGCACCTACACCTCAGGGTCTGCAGTGCTTCAAGGAGGCAGTTCACCCCCACCTTCTCAAAGGCAATTAGGTCTGGGCAATGAATGCT